>NC_090789.1:6914196-7286696 GCF_040054535.1 Antennarius striatus | reverse complement strand
GTTAAACACAGTAAAAATATGACTGACAGAACATTATGTTGGGGTTTTGGGGTTTTTTTGTACAAAATTTTAATTATCAACAGCACTTCAGAAATTTTCACTATCAGACTGTAAAAAAACACTTCATGAAGAAGAAAGGTGGAGGGTTATATTGGACACACCCAGGACAAAAATGAAAACATTAAAGTCCATGTCTCTTCCTAACTCCAAATTTTCTGTTTCCCCTCAGTTCTCCCCCTTTTGGGGCTCACACAAAAAAGAGGCAACAAATGTGTGAGAATGGAGGGCCTGAGGCTATCAGCGCATGAAGCTTTTGGTGTGTGTACACACAATTCCACATGAGAGAAACAACAAAGAGGAAGCCGTGTTGAAATGAGAAGAAGGGGAACAAAGAAGAATGAGGGAAGAAAAGGTAGAAACTTTTAACAAAATGGTAAGGAAGTATTCATGGCTTTTTTGTGTTGTTATTTGACAGATGATGAAAGGAAGTTTTGAATATCATAACTTAAACTCACCATTGTAAATCTGTCACACACAACCCCATACTCTTCTTGTCTAGGCCATTCGACTCACACAAACCTCACTTGAACTTACATGTGCGAAACATGTCTGGGACATCGCACAAATGTGCTTCAGCTGTGGATAACTTAACTAACTGTTGTTTTAAATTCTAAATTCAATCTCTGCAGTGTTATCTTTCAGTAAACAACAAAGAATCAATAACTACAACAACAGTCACATTAAACTGTGTTAGACGAGGCCAACAGCTGACAACACATTAGGAACAACAGTAAATCAACCAAAACTGTACTTTTGGAAACATCTGTCAAAATGTTTGTTTTGATAATGCTGTTGCACGATACCTAATTGTAGTTTGGTCCTTACCAACTTATTATGATGAGTATAATGTTATTCTAAACAAACAGGAATTTTGTCAGAGTGAAAACCTGGGCCAAGAACATTTTTTCCACTTCTAACAGCACCTCAGTGAGAAGCTAGGCTGTGAGGGACTCCTGCCAAGTTTGCTTGTGAGCTCACGTGTATTTGTTTAACAGAGAAAAGACATAAATAATTTTCTAAATTGCAGAGTGAAGTTGACTGACATTTGGTTAGGCACAGTGTGGCATTCCAACATGGGAGTGATGTTATAAAATAATCATAGACAAAGCAACTATAAATCATTCAGCCAAAGTGTGAGGGAACAGCACGATGACACAATAATTATACACTTACACAACAGGTTTCTCCCTGCCACTCCAAAAAACATGCCACAACCAAAAACCTCCAAAGGGCTTTTGAGAGAGAGTTGTGTAAGTGTGGGCGTGCATGTATCACTCATCATTCTCAAACTAAATTAACCATGCTTTCATGACAAAGAAAAACAACAAAACAATTTACACAGTTGACCTTTATAAATTCCCTGAAGGGAATTTTTTTTTAATTATTACCAAAAAAATACTTATACATACATATGTGTGTGATAAATTTACCAGACTTTCAGTAAATAAAATAAAACTTGTCTCGCTTGATTAGTGTCGGTGTTTACTTTATATACATGGGATGGAAGTACTGGTACGGCTTATTTGCGCTATGATGTTGAGTCCTCGTCCTTCCATGAACCCTTTCACCCACTAGGGGGTGTCTGTGTACAACTCAAAAGAAAAGTACCTGGTTATGCAGCCTGAGTCATCCTCAAAGCAAGCTTTATTGCTCAGTCTCTTAGAAACAGGTGAGGTCTATTGATGTGATAAATAAAAAGAGGAGTGCTCTCACCCTGAATAATGTGTGCACAAAGGTTTTTTTGCCTTTGGGATGTAATAAGAATGATATGACATAAAATGCCACATAAATATTGGTGGGAATTCTAATTGATGATTTTTCATTATGCACCACCATGAATTTCTCCCTAAATAGTTAAGTTCAAAGCCAAAACATAACACTTTGCATTTGTATGATGGCATGAATTGTGGGTGATTATAATTTTTCAAAATGCACACCAACCTCTTGAAATTGTCAATACTGACAAAATGAAGAAATCATACAATGAGTTGAATCGGTTATTCTAATAAATATTGTATATGGTGTGAGTGTGTGTCTGTGTCCTCACAACCACATATAAATATCTACATGAAAGCATTGAGAGACAGACATGTACGTCAAGAGGATCAAAAAGAGATTCCATCGAGCTTGTTCTCTGACACGAAGCACCAACCATCAAACAGGTTTCATCAGCACAGATTACAACTATTAAATTTTCCAACTGACTTGTTTCCATATAAAACCAGCATCTTATTTCTTTTTAATTGAGCTGGTGGATTTGAAGTCAGTTCTTAAACAACAATAAAATGTTTGTCTTTTGACTTTATGAGACAGTGAGTTTCCGAGTTCACATTTCCTGTTAATTACATGTGAGATGTGATGGTCTTGATAAAAAATTTTTTAAAAAAAAGCAAAGCAGAGGTTGATTAGCAGGAAGCAAAAAAGGACTGATGGAAAGACAGCAGGGAACAACCACGTGTAGAGAAGGGATAAGAACTACTAATAAGAATTGGAGTGGTTCATAAAGTGCACCAAATGTTTGCACTGTTCAACCAGCCCACCATGTACGCACTTCCTTTCAGCGCACTAAGCAACCACACCAGAGCTTGTGGTGAGATATGAGACATGTAGTGAAGAGCTGAACAATTAACTTCAAAGCGATGTATGTGTTAATGTGCCAAATGTAAAGAACACTTAATAAAACCATGGTGTCAATGCCTCAAACACTTGTCTAATAGGTGTAGAATATTTTAACTTCTCATTACCCCCATGTAACATAAATGATTCAGAATGACAAAACAATGACACTGAATGAATCAAAATAGTAAAGTGTATTTCATGTAGCTGTTGTTTGCATGATGTACCTTGAAGATGCCCACCCAGTCTTTGGGGTTGGGAGCTATGTAAGGTGTCAGCGTGTAGCGACACTCCAGGGGGGCCTGGGGGAGGAAACTCTTCCCCACATTCTGGAAGATGACATGGGCAAAGTTGGATGTCTCCATGATACTGACACTGCTGCCAGGTGACGAGTCCACCACCTGGAATGATGACATTGTATCTTCTTGGTCACTTCATTTGTCTGTAAAACACAGAATGCCAGACACTAAAATTATGGTACAGATACGTACAATTATTTCAGTGGTAAGCACACAACACAAACACAAAATGCAACACAATTAAAAGAAAAACAGAATTCTAAAGTCGAGTTCTTGGGCTTGAGTTTCAAAAATCTCAGAAAATACATAAGGATCAACACAAACACAATGTACAGTTCTTCATCTTCAAAAAAAAAAAAATCTGAGGACTGAGGGTTTTAATTATCCTTCTGAAGTAATTTCATTTGTGATATTTAAGTAGTAGTGACAAGTCTCATCTTGCCATGAGAAACCAGAAACCAATCATGTTACTTAACCTCTTGTCATCTGTGACATTAACTGCACAAAGAATGTTTTTGTCCCATACTCTAATACAGTTGCCAAAGCAACTTTCTAGTATGGCACCAAGTGCGAGAACAAGATAAGTCTTCAGAATGAACTGTGAACATTGTCCGGAAGTATAACACAGAGAAGCGGATAAAGGATTTGGTGAACAAAAGCTTTTAATTGGTATTACAGGTTAATGCTTTTACTTATAAGAGTCAACAGACTAATGATATTGTGTCTCATGTAACTCTGGAGAATCCTGTTTGAGTCAGAGGCAGTACTGTGAATGAACGCCTTGGGCATTATACATATACAGTGAGGATTATGTTTAATCTACTTTATAATAGATTTAAATACAGTATCCAGTGTGTTTGGAGCCTGCCTCACGTCTAAACACATGATACATTTATATCAAATTACTACCTCGATGAACGACACAAATCGGGTGAAAGCAGTGGATGCCACCACCCAACTCGAGTGAATACCTCACAGCAAGGCAATGGTCATGGTCAGGGGATGAAGAGTAGATGTTTAGCTGTTTACATTTGGTGCAAAAGCTGTACATTAATGGATCATATTGTTGATCAGCTAGCTGATAATACCAGTAAAAAAAAAAAAAAAAGAAACTTCTGCCATACATTTCCATTTGAATCAACAATGAAGCCCTTTAAAAGACTGCCAAATATAAGTCATAAGTAATGCCCAGTGAAGCTAACGCACTAGCATCTCGTCTGTGCGCTGAGTCACAGCAGCCAACATTACACTTTTCACCAACATGATAGCGCACGGCTACGCTAAGGAAAAATAACACACACTGCCAAAAGACAACCTTATTAACCATGGCTAGACAGCTAACATTAGCTTGTGAACAGGCCATGTCGTGTCAAGTCACTGGCTAGCTAAACACCATCCCGGTCCTTCAGCTACATCGTTTACACAGGGCGTGAAAATTACAGGCATTAATTTAGCTTGTAATTGAAAGTATAACCTTTTCATATGAATTCCACGAGCGAAAATAGTGTAATTTCCGCCGGACAGGCCGATGTTTTTGCCACTGTCCTCGTTGTTGTGAGAGCTCTGATGACGACGCGTCTCTTCCTGAAGGAGCAGGTGATGCTGAACTTCCGGGATGTTGAGCAGTACCACTAATGTTTGGAACTCCGGATGTTTCGAAGCAGGTGTATCTACAACTTTTAATAGCAAAACTGATTATTTAAGTAATTAAAATCAGTTAACAATGTTCACTTAGCTTATAGTTTTTTTTTCTGCTAACTTAAAACAATATAATAATTTAACTTTAGAGATCTACTGAAGTTATGAGCAAAGTGCCATTCATTGTAAAGCAAAACATATAGAGACGAGCCAATAATATGATCGTTTTGTAAATAAATTTTACATTCGTTTGCATCTGGAGAGTAATTATATGATTAAAGAAGTCGCTATGGGGCATTAAGTAAAACACAGGATGTCCCGCCTTTACCCAGTTTCCATTGGCTGCAGAAAGTCCACAAGGGGCGCAATTGGCTAAAATTGCAGTCAATCATAATAGTTGCGTTGGGTTTTCCTGGTTTGACAGCTGTCACCGTACGCTGAGGTCAAGGGGAAAGAGTATGGCTGCATTGTTTAGAGGGTCGCGAAATTTATTGCTAAGGAGGAATAAGCATGTCGACCTTGCCTTTGGTGAGCTATCCAATCATTTCGGTTTTATCCTTCCTAGTCTTTATTTGTGACTGCGTGTTCATAGTAAAATGCAGGGCGAACATTCTGTGGTCCAACCACTTAGCTAGCTTGTTAGCCCAATAGGGAACGTATGAAACCTTCATGTCTTTGCAGGCTGCATACTGAAGTGCATGCTAAAATGTGCACACATGTCCCTGTATCATCCATTTCCTGTGTCATGATCAAGCAAGTAATGCCCAGAAATAACGTGAACAGGACAAAGCGTTTTTCCTCCTAACTAACGGTGCTCGCCTTGCAGATTTCTAGTCGACCATGTATCACATCTTTGTAGTGCTTATGATCATATTTTTCTTCTTTACAACTCTCATGGCATCTGTTTGTTCTATTACACACCTTCCTGGATTAGCATTGCAAATAATCACTGCCACAGTGCATACTCTCTATCCCTGTCATCAAGCAGACAAAACTTTTTTTATGAATTAGCTTTAGGGGAGGGTATATTAAATTATCTAAGTCAAAATACTTTTAAAATTTAGGAACTAATGATATATTGCACTGGGTTTTGCTTCACTGTTTGTAGATCTGGTATTAAGATGCATTGCAAACTTTTTAAGAAGTGGCATACGTGTGTGAATTAATTTTGCATGGTAATTATTATGTCAAATAAAATAGATTTTTAGAATGCTCATTAATTAATTAAAAAAACTGTTTTACAAGTAAGTTGTATTGAAATGATTAAAGACGTAAGAACACAAATAGACAGCTTAGAAATTAAGTAAAATGATATTAGACATCAAGTAGTGTAAATGGTTACAAATGATAAATTAATTAAAGAGAAAATTGTTTATTCGGCCCTTGAAGCAACCATTATTTTGGTTTCACACGCTCAATTGTGAGGATTTTTATAGTGTAATTTTATCTAATTGTTAAGTGAGTACAAGTTAGAAATTACCTTTACCATTTCTCTGAAAAACACTACATTTTGTTGAAATGATAGAGTAAGCAACAAATTGAGAAAAATAAGGAAAAATGCAGGACAAAGTGGTGTCTACACTGTAAGTTTATTGGCTCAATTGAAGTTAAGGCTCTCAGTTTGAGCTTCTCTAACTGGCCTAATCCTGTTTTTGGAGTGTGTCAGGTTTTCTCTCTTTAGTATCTGTTAACCTGTCTGGACTTTGGCAAACCTAGGAGTGTGTAATACCTTGGCCAGACTTTCTAAATGTTGACTGACGGTTGTGATATCCAAGCAGTAGGAATCATATTCTCTATTCTCATCGTGAAAAGTATACTCAAATTAATTTTTGTAAAGCATTCTGATTTTATTTATTTTTTGTCAAACAAATGAGCCCACCCTGTGTGGAATGGATGATGAGTATCAAACTAATCAACACTCATGAAGACAATGTTAGATACTAAATTCAATCACAGAACTTCTGTTGGATTGTTTGTTCTTATTGAGAATTATATGTATTTGATCTCCTCTGATCTTCAACTTAATTAAATGATTTGTGTTACAATTCTAATGGCGTCATTCTTATCCTCTTCTTAGTGACATCAAGATCAATGGCCTCAAAAACTCCAGTGGGGTTTATTGGCTTGGGGAACATGGGTAGTCCCATGGCCAAAAACCTATTAAAGAATGGTTATCCTGTTATTGCCACTGATGTCTTCCCTGAGTCTTGCAAGGCGCTGCAGGACATGGGCGCTCAGGTAACACTCACTCAATAATGTGTCACATATGAATGTTTAAACATTTATCAGAATATAGTACATATAACCTTGGCATCAAATTGTCTGAGCCACATCAAAACACACTCCTTTTTGTCAGATTTTACCATCTTTCAAATAAAATGCACTGCAGTTTCTTCAGGACAATTGCCAAGTTAATACATGTGTTCCTTTTGTTCAAAATAGTTTTCTGATTGTGTTGATGTCGTGATATTGTGCAACAAAAAATCCAATATTCAGGTCGTACACTCTCCATCAGAAGTAGCAGAGAAAGCAGACCGCATCATCACAATGCTACCCTCCAGTCCAAATGTTATAGAAGTCTACACAGGCCCGAATGGCATCCTCAAGTAAGCCAACAAAAATTTAATACAACCCCCAGCCTTTTTCTGTTAAATTAATGGCACAGGGGTAAGGCCTTTGATGAACAAATTGAAAGGCTTGGGCTTACAAAATGCTAATGTTTCTTATCTTGTCCTCTTAAGGAAGGTGAAGAAAGGAACGCTGTTGATTGACTCATCCACTATCGACCCTGCTGTCTCAAAAGAGATGGCTGTTGCTGCAGAGAAGATGGGAGCTGTCTTCATGGATGCTCCAGTGTCAGGAGGTAATGTGTCATCCAAAGAAGGAAAGCTTTCCTCTGCAGTTTTGCGTTTATTTTTTCTGTGATGCTAGAGTATTGTAAATTGTAAGTTAATGTTATACTCAAAATATTATTACATCTCAGAGTCAGTGATTTTTTTTCATCGTGCTCCACTAGCCTGGGAGTCAAATGAATCAGTGTGTCCTAGTTTGTGATTGGCCACTCACAACCATTTACCAGATATTAGACAGGTTTGATACCCTGTCTTTAAATACAATCTGCTGTTTGATTCAGAGTCATCCATGTCTGCTGATTACAAATAAACCTAATTTGTTTCCTTTTAAAAAATCATTGGTAGTCTTGTTGTACTCATCAGTTTCCAGATGTGTGGAATGTGTTTGTGTGGTTAGAATGAAATGAGGTCACTTACTTTTATAGTGGTTAATGTTTTTCCCATTAAGACTAGAATACCCCAGAATGCAACATGATCTAGACTAGAGGAAAGTACCCACCTCAGTTTTTCATATTGTCTTGAAATTAAATTTTCCTGTTGAGACAAATGATTTGATAGTGTAGTGTGCTACTCCCTTTCTTATTAAAAGTAACTTATCCATATCTCTCTCTCTCACTCACTCTCTCTCTCTCTCTCTCTCTCTCTCCTCTCTCTCTGGTTCTCGCTCTTTTTTTCTTTTTCTCCTTTCTCTCACTTGCTCACAAATGAAATTGAAGATATAATAATCTAAACAACATGCTGTATTGAAATATACCATGTTGTTGCTTAAAAGTGTGTTTTTCAGTATGATTTTTGTTATAGCAATATATCTCTTTGAGGGTCACTTGTAATACAGATTATCCCAGGTAACTAAGAAGATAGATAAATTTGAAAATTTTAAATTAAGATGATGAAAAATGTTATGATAAATCAACTTTGCTTATGGTCTGCCAGAGAAGACATCAATCATTTTTGATTCCGTGAGATGGAAACTATCATTCATGAGCTAGTCAAGGCTAGTTGTTGCAGTGTTGAGTTGATAACAATAGCAATATAAACAAACCAGGAAGTCATGATTCATGCTTCTGTTTCTATTAATGTCAGTGGTAGATAATAGCTTTTCCTAAACTACAATTATCCAGTAGAGAAACTCCTGCCTATGTTCAAACCTCTGCCTTTCAACGCCTTGTGGTTCGTCACACAGGTGCAGCCAATTCTACATGTCTGAAGCAGCTTTACTTTCTGACAGTTGTAACTCCTTAACAACAGTAATTACATCAACAATAATAATAATCGACCAAACACCCCACAGGACACAAAATCACAAGTTGCTGTTAAGTTTGTAATGGACATTTGTGTTGTGAAGTTTAAACAAACCACTGTGTACAGGGGCATAAAAGCCGAGACGATCTATTGACAGAGTTCCAGCCAGCTCACAGGAGGGTTTGTGAGGCCGGATACTCAGCTGACCCGCTACTGTATCAGCCCCCGTAGGCTCTAGCTTGCTGTCTCAGAAGTTTGTAGAGCCTGTCAACTTCAAAACACTGTAACTAATTTTGTCCATTCATCATCTCTCCCATGCCTGTGTACTTCATAGCATTGGTTAGCGTCAAACCAAGGCAAATATTAGCGTTTAACAAATATCTGGAAGGGTATAGCCAGTGAGACCCAGAGGGGTGTGTTTTCCCACGAGGCAGTCAATAACAGTCTCATCCACAAATAACCATGGCAATGCCATGCCAATACTCAACATGAAAAATCAACAAAAGTGGAGGATAATGTTCCTCATGTAAGAAATGTTTGAAGAGGGCATATTACATATAATTATACGGTGCCATGGGATTTATTTCTGTATCTACGATCATTGGTCTGACATTGTGTAATGAGAGGTGACTGTATCAAAAGCAGAATCAGACTGCTAGTTTGCTTGTTTGAGAATACCAATCATAGTGTTAGGCCAATGACCCCTAAGCCTTACTTATGAACTGTCTTACACTCTTTTGTATAAAATATGGAACCTTTTTTGGTTAGTGCTAAGACATGGGTTGTAATTACTGAGCAGGCCAGCCAGTAGGTGCCCTCTTGAGGTTTTATTGCTGCTTCTGACCAGGGGTCTGAAAGGCAAGGTTAAGGTTTTAAGTCCTCATTATGTCGGAGCTGTCTGCTTGTGACGGTTTCTTGACAGAGCACAGGATCACCAGACGTTCTTAATAGGCTGAGCCACAGTGGAGAATTCTGTGTCAGAGCTTTTCATGTTGATGGAGCCGTAATGGTGGGTATCCCATGTTAGTGCCTTTCATGTCAGGTAAAGAGTCATAAAGAGGAGAGAAGCTGCCCTCACATGGAGTGCAGAAGTGGAGAGGAGAGAGATAAGACATGAAGGAGACACACTGCAGTAAAACTGTCCATCTTTCTCTTTTTCATTTTTTTGTACTTGCTCACCCGCACTCTCACAACTCATTTTAATCGAGTATACAGGTAAAGAGTTCTTTATCCTGACACTCCCGCACATCTGACTGCCAACTGTAATCATGTTCTATTTGCTTTATATTACGCAATGCACACACAATACACTCCAGCTCCCGCCCTCTCACATACAAACACAGACATGGTCCACACTGGTATGTTTACCAGCTGGCGTCTGGAGAGCAGCCCAACAGTCAGCGAGATCAGACCCTTAAGCCTGTTGCTCTCTCTTAACACACACTGTTTACATACTATTGACAGTGCTCAGTTTGTGTGTGCAGTCTTCTGTGAAGGTTCTTCCTCTCCTGTCTCTTAAATAAGCCTCTTTTACTAGCCTGAGATGACCAATGATTTACCTGCTACCTCTGGCCTCTGCAACTAGCTCTCTAGACACTCTTCTTTCAGAGACTCATGCATCATGCTTCACGGACCTGCCTACCCATGTTATCTAGTCTAGTCCATAAAATGCACTCAAATCAAAGGTGAATTTGAGAATTAGCTAGAAGTCATATCATCAATCAAAGAAATCTCTAATTCTGTAATTTTCTCTGTTTAGTGCTACTTTTTTTACTTTTGTTACCCGGGGTTTAGGAAGTTGCAATGATATTTTTTAGACAAAGCAGTGAATCTGTCACCATTAATAAATAAAATAAAGCTAGTTATTAATCTCTGATTTAACATTCAACACCTTTTTGGGCTGAGGAATTTGATGGTTGATAATACATCGGCAATATTAGAAACCTGGTTTATCCCACCTGTCTAACCCAGCCCCACACACCACATCCCTGGGTGGCCTATGATATTGCATAGTTACATGCTGTCTTCCAACCAGAAGATGGCACCCTACCCAAATAGGGAGCTGTCATACTCCTGAGTGTGTATTTATGTGAGTGCAAGTGAAGAGTGTGTGTCACATCTATTCTAAATCTATTTTATATTAATACTTTACATGAAGTAAGTACCACATGACATAAAAAGTGAAATTAATAAGGAAACCATTGTCATACAGTATGTATTCCATACACAATAACAGTAATTATATATAAGAATATAACAATAAGGACCATATATATGCATATATACACAGACACACACACACACACACACACACTTTGTTAGTTTATTTATATCTGGATGATATAAAATTCAAAAAGACCTTGTCCAATCAAAATGTGTTTCCTTAGCTAAGGATAAAAACACATGCAATACAGACAGCTTGTGATCTCCCAAAAATTTGCGAATGCAGCATGCTCCCTTTGTGGTTTCTAAATTTGTTCTTTCTTTTTTTTTAATTTAGATGTTTCTTTTGATATAAACGGCAGCCTTTCATGTACGCATGGTGTGTGAGGTTGCATTATTTTAACACAGAAATGTACATGTGTGTTTGTGTGTGTTCAGTGTGCGTCAACAGAGGTTTGGCAGCTCAACGTGGGATCTGAATAGCAGTCTCAACTTCTTTTCAGCCAAAAAAACCCCAAAACTCTGACTTTATTCTCATGGCCTTCTTGCTGGCTTCTGTTGTTGCACATTGCCCGGTGTCTTGGCACTAACCCGCATGAGCCAGCTGTGTCCTAATATACTGTATACACTCATCTGCATATAAATATACAAAGTTGCTGTCTCTATGCAAATGCTTTCTTCAGGCATGCTTGCATTTCCTTGCGCACGCGCACACACACACACACACACACACATACACATCTACCGCTGTCTGGTGTCATTAAAAGCATCCACATGTAAAGTTGACCCACAACAAAACAAGCTCTGATGTCACAGGCTCAGGGTGTTGGCACAGTGATGACAAAAATAGGAGGTCTGGCTAACAAGTGGCAGTGTCGTTAGCAGTAATTACCCAGAATGCCTGTGTCTGTGTCTTTGTGCCCATGGTGGGCTGCCACATTGCTAACGGACGATGGCTTTAAAAGGCTCTAAAAACCTTTCACTGTGTTTTTCCCAGGGCTGGGAAATGAAAGCAAGAGGGAGCTTAGCTGCTGTGAGACCATACTCAGGCTAATGTTGCTTATTTGCGAGGTCTTATAATGCTCGGCTAACTGCCTATTTAGGCTGAGTCTCAACACCACTCTAATCATATCCATACCACATGAAGTTAATCTTGAGTATCGCAATGTGTCATTTTCAGACACTTTTAACGTCATCCTCCAGCTTGTAGGAGCTTGTTCAGCTGAAGGCTGGCACCGGTCGGTTCATCAGTCAACACCACCATTCCACTCCTTTACTGGATGACAGAAGCTCTATTTCTTCCCATAGACCCAGAGGACCTGGGGCGTCTTCTTTTCTCCTTCTTAGTATGTTAGAAAAATGTAATGTATCTAACATGGTCTACAGTTTACAGTTAATCCCATGCATTTTTAAACGGCACGTAATTTGGTAACAAAGAGACACATGATGGGTTGTATTCAGTCGTTTAATAATCAAAGTTATTGACTTGGATACTACACAAAAAGACATTTACACATTTAAAATGTGGTAATAAACTCAGCAAAAAAACAAATGCAAAGTCATGTTAGTCATGTCAATTGGCAGAATTCTCCACCAACTCCCCGTAATTTACAGTACACCAGGTTGTGCTGATACAGCAGATGGTGGGGATAGGTTCTTCAAGGGCTAAATGAATCAGTCCTGGATAGGTGTTAATATGTGAAGTCATTTGGATTTGGGTTGGCCGGAATAACCAGTATACAACTGACTGTAATAGCTCTTCCTCATCCGATGCCAACCATTCTCTTAGTTTTTACAAGGAATTATTATGGCCCCAAAATCTTTAACTGGCCTATCGTACAAACATAAATCACAAAGTGACGATTATTAAATTATCTAAAAATGTGTCTTTCACAGTTTTCTTAAGTCCAAGTGGGAACTCAAGTTTCAGCAGGACTGTGATCACTCCATTGTTTTCTGATTGGCATTTGTGCCATTACTGAATGTGTCACATGACTATTTCTACATCTGTGAAAGCTACTGCATCGCAACAGTTGTATAAAACATCATTTTAAAATCGAAAATTCATACTTCGAGGTAAAATTGCATAGTCGTCTGTGCTTCCCCATAAATATATAAAAGCACAGAGGACAAACTAACTTTACTGTGTAAATCCTGCTAATGGAAGGGCTGGTCAAAGACCATTCCAGTCAAGTTAATCCAGTCTGATAATGGGATTAATTGAGAAGATGAGTCTGGGAGTCTGAAGGTGTTTTAGTGAAGGTTAGTGATGATTCTCTGACACTGAGTTAAGTAATCAGGTTGGCTGGGCAGGGGGTGGTGCTGCTGCAGTCTGTCATGTTGATGGCTCACCACTACTAGAGAGTGTCAGTGGTCCAAAGACAAGATTAGCATAACAAGCCTCTCACTGAAGGCTTCTGGTGACATAGAATGGGGACTTAGGAGGGGGCGCAGAGTAGTGACCAGGGATGGTGATGATGGAGGGTTGGTGATGGGGGAGCTCCAGATGGAGGTGGACCCACAGCAGCTGGGGACTGGCTCTCACATCCCTGCTTCCATGTCTGCTTTGTGTGTTTGAGCAGACAAGTAGTCAGCTGGTGTATGAGTCATACAAAAAGTCTCTGTCCATCAAATGTATCTTTAACATAACACCACGTCACTCAATCTAAAAGCAAATTAGTGTTCTGTCTGTGTGAAGGACAGTCTCTGCTATTGTTTCTGGTCGTGTGTGTGTTTGTGTGTGTGTATGTCTGTGTCCCTGCCCACTAACAGCCTAATTGGGGATCATTATTAACTAGCTCTATCCAAGATGAGTCTCATTGGGCCAGGGAAAGGATTGATTGTGTATCTCTCCTGTTCCCTCTTGCCTCCGACACCTACCATTGACCAGCCTCTCCCCTGCAGAATAGAGCAGTTACTGATGATGATGATAGTGATGATAATGATGATGATGATGGGGCCTAGCCTGGTAGTCAGTGGAAAGGCACTGTAGACTAAATCCTTGAGGCAGCAGCAACATTTCTAATCAAGAAACTATGTTGGCATCTGTGAACAAATTCTTCCCTCGTTTTTTGGGTTTTTTTCCTAAACCCAAACTGTCTCCAGTCTCCTCCTTGCTTGAGTTTCTCATAGAGTGTTTGTGCGCAGGAGTCGGTTCTCATGGTTCTGCACTCATTAACTGGAACCGATAAACAGCCTGTTTTTAACACAACACTGGAGCATTAGCAAAGTTGGCAGATAAACTGTTGAAAATGCTGATTTTTTTTTTTAATGTGGCTAAATGATTTTGGGTAAAACACACCCTTATACCATTTCTCTTATTTACCCGATATCCGTTACGTTTTTTACTGCGTCTGTTTGGTTTTTTAATTTGTTATAGAAAAAGATCTGCCCATGGCTGTAATTATAATGGTGGACCACATGAGGCTGCGTTGTTGGCCTATAAACATCCTACCCCCATTGGCTTGTACTGCAGGCTACCATTGATTTAAAACTGTTACGTTACTTACTGGGAAGGCTCTTTCTAGCCTGCAAGAGAGATGTCTGCAGCTGAGCCATAACTTTAACTTAACTTCATATCGTGCATATCACAGTAGTGTAATGGGAATCACTAAAGCCGGAGCCTCATTTGAAAATTAACATTTAAACCTGTTGTGGCATCATATCAGAGTGAAAGCACATACATTGTGAAATGAGGAAATGAGGTGTTTTGAGGCACACTAATGATATTATAGGTGTTATCTCATGTTTTTGCACATGCACTTTGGGGTGAAAAAGCAAGGGAGTGGCACAATGTCAAATACGTCATTCATTACCAGACTCTTGGAACAGGACTTTGTGTGTCTGTTTGTGTGTGAGTATCTGTGTACGTGTATGCGTGCGCATGCGCGTCTGCATCCATGCGTGTTGTTTGCATAGCCTCATATTGACAAATGTTGTTTAATTTAAACCGACCACCAATAAAAAGTGCCTACTGGTTTACATGTGGCTCGTAACTGTGGGACACAGCCTCAGAAGCTCTAACTGACGTCTTATTGGCAGCCGCCTCTGAGATCTGCACCTGTCCCTCATACACACACACACACACACGCACACAGATACTCAGATACACAGATACGTACATAGACATACACCACTTCAAAAGAAGCTGTAGTTCAAAAGGTTACAAGACTGTCTAGAATTGCTTTGGTTGAGTCTTTTGTGTGTAATGAAAGAAGTGCTAATGAATTTGGTGTTCACTACAAACAGGCCAAACCCATGTTGTTTCTCTGATCTTCCTTTGCCTTCACACCACCAACTCTGCCGTCTTACATTCATGGTTAATGCCTGTTGTGAAGCATCTGTTCTAATTATGGTTGTTTGCCACCTTATTAACTTGAACCTTGTTAATAGATCAGATAAGATGAAGGAAGTCTTTGGATATGTGTGTCTGCTAGTGAATGGAAGCTAGCTTGTATATGGGCCACACGCAATTTTACACATTCACAGAGAGACCCCCTGTATGCTGCCTCCCCATCTTTCTGTATACTGTAAGAGTCACTTTGATTGTCCTCCTCTTCCCCTAACCTTTGGCATCTACACAATAGAACCCACAGAGTAGCTCATTAACAGTCCAGCCAGCTTCAGATACTTGGAGAATATAAACAAAAATTGTCCTGCTTGTATAATGAAAGTGATAGAGCAGGGACATGACTGATTCCCAAGGGAATTATATCCCCAGAAATCACTGCTTGGTAAAAATCAAGGTGAAAAATTGATCTTGGTTCTGAATTTGTTATTGCATTAAAGATTTAATTTTATTTTCATGACACAACCCCATGCAAAATAAACATTGATGTAGTACATCACGGCACGTACCCAAAATACATGAATTGTTGTGTGTAAATAATTCAAAGTGGAGTTTTTAGGATCTGTTTAGGAGTCTCACAGTGCTGGTATCATTTATGATACTTCTGTAATGGTTGCAAAATGGCAGCGGCACAGGTGGATGTTGTATTTCAGTATCCAGGTGTTCCTATACGATAATCGGTCCATAGATAACGTTGTTACTATAGGTTGTTTAAAACACCCACTGTAGTCTCTTTGTGTATTGGGTCATGTTCATCCTATGGCAATCTACAGGTATTTGCACTTAAGGTGCTTTTTGTTGCTATTCTCCGAAAGTGAAAGTGCGGAAGCATAAGGAGGAGGAGGAAATCATAGTATGTGTTGTTTTTTTTAGCACTATAATTATACATTTCCTATATGAATAAAGTAGTATTTGGTGGGGCATTATATAGAAAAGTTTTTTCTCTTGTAGATATTTTTCTCTCTGTTACACTTTCCTCTCCAACTCTCAGCCCCCATATCTTCTATCATAGATCCCCCACCCCTCACACACACATACGCACATGCCGTGTCTCCACCCCCTCCCTCCAAGGGGGCGTTGTGTAGTTGTGCAGTGCTAACGATCCAGGGCTGTCACTCCCACTGGGATGGATGAGCCAGGCAGACCCAGCGCTCAGGAACCCTCATTAAGATTCCACTTTAATCCGTCTCTGACAGGACCAGTCCGAGAACGGGATGCCCCCCCCCCCTTTTTTTTCTCACACACACACAGACACACACATCATAGAATTACACATTACACATATAAGCACTAACACAGTTTTCCTGTGCACAGTTTACAGACTTGCCCCCTACTCACACACACCCGTGTTTTATGCTAATTATGTGTTAGTCTTCCACCAACAAGGATCTTCAATCATCCTGGTGTCACTGCCGATAGAAATCCACTACAGATCATAAGAGCTTATTATGGGTGATTAGTTAATTTGAGGGAGGGAGAGTTGGGAGGGATGCAGGGAGGTAAAAAGAAAGAATAAATCGTTTTTCTTTGTTGTCGTCTCCAGGTCTCTCTACTCTCTCTCTTTAGTCTCGCTCTCTTTCTTCGTCTCCATAGTGAGATATATTGATCAGTTCCTTGACTGTGTTATCAATAATCTCCTCTTTAGTCATCCGCAAACAGCATTCTCCACTAATGAACCGACACACTTGTCTTTCTGTGTTTATATTTGTTTCTGGGAGAGAGAAGCTCAGCCTGAAGCTTAAAAACATGTAAATGAAAGTCAAGAAATTCAAGTTGAGGTGCATTTTGTAATTCTTTTTCTCAAAACTGTAATGGTTGAGTCACCAAAAAAGCTCTGCACCAATCTTTAATCTTGTGTGATGAAATTAAAATCTTTGTACACCAGACTTAAATACTTGTAAGTAAGATAATCACAATCATCTTGTCTTTTAGAAGAAGTGGATTGATGGAAGATAACATAGAAAACAGATATTCACGAGAAAGGAAGTACATATCATGCCCATCATCTGTGGCCCATATGTGTGTGTGATTGGTGTGTGGCAGCCTTATGTTGAACTTGTGTGCACAGTGTGGCCTTTGGGTTTCTTTATATGGACTTAATCACCAGTTGACAGCCCAACACACACACACGCACACGCACACACACACACACACACACACACACACGCACACATACAAACACACAGTGTACTGGTATCATCGTATCTTGACGATAGCACAGCAAATTTAAAGGGAGAAGCAATATTTTTGATTGTTGCTTATAGATAAACAGTAAATCTCTCCCTTTTCCTCTGCAATGAAGTCTGATAATGCTTTGTCATCTGTTTTGTCCCGAGCGGTTCCCTTTTAATTATTAACACTGACATTATTAGGCTTTCATTATTAAGAGGCTTTTCATTACAGCCAAATGACACCCTAAAGAGAATTTCTCTTTCTCTCTCTTGCTCTCTCTCACTGTCTTACTCCCTCCATCTGTTTTTTTTTCTCCAGTCTTTTGGAAAATGATCAGATCAGAAAATGATCAGATCTAACACATTATTTCTGCTTTAGCTCATAAGCTACATTTGTGTCCCCTGACCATGAGATGAAACATAGATATCTGCAGCGTATTCGGCAAACTATACCTACCACCAAACTTTATACACACCATACATGCAGTTGTCTTTTTTGATATTTTGAATCTTACATTAAGGTCATCTTCTCTGGTTTCCATGGAAATGTTTTGTTTTAGGTGATTTTGATTTCCTTGCCTACCTTCACACGTGTTAACCATAATAAGCAGTTGAGCCAGTTTAATTGTTTTACACGCTACTTTCTTCATTTTCCAAGCAAAGATAATTTAAGGTTATTGAAGTTTGATTAGCTTCTCCAGGAATATATCTTGGATACTGTGCTGTTTATTATGGATGACTAGCAAAGGCTAGTGAAGATAATAGTGGTAGTGGTGACCGTCTCTCTGATAACAACTTTGCCTCTCACCAACAATAACTGCCCCCACCTCCTTCTTCTCTTCCTTTGCTCTAAAGGTACCGGTAAGTCACATGCTATATTCTACAGTACAGAACAGTGGATCGTCAACATCAACAGCTGGTCGAGAGCTTATTGAAGTGCTTTCTTCTTCTCCTCAATGATTAAATTATATGGAGCAAAATGTTACAATAACCTAATCTGAATTTAAAACAATTGCGTGAATCATGAGTAATGCTTAACAGTACATATTGTCACAATATTATTATGTTTCTATTCTTACTTATTGTACAGTAACATGATATTGTGATAACCTGTGTTAATGCGGAATTTTATTGATGTTCCCCCGAGCTGTAGGCTGTGCTTGTGTTGCACTGTGGGAAGTTCACGAGACTTGGGAAAAGGGAATGAGAGCTAGTGAGTTAGTCATGAGTGGCAGTTGTGTCTGTGTGCAGTTCCTGTGTAAAGAGACGAATAAATCCTGTGTCTGCAAATTCAATTTCTACTGCAGTTATGGTTAATACCCGGGGTATTACAATATTATGTGCTTTTAACAGTTAGCTAGTGGCTTTACTAGTCCAGTGTTTGTGGTGCACAGATGTAAATTGGAGTGAAATGACGTAAACTTGAATTTTAATCTTCTGTGTTTTTGTTATGTTTTTTAAAACTGATGTATAATCAAGTACGTGTCTACTAAGCATCATTCTGTTAATATATAAGGCTATTAAAAACAATTTTAGAGACATTACAGAGTAGAATCATGCTGCCTGAGTCCAACTTTGAAAAGGGGTAATTTCTGCTTTAAGGACCCTGGTAAGTGACTGAGGTGTGTGTGTGTGTGTGTGTGTGTGTGTGTGTGTGTGTGTGTGTGTGTGTGTGTGTGTGTGTGTGTGTGTGTGTGTGTGTGTGTGTGTGTGTGTGTGTGTGTGTGTGTGTGTGTGTGTGTGTGTGTGTGTGTGTGTTGAGGTGTCTCCTACAACATGGCATGCTTCTTAAGCCATCAGGCATGCGGAAGGATGCCTAATTGAACATGATAAAGTGTAAAGTTAATTACCCCTCACGCCTGTCACTGATAACCCCACGAGGGGATGGCTGGCTTCAGGCACAGCTGTTGGTGTGTATGTGTGTGTGTATGTGTGTGTCTGTATGTGTGTGTGTGAGAGGGAGTGCGTAAGGGTTCCAGGACAAAAGGCAAGGGCTCCCACGAGGGTTGTGTGGTGGATGATGGCAACAATCGGCTTTTAAAGATACCTCTGTCCCTCTGGTGCACCACTACTTAACACGCCTGTCCCAATATGATTCTAACACACACACACACACATGCACACACACACTCACATGCACACAGACAAAAAAATACACCACTGACCTTTAAGGCACAGTTGGTAGTTTGGAAACAGTCAAGAGGCTGATGTATTATATTCTTTTTTTCATCGTGAATCTGCATATTTTAGTTGGACCTGTTTACTGGCGCACAGTTATGAGTTGATCACAAATTCAGAGTAAACTTTAACTATGGAATTGATTTTGCAATTCTGATTTTTATATATAAAGAGTCTTACATCACTGAACTCCTTGTTATTATTTGGTTCATCTGCATTGTGTGTCAAGTGCTACAGAAACGATTGCATAAAATTTGTAAAGTGTGAACAAGTTTGGATTGGAATATATGTAGAATTTAACACTTTGTTTTAAAATTTGTGCTCACTTCAGCTACAGTAAGTTCATAACAGTTCTCTAACCTATGTTTCGTGTTTAGGTGTTGGAGCTGCTAGCTTGGCCAAACTGACCTTCATGGTAGGTGGAGTGGAGGAGGAATATAAGGCTGCACAGGAGCTTCTCACCTGCATGGGGGCCAATGTTGTCTATTGTGGACAGGTTGGCGCTGGACAGGTATAGACAAACAGGATTGTGATTCAGAGCCAATTGAAGAAAAACATAAACAGCAATGTATCATCTCTTCTATAGGACCATAAACCCATTAATTCTACAGCTAATATTAATGGGCCAGAACATGCAGTGATCTTTGACTTTGGGATACATTCTGCTTCACATTTGACTCTACACAGTATTCATGGGAGAGTATACAGTAATCCCTCGCTTATTCGCACCTAAGGATGCACAGTTTCACTACGTCGCAGATTTTTAGTAGGTAGTCACGTAAGAGAAGGGGATGCAAAGGACAGGGCTAGATGGAGGCAAATGATTCACTGTGGCGACCCCTGAAGGGAAAAGCCAAAAGGAAAAGCAGAAGAAGTCACGTGATACCGTACTCGCATGCTATTGGCTGAAAGCATCTGTGCATGTGCTGCGTTCCGCGACTGATGGAACGCAGCTCACTTCCATGTATTAAAGAAACACTTTTCTTCAACACAAAAGTGTTTTAAACAATCAATCAGAGTGTGGGAAAAGAATGTACAGATATAAGATGATTTAATATCTGTATAGAGAGGGTTCATAAAAATTTAAATTACAGTATTTTTTGCACTATAAGGCGCACCCAAAAGCCTTTAATTTTCTCAAAAACCGACAGTGCGCCTTATAATCCAGTGTGTCTTATGTATAAAAAGAACTTTAAAATAGGCCATTTGTTGAATATGTGCCTTATAGTCCAGTGTGCCTTATAGTGCAGAAAATACTGTACTAAAAAGAAATAGTTTGTTGCTATATTGCGGAATTTCATTTTTCACAGTTGGGCCTGGAATGCCTTAACTGGAAGTAACGAGGGATTACTGTACTTGCATATCCACTGAAGTCAATCATAAGATCAAAATTGGTTGGAAGACTGTTCTATAAATGAGGTTCCTGAAATGGTCATGCAGAAAGGCCCAGTTAAAGATCTCTCTTGGGAGTCTATTCTAGAGCAACAATGTCTTATGATTATGATCAGTGTACTACTAAAGTTTTTCTGTTCTGCATTATACATTTTCTTGCAAACCTCCTAATATGCAGATATTACAGTGCCTTGTCTACTTTGTGGTCTACCTTCAACCTTAGGCAGCCAAGATCTGCAACAACATGCTCCTGGCCATCGGGATGATCGGGACCGCAGAGACCATGAACCTTGGCATTAGGTACTGTCTGACTGTGCTTTGCTAAGCTGCTTGCTATTGGTTATCCTAAGAGAAAAACAAGGATGATAAAAGAGGTTAAACAAGGAAATCTAATGCAGGTGTAGCAGTAGGTAGATCATAGAGAGAAATTCTGTGAGCGAGGTATCAAAAGTGTATATACCTATACAACTTACAATTATACTGTGAACCCTTAACAAGGAATATTAGCTAGTACCCAAGATGTGTTGTTGACATGCAATCACAGCCTTGTGGGCTTTGACCACATTTTAAAGGATTGTTCAGTAGATCCAGAAGAAGAAGAAGAAGAAGTTCAGTAGATCCAGAGCGTAGGAGTGAATATTTTCCTCATGAGTCCAAGAAACTGAGACTTTTGGTATTCATAGCATTATAACTTGAATTTGGTGTTGATCCAGCCATTAGATGCAGCCGTCACTATACAAGCAATTACCATACCAGTGATATGGCTCAAAGTGTGGCAGTAATTTACTACTTCAATCTCTGTGTATGTGTGCGTGTGTGTGTGTGTGTGTGTGTGTGTGTGTGTGTGTGTGTGTGTGTGTGCACGTGTGCGTGCGTTCGTGCGTGCGAGAGAGAAAGGGCAGCCCAGAGTGAGAGATGGATGGGGGGGTGGAGCCACAGACTCTGATTTACATCTGCTGATTGAGCTCTCACCAGCATCCTGCCACAACCCCTGTCACTTACAAGTCTTGTCATTCATCATTCCCCATCCTGGCACAAAGCGGCTTTGACAAGGGGACTCAGAATGATAGGATACAAAGTATTGTGAGGTTGTTGTTTTTTGTTTTGTTTTTCTTTTACAGTTTTTCTACAGTTGGTTATTGTTAACATAAAATACCCTAACTGAGCCATCAGAATAATGTTCCACTTTTATAGTCTACCCTATTTAAAAACTGTACATCCCAACCAATGATGTGGTTTCCTGTCTTTATTATATCAATGTTATTACAGTATGTCCATCTCTATGTACAGACCTGTGTAAGGAGGGATGGTCAATCCACATTTAATACATGCTACGTTGGACCCTTAAATGTGTGCATCTCATAATTAGTTTCTTCAATTTTCTTATTCTTTTATCTTTCAGCACATTTGAATTTTCAATTTCCATCCAATTTTGCTCACTTGTCTGTGATAAAGGGATCTTTAATAGGCTGTAGAGTCTATCCACAGTAACAGAAATTGAGTTTTTACAGTAGCAGGGGCCCATCAGTGTCAACACAAATTTTCTACTTATGGGTTTTGCAGCATGAAAGGCGTTCGCCCGCCTGTGTGTGTGTGTGTGTGTGTGTGTGTGTGTGTGTGTGTGTGTGTGTGTGTGTGTGTGTGTGTGTGTGTGTGTGTGTGTGTGTGTGTGTGTGTGTGTGTGTGTGTGTGTGTGTGTGTCTGCGTGTTCACCAATTGCTCTTCTCAAAGTGCAGCTGTGTTAGTGCAGCTGATTTATATGTGCTGAAATAGAGGAGGAAAATTGGCATGAGCAGTCACACATAAATCCCCCCACTAGGCCTCTGAAATATGGAGGCATTAAGGGAGCAACACAGATTTACACATTGCCATGTTGCCTCTGATGCACTCACACACACAGACACACACACACACACACACAGATTTACATCCAGAGACACTGAAGACAGCAGTTTCTACCAAACTTCAACAACTTTTACTCAGTATGCACATCATTGTAATACAAACATTTGAAAAAAGATCAAAATACTACAGTTTCCATTCTATAAATTTGCGCCCCTTACCTATATTCAGTCCTGATTGGGCCCACATACTTGCATGCATGCATATGTGTGTGTGTGTGTGTGTGTTTCCATATTTCCTCCCTTGTTACTAGCCAATCTCTTGGGCTTTATTATAGGGTTTGACAAAGACTGTCATCGTTTAGAGGGAGCTCGCACCCATAAATCTCCCATGCTGCATTGCGGCCCAGTGTCTTATGCAGAGATGATGTTCTCTTAGACTTGTATGCGTAGACACAAGCACACACGACACGGTCATACACAATGGAGACTGAGCACTCAGCCAATTTACAGGAATATGGCAATAACATTTTATCATGTTGGATTTGGTCCTGATAGAGCCGCCCTTTCATCAAATGCATTGTTTCTTGTTATGTGTATATGCAGGCAGATACAGACGCACGCACACACACACACACACGCACGCACACACACACACACAACTCTTCATAGAGCTAATTTGTTGATCTCAGATGGAGGCTTGGGCCGTCTCCAATGGCGCGTGACGTTCTCTTAGTGCAAGGAATGGCCACGCATGGCAATTATGAGCACACACACACAGGCACATATGTGCACCCTGCCTTTTTGTCATTCTTTCTTTTCCCCTCATTCAGCTTCTCTCCATCATCCGTATTTGCCTTGTCTCCTCGTTTTGTTCTTTTCTTTTAATCCCTTCATCTGTTCCCACTGTCTCCTGTTCGTCTGTATGTAATTTCTGCATGCAGCCAACCAGTCAGTAAAATAGAGGGATGAGAAGATGCAGAGAGTAGTAGGGAGAGGTGGCAGGGAATTTAATAATATACATGAAAGAAAGGACTGGGTCAGGAAGCGATATACCAGGCCTTATGTACCTGCACTCATCCATGCATACAAGGCATGCAGTCACTGAAGCAGAAACAGACACACACATACTCACTCCTTTATTCATTTTATGTGGAGAGTATCAGGTGAATCTAAAGATGTTAAAAAAAAACACACAACCCATTGCATTGAACAACAAATAGGTTTGCCATCACACACATGAACAGTCGCACATCTCTCCTTTTTTTTTTAAATGAATTGTGAGCATATGTTCCAATGAAGATTTAAGTTGGGTGATGAATGAGCTTGTTGCCTCCATAAATGTGACAGTAAATGCTTGTGTGTTTATATATGTGCTTGTTAGCTCTTTAATGTAATAATAAATGGTGAACGGGTTGGGCTTCCTTTCCGGTGGCATCAGACGAGGACGAGAAGCTAATCTCAATGAAACAGACAGTTAATATCAGCTCAGTAAATGAACTCCACTTGCTAGACTCCTCTATCGTATATGTGTATAAACACCCTCCCCTCTTATTCTTCATCTCCATCCTCTCACACTTGCAATGCTTTAATCTGCAGCAGCATCCCGCAGCAACACGTTCATCTCTCCATCCATGTCTGAGTGTTTATCCATGTCAGTCTTGTTAAACCGTGACATGTCCTCTTCTCCACGCAAATTACCGCAGGCGAGGAACAACACCACTGCGTCAGCTAATAACCACAGACGTGTGTGTGTGTGTGTGTGTGTGAATGATTGTGTGTGTGTGTGATGGGAGCAGGAGGGGAACTTCATTGATTTATCGTTAACAGAGGACAACAGCTCCCCGTCAGCGTCTCTGGTCGCTATAACAAACGATCTGCGCGCTCGGACGCGCTTTATTGTAGTTCAGCCAGTAACCTTTTCAGCTGCTGACCCAGAACACAGGGAGGGGCTGCCTGTGTGTGTGTGTGTGTGTGTGTGTGTGTGTGTGTGTGTGTGTGTGTGTGTGTGTGTGTGTGTGTGTGTGTGTGTGTGCGTGTGTGTGTGTACGTACGCATATGCACAGAGAAATGGGGGTTTGGGCACTATGTCAAACATATGTCCCCCTGAGTCCTGAGACAGGGAGGTGTCAGCGGGGAAGACAGAGGGGAGATAGAGGAGAGGACGAGCAAATAGAGGCGGAGGAGACGAGGCTAAAGGCTGGTGAAGAGATGCTTACAGACATTTAAAAAAGCCATTATCTGCTAAAACACATTTACACCACACACACACACACACACACACACACACACACACACACACTCATACTGTCATTTAAGCTACATTTCCAAAACAATTAAAAAAGAAAAACGGGGCTGAGCCAACACAAAAGATGAAGGGTAAGGGAGCAGGGAAAGACACAGAGTGTAAATGCTATTCCCATTCTTAATTAGTTAGCAGACAGCTAATAAAAACTGCGGTTATAATGGCAGAATGAGAGCCAGGTGGAGGGAAGGGAGGGTGGGGGGGGAGGGCTGCTGGCCTTAAGGACCTATGATGGTTTAATAGTCATATTGAGAGCAGAATAGAGTTACAGGCCTGTAAGTAACAGTGAACAGAGGCAGCTAGGGCTTGATGTGGTCAGCTTTATACTGGCCTTTAAACTGTTAATATGCAAAAACTGCACTACAACAGACTCAGACGCAATAGTTACACCCTACTGTAATGTTTGGCTCTTGATTTCACTACCTGCCTCTGTGTGCCTCTGCTCACGGTCTCATTTGCTCCTTCTTACCATAGCCTTGGAGATTTGTCCTCTTGCATATGAAAGTGGGTTGCTGCAAAATGGGGCAGCAAGGAAATAAGAGTGTACTCTCTACGTTGACAACAAGGTTTATGACTCCCCTCGTGCTGCTTAACCACTTCTCCTCCTCCACTTTCTTTTTTCATGAAAAAGGGATGATGAAGGATAGACATGCTGGTAAACATCAATACTGCATTAGCCAGCATTACAAAGCCTTGAGCCATTAACACTGAGGAATGGTCACAGGCTAACATAAAGTTCAACAGGGGTCACTACAATCACCAGCCAACCCCACACCCATCATTTTCCATGTTCTGTCTTTGCTCCACTTTGGAAATTAATTCTAAAATCTGTGATGCTATCCTTCCCATTCTGCCTCCAACATTTCTTTCCCCTTTTCAGTTTGTATCGCTACCAGCAGTTTTCCCCTTTGTACCGAGTCAATCTGGATTAGAACAAAACAACTTAAAAATGGATAAATAAGGTCATCTATTCATCTTTCACACAAAAACATTAGATAAGTATATCGTCATTTAGAAGGCGATAAAATTACTCTATTCAGCAGAGCAGAGGTTCTGTGGACTTTTATCAACTACTAAAATCAGCAGTTGTCAGTTGCATTTCATGCCTGGCCTCTACAAGAGAGTTCCATGGTTTATGTACTCAATGTGATGGTTCAATCCAGGAATTTTATGTTTTCCAGGTTCTGAAGGAGACACTGATCTTTTTTTTTTCTCCTGTTTTATGCCAGACTGGGTTTGGACCCAAAGCTGCTAGCAAAGATCCTCAACATGTCTTCAGGTCGTTGCTGGTCCAGCGACACATACAACCCGGTCCCCGGTGTCATGGAAGGTGTCCCCTCAGCCAACAACTACCAGGGTGGATTTGGAACCACACTAATGGCAAAGGTACATTCTGTGTTCCCTGTCATCTCCATGATGACTTGTAACTCCTTCTTTGTCCTCTAATACTATTATATTAAAATAATAATTGTTTTAATACTTCAGCAGTCTCTTGTGATTATAAGATTGACTGTAACTCTTTTCCTCAAAAGGTAACAACATGTAGTTTGTTTGTTTTTAATTTTACAATGAAATGCAACAAAGACAAGCATCAAATCATCAAGTTTGAGAGATAGGGAGAGTTATTTTTCAGGACATTACATTAAGTATTAATCTAATCTAAAAAAAAAAATCTAAATTCTTTCCAATCGATGTTCGGTCAGTTATTTGAGCAAATGATTGTCAAATACTGCTTCTGCTTTTTTTGTTCTCCTTGTCTTTAGTCTTTTTTTTTTCAGTCCCTCCGCTATTTAATTGGCTTTGTCTGACTTTTAGCTGTTCTTTTGTCTCTGTGATGCTCTCCTCTTCACCATCCCATCTGTGACTTACTGCTTGCCACTTAACTTTACTGTTGCCATATATGCAGTCTGGCAGAAAAAAACCCCAATGTGGATTAACCAAAGGAAAATGGGGAGAGGCTTCCATTGATATCTGCAAATTTTTTGACAAATCATTAAAAAATAAACACAGCTATGTATAAACACAGCTATGTATAACAATGAAAGTAAGTGCATTTCCATATTCATCCATACATCCATTTTCTTGAAGTCGAGATGATTATAATCACCACTTTTTTGCCCCTGTGGGTCACGGGTGTTCTAGAGTGATGGTTGTATTAGGTTAAGTGCAGAGGAAGGTAAAGTGATGTACCCATCATGCATAGCGCCTACCATACAACTCTCAAATTGTGAAAGAGTGAATTTGGGATATTTAACATAATTTTCACTCATGGACTTTTCCATCATCAATACAAGATCTCTATTAAAAAATCAACTCTGTATGGAAATAAATGTCATGACACTGTATAAGCTTAATGAAGAGATACCATGTTAAAAGAGTGTTATATACGCAGTTAAAGAGAGTCCAATAAAGTTTTAGTGTGACAGTTATTTGGTAAGGCAGTGTGAGTCAGTTGGTATTATAATCAGATGGACAAAAGTCCACCTGATTGTCTGTCCATTGTGTTGTGTGCTCTGCAAACATCAGCCTGGGTCATGTAGCACACACACAGAAATCTAATACATATGTTTGCCATTAAGTATACCTATAACACTCTTTTCCTCTCTTTCTTCCTTTGTCTCTGTTTCAAGGATCTTGGTTTGGCTCAGAACACTGCCACCAACACCAAAACACCCATCCCCCTGGGCTCCCTTGCTCACCAAATCTTCAGAGTCATGTGCTCCCGCGGCTTTGCTAACAAGGACTTCTCATCCGTCTTCCAATTCCTGCGTGAGGAAGAAAGCCAGTGAATGGAGATGATGTTACGTTGCATGCACAAATAAATACACACACACACACACACCCCAGTGCCCCTTATCCCACTATGCTCAGGAGAGACGAAGGCCTTTACAGGCACAGGTCTGCAACTGAATTAGCATACTCTATGTCAACACATCTTCTCATCGCATTAGCAGAGTCATATTTTAATTTCATGGTTCTTCCTCTGCACAGGGAAACCATTATAACTGACCTTAGAACATAGCCAAGATGGAACATTTCTCCTAGTCAAAATGATCACAATGGAAAATGCGAGGTAGGATGATATACTGAGTTTACATTTAACAATGCGAGAAATGTTATGTTTGCAGGTCGATTGTGGAGTAGTAGCTGAATGTTTTGTTTTTATTCTATTTTGTTGTCCGAATGACTCAGGCCTGTCTCCATTATATTAAAGAGAATGGAAAACCAAGCAGCATACAAGTATTCACAAAGACACTAAAACTTCATGAGAGAGACAATCACACAGTATTTACTAAAAGAAATGCTAGTTGGGTTAAAAGTTTACTTGTTAAATTTAATGTTTGTGTCTTCCAGTTTGTCTTCCATACATATGTTAGTTTTTTAATCATGCAGTTTACCTTCTTGTGAATACAACAGAGTTCTTCAGTCTAAATACTGTGATATATATCGAGATATTTTTGCATCAAGTACATTGCAGTGCAATGTGCTGGGCCATTTTGATACAGTTACTGATATTTAAAATTACCTCTTTTTCTACTGTCTACACCTGCTCATTGAGCCATGGCAGTATTATTACGAGCACTTCTCACGTTTTACACTGTTGTGACAGTATAGTGCTGTTTTCAGTGAATTTAAAGTCTTCCCTCATATTTTCTCCCTCTCTCCCAGTTTGCATGAAAGCTTCAAATTGTAAGCAAGGAAAGGTTCCTCCTTCCTCTGAGTAAATGTACATAATGTATATTCTATTTTGTTGTGCAGCATCAGTGAGAAATCTGAATGTACTGTTGATTTTTTTTTTCTTTTTGTTTTAGTAAAATCTATGAGTAGGGTCTACAAATTGTCTTGGCTCTGTTAAAGTCATGTTGACCGAGTTACACTGTTGCAAAAAATAAAAGATGTTCTCAGTATTTGGTATTTGCTTTTTTTTTAGTACATCTGCACTCAACTTTCAAAGAGGAATTCATTATAGTTTGTTGAAACAGATCTTAAAAATAGAGCTTACAAATAATATGTAGCGATTAGTTCAGAATTTTCAGAGGGAGTGGCTTGGTGGCCATTTTTACAGCATCTATGAGAATGGATCATAAAATCATCCCCAGCCCCACCAAACTTAATATTCAACCTGCTATACAGATTAGACATGTTTATTTTAAACCAGATGGTGAAACATCAATGCACTTAACACTTTTTAATTTTCTCCTAACGAAGTAATGTCTAGTTAACAAACAAACAACCATTGGTAGGAGAGCAATGCATTGAGTGACATGCTAAGAGATACTTGTCATAAAACAAAAAAGCAATTTAGACCAATTCTGGATTTTGAAGAGTGGTACTAGATTGATTCCCTTACGTTACTTTTCCTATTGCTCACTCTTATTTATCTATTTTTTAATTTATTGTCTTCAGATCATTTGATTTGAAACAAACTCCATATACAGTACACTGTGTTATGACTTGGGAATCAAAGCTAAATATTGATTATATGTTTTCAGTGGGGGGGGAAATCATTGCAATGATTTCAAGTGTTACATAGATAGAAGTAAAAAAAATTCACATGAAGCATACATTGATTGTGATTCTATCTATTGAAAACTGGTGGTTCATCGTAAAACTGTGGGAATTTAATGCACTCAAGAAAACTTTTTCCACGATTCCTTTATTTGAATGTTAATTCATTTTACTTTTATTTCATCTATTAATCATGTGGATATCGATTCAACTAAAATGTCCTTATTTTGACACTGAGACCACCTTGGAAGTTAAATATATGAATTTATGTCACATGAAATGAAATGAATAAACATACGATTTAGAGTTCACTCAATTCTCCAGATGTCATTCAGCCAAAGAAGCAGGGATACTTGCAGCCTCCCCAGCATGTTTGCCAGGTCAATCAGTCCGGAGACCCAACCGACATCATGGAAACTGATTTCATAAGACATGAAATAGTTCTCTGGCTAAATCCTTACCACCTAATGTCAATGAAATGCAAAACTGACTGAAATAAGTCTCCACCTTGGATAAAATTAGATATTAATAAATCACACCTATACATTTTATTGTTGATTTAGTATTCAGTTTTCTCTCCTGTTAAAACAGCAATCAAACTTTGACACTTATTGTTTGACACTAGAACAAAATTCAACATGTTTTATTGCCTTGGACCGTAAATGTCTCAAACTTTTTCTCATAATATTTATTGACCGAATTGTTCCTTCCGTTAATGGACCAATATACAGACTGAATGACATTGTCAGACAGTCGTCTGTCTCTTAATGGTTTGTGCATATTTTTAGCTTTTCTTTTCAGTTTTAATTGTACTGTTATTTGACTTGTGTGTGAACAGACAGGTTATACCATTTATGCAATCATTATTTGCATCCTATCATCCAATGTCTCACTTCACAATTTTATCGTTCAAGGTTTAATTTGGACGGCCTATATAGTGTTTATGATTTTTATCTTTGCAGGTTGAAGCATTATAAAACCATCCTGCTCTTCTATAAGCTACTGTTCCATTAATTTTCCTGAGCTTTTCAGCAGGCTAGCTAACGTCAGTCGGGGAGAAATAGCAGCACTAATCTCAGAATGATGCCCTTATTTTCATGATTACAATGAAATGAAAGGGAAAAAACAAATGCGGTTTTGTTTTATTTTGCGCCCTTTCTTCTGAGGCCTGACGTTTCTTCGCGACATTTTATGGAGCTGCTGTCGTCTAAGTGGCAGCCGCAGTTATAGCAGACTGCGGCGAGCCATTGGTGGCAGGGTTTGTGTCGCGGGCTTGTGATTCACTCTGTTATTGTTCTTTGGGGAAGTATGCACTTGCTTAGGCTCTGTGCTTTGAAGATTATCTTCATCTAGTTATAAAAGATGAGTATTTCCATGTTCAATTAAGAACCAACTGATGTTAAGCATCTCCTCTTACGTAAAAGTTGGGTTCTCTGCTCTTTTAGCACCACTGCTTTTACACACAATAGACTATATTCCTGACGTCTTGCTAAAGACGAGCCCTGCCTCTGCCTCGGTCTGCTCTGATTCATATTTGGGTGTTTTAATTTGACTGTGTTTTACAGCAGGCTGCTGAGCCGGCGGTTTACTCATTAAAGGACACATGAAAGCAGGCTGTAAAGGAGCCTTGGTGAGATTGGCCTGCACTGACGTCTGAAGGGGACACAAGCGACCGAAGGGCCAACCAAGTCCCGAGCCAGCCGGTCTGAACCGGAGGGCCTCGCCCTCACAACCAAGCAGCCAGTGGTGGGACACCAGACACACCACACTGAATAGTGTCCTCATCAGGATATGAAACCAGTCTGATGTGTCAGCAAGAGTTCAGCAACTTGTATTTGCTTTGTAGGATTTGAATAGTATAGTCTTACAATACTGACCTGAGAAGTATTTCAGATTACTTTCCCAGGTTTCAAATAACTCGTCCACCACTTATATCCTCACACACACACATGAACCTGACCTAATCTTTCCTTTAAGTCAGATTTTAGTATTGTATCCGCTGATGGGAAAATTTGCATCTTTCTCATTCTTACTGATACGCAGTTGAAGCCAGTGTCTGCCATCCCAGCAATTAAAAAAATCTGTGTGATGTGAGAGTTATTGCTGTGATAAATACCTGAAGCAATAGTGTTCATTATTTCACCATTATAAGTGCAAGTGAACATCTTACCTGTTTAACGACTTACTCTTTAAGGACAAAGGAGCGGCAGGGTCACTATGCAGGGAGGTTAGGTGAGGCTCCTCTAAACACCCTGTGATTCATATCAAATGGCAGTAAGTGGCGTGTGGTTGGAATGTAGCAGGTATAATAGCTATAACAGTAGCGGATAACAAGCTACTGTCTCACTGTGTAGTAATGTGGCCTTGATATTTTTACACAAGCCCAACATTAATAGTCAGGCTATTTAGCCCTAGTTCATATCCACACCCACGGCGTCTGCACATCAGCACAACACCCACATGTCGTCTTCCTGTTTTGTAGACAACATTCCCCATCCTGAGTCATTGACTCCGCTTAGGTTCATTAGTAAAGATAATTCTATTCTATTGCAGACAGCAGTTAACTTGTCACGACGACAGCAAGGCACATAAGAGCAGCTAATTATAACTATGAGTCCTCATTAGAGTATCTACAGGGATGTAGTGAGTTGTTGTGAGACATGGAACGACTTCTTTTTTTTTTTTTTTAAATGGCTTCATCTCACCAAATGAGCTGCTGTCTCAGGTAGAAAGAACTTTGTGTCATATCATCTTCTTTTCTCGATTACTTTTCCTGCCTGTGTAACTCCAGCTGGATACATGATGTTTAATAGCCTGTAAATGGGTTAATCAATGCATTGCCTAATACCTAAGATGTTCCTTGCTATCCTCCACCATCCTCCATCAATTCGTTCTCTTCCATACTTTCTCTCTTTCTGTTACTCCCTTTTCCTCTGATATTATACAATTTCCTTCTATACGTTACCCCCCACACACGCTCTGTCACCTGTGAGTAACGACAATATGCGCATCCTATTCATCACACGCTACTGCACATGCTCAGTCGTGCTTCATTATATTAATTACTCTCATTGGAAGAGTGATCATCAGCCCACATCAGAATCCATCTCCACTTGGTTCCCACAGAGATCTGGACCCAGTAAATAATCACTGGTTGCTACTGGTAACAACTTCAGCCCCATCATTCCCATTGGACCCACCAGGGTGGGCCCTAAATACCCAGGAGGATGCAGCTCCCACTGAGTTACATTCATCTCTGCCACTGGCGAAGGTTGATGGTGAGTCTGGTTCTAGAGGCTGCCGGCGGTGCCTCAGACCTGTAGTGTGAAAGAGCAGAAGTAAAGGTAGTCCGGTCCACGTTGGCTCAGCAGTCGAAAGGGAATAACACATTCTGTATCACAACAGTTTCTTGAAAAGTTTATGAGGTTGCCTGTATTCATTTGTCTGGGGTAAGATGAAAAATGAGATGTGGGAACCAAACAGATTCATTAGCTGAAATCGTCCACAGGACAATGAGGGAGACCACGAGGTCGAGTTCCCACCCAGCAGGCTCAGTGAGGTTTATTAGACTGTGGGATGAAGATTTTTTTTGTCAGGTGAAAACAATAAAAACTCTGAGGTACATGCTAAGAATACTTTACAGCAAAGGAGTCATTTTTTTTAACAAGTTAACGTGAGGCCAGGGACTGCTGCGGAACTAAAACCTGAGTCGGTAGCCAGCCTTGACTGAATGATTGCAAAGGATAGCAGAAGCACAGAACATTACGACATGGCTGACGCAAACGTAGATCAGTCATATCATCCTTAATAAAATCTAGTCCATCAAAAGCTGTAATATATTTTATTGAGTATAATTTGAATCAACTTGAGCAAGAAACGACCCCAGAAACCGAGAGCTAATTAATGGCTTGCATGTTTCTCTGCAGCTACGGAGTAATTTTTGATTGATCCACATCTATTGGTTCACCCATTGATACAGGATTCAGCCAAGGGAATAAAGTTCCTGGAAGTAAAGACAAGCTATTTCTTTTCTAAGAATCGAGAGTTTGTCCAGCGTATAATTTTTGAACTGTCTCATGTACTGTATCTACAACAGATTGTACACCTCAACAACATGTCAGAGTGATTTCTTTTGCAATGCAGAATTGCCTGAAATATTTATTTTTTTGCATTTTTATGGAAACTGCTTTTACTTTTGGTGAGTTGTTGTTGTTTTTTTCAAACTACATGGACACCAGAAAAAATGCATAATGCATTGTTTTAGTTTTATTCTACATGACTTTGAGATTTATTATGAGCCAACTGCAAACATGAAAGAGCTTGTGTTCATGCAAAATGCTCCCAGTTCCTTTTTGTTAGAGCCAGGGGGTTGTAATTATGCGAACAAATGCCATGAAAACCTCAAAATTAAAATTGTACTAGTCTGTCTGAATGCTTTCAGACTTTGTCTGACTGTTCAAGCCCACTTGTTTTTGCTGAATCTTTAAAAATGTCTTAGTCTTTCATAAATCCTGGTTACACAAGTTATTTACAATAATAGAATCCTGTATAAAGGATCATCATTGAGACTTCCTGCTATGTTTTAACGCTTTCTGGTCAACAATGGAACCCATGATTCAGTGAAATAACTATTATCCAACTTTATTTCCGAGCAGTATTGTTTAAATGTTGATTTTCGTCTTTTCTAGTAATAAAGTGATTAGATATTACCAGGCTAAGCATTTAAACCTAACCGAAACAACAGACGCCATCACTTATCATTAAGAGAATTTCTGATTTAAAGACCATCTTGAAACACAGTTTAGGATCGCAGCCAATCAAGAAGTTTGTGAGTCAATAAGTACACTAATCTCCAGCCTCTGGTTGTTTTGATGGCCCCTACTTGAGCAGTTAAGTCTCTCTTCATGGCCAATTGACCTGATGCCTCAGTCTCATCCCTTGCTAATTGAACAGCGAAAGAACAAGAGAGATGAAGAGAAGAGAAAACGAGGGGGTTGAAGAGGAAGGAATGATGTGAGGGAGAACAATTGAGACCTCATTGATTAGGTGGTGAGCAGCGCATGTTTCTCTCTTGACGTTTGGACGCATTAAGGCTACATAAACACCAATAATTGGTTCATTGAGAGCAGAGTGGAGGGAAATAACACACGAGCACAAGCATCCCACATGTGTGTTCGATAGATAAAGAGCACGAAAATTAAATGCTCATAAAAAGGCATCATAAGTTTGCAGAATGGTTGGTACAGACTGAAAGAAGTCCATGGGTGTGTGTGTGTGTGTGTGTGTGTGTGTGTGTGTGTGTGCGTGCGTGCGTGCGTGCGTGCGTGCGTGCGTGTGTGTGTGTGTGTGTGTGTGTGTGCGTGCGTGCGTGCGTGCGTGCGTGCGTGCGTGCGTGCGTGCGTGCGCGTGCGTGCGTGCGTGCGTGCGTGCGTGCGTGTGTGTGTGTGTGTGTGTGTGTGTGTGTGTGTGTGTGTGTGTGTGTGTGTGTGTGTGTGTGCCACGTGTCCCACTGCTGTACTAAGCAGGAATAATAAAACCATCCTCAGAGACCAGGGATGACAATAACACTCACTTCAGGGAGAATAAGAAATGGGGGGACTGCTGCTGACTGTGACAAATTAGCTCTCAAGTATCGAGGTAGCTGATTGGCTGCAGGCGTCAGGAGGGAAAGATATGGTGGGCTGGCTGAGGTGATGGATAGTTATTATGCCATTCTATTAAAAGAAACTGCAGCTTTGGGGCTTTGCAGTTCAATGATAGCTGTGGGGAGCTGCTCAATGCTGTCATGTGAGATCCTGCAAAGTGTGTGTACCCATCTATGCATCTGTGTGACTCTGTCTGTGTGTTTGAGCGTAGAGTAAAACACAAATGTGGTGAAGCAAAGACACACTGAGAAAATTAGCGTCCTTCAGCGCCGATGTTGGTGTGCCTATTTCTGCACTTAGATGACGATATTTTAGAGTTAATATTCAAGGTGTACCCTGCATCCCATAGCGTTACATCCATCAGGTCATAAGAACCCCTGACAGGGCGTAACTGGCACCCCCACCTTCCACCCCACCCCAGAGGGCTTTGTCATAGGAATGGAGTGTTCCCTGGATGTGGAATGATGGGATTCCTCGGTCTTGGCTGTCATCCCTAATCTGACACTGTCACTAACGTAGCTGAATCTTCATCCATTTCCCATGTAGTGCATCACATGCCCACACACACACACACACACACACACACACACACACACACACACACACACACACACGTGCAGACGACTTTCTCCAGCTCACCACACTCTGGTTCACACATACATTTGCATTTATTGCCAATTCAGATGCTGAAGATTGCTGAATCTACATATCGTTGGCATGTCCAGGTGCTAAGTCACCATTATGCCTCTCTCTATCGCTCACACACGGACACCCAGAGTAAAGGGTGGGCTAGTCACAGTGGCGCCAGAGCACTGGATTGTGCTAAGCAAGTAAATATAGCGAGGACAGGCTTTATTGGAATAGAAAAGACTTTGTTACTGTCACAGGTAAGCATGACTGATTGTTCTCCATGTCCTCACCTATTCCAAGAAGCCTCCACAACTCTGGGTGTGAGCTCTTCTGTCCTGTTCTGGGAAATCTCTCCTGAGGCCAAATGTCTTTCTGTTTTAATTTAATTCAGTTGTAAACGAGAGAGATTTGTTGTTTTGTATGTGTACGTTTCATCTTTTTTTGCACTCACTGTAATTTATCATTAGTAGTATCAGTCATCAAAGAAAGGATTATGTATGTCATGTCATCCTGATGTATTGTCTGACAGATTACAATTTAATAGATGTAAAACAATAGATGTGAACGGCTATAAAATAAAACTGGTTTCACCTCAATATCTGCCCTACAGGCCTACAGACTCAAAGTCACACCCATACATACTTTAAATTCTCATATATTCACATCATGTTCATTGGTATAAGTGTTAAAAGAGTGACGGTGTGTGGATTACAATAGAAAATGATGAGAGCTGCAGATTCAAGGTTCTATCTGACCTCTTCGCCACCACAGAGGCAGCACATACCTTTAAAAAAAACAAACCTCCATTTCTATCTTCTAATCCTCATTGATTCAATCAACATCCAGACATTGCATGCAGGGCCCCCCTCTTTCCTGTTTTCCTGGCCCACACTCCCTCCACAGCTGTGATCAATATTGATTATCATCTCTAAACTGCCTGTCTTTGATTATGTGTCCCAAGACCTACTATAACCTAAGATTCCATGAAGGTTTAAATGGATAGATGGCTAAAATCTGTCTGTGAACATATCACTGTTCAGATATCCAGGTACCAGATATTTTATATTGATGTGAGCTGGCTCATTCCTTAAGAAAAAAAATTATATTTAAAAAAAAAACAACTTTGTCGCCAAATTCGCATACAGTACATACTATCTAAAATGTCCAGCTCCCTTCTGTTCTTTAATCCCACTTCACACATCTGACTTGACTCCATCAATCACTACCCTCAGATGGCCCCATGATCACAATCGACACTCAAATGATGGAAGTGAATAAAACTCATTACTGATAGTCAGCACTGAGTCATGGCAGGGCATTAAAAGTTGCCACTGACCCGCGGCCACTCATCCTTCAGCTGTGTTTTATGATGGGGAGAACCTGGCCAGGTTCCCATTGCCTTTCGACACCAATTTCCATCAATCCACCGCACCTACAGACACCCCCAACCTCTTCTATATTTAATGCACATTTTTTTGTTAGACATCTTTTATCCAGGTAGTGTGAGAGTTTCTCGCTGTTGGCTTTGGGCGAGTGATTTCATTGAAGCTAATCTCTGGGGCTGCAAACGCAGTTGTTGTAATAAACCTTTTGTTTTTTCATTAAAATGTCATTCACTGGAAATAGTGACCGATAGCCACTCACATTGGTAGATACAATAGTGATATCTGCAGCCGTTATCCTACCACTGTCTATACTCCCCACCTGATTGTACTAACCACTGCCCAAACAAGTCTTTACCTGATGTAAACCAAGCCAAACCAGTGAGACACCCACCATTTCAGACTTCCTCCTACACTAGCCTCATCCTCATAAACCCAGTGCAGAGAAAGAGCGGTGTTTACAGAAACACAGGAGCGGCTCACCTCTGATCTGCCATGAGATAGGGAGTAAAGAAAAGAAGACAGAGAGAAACAGAAGAAAGGAGACACCAGGGGTTACATGATTGTAGAACAAACTCATAAAAGTTCCATTAACCCGCGAGGAGTTAAAGAGGCCCTGTTTTCATCCAGCGGACAGCCGTCACAAACAGAGCATCACCATAAACCATGTCCTCCGTCGTTACCTCCGTTTTTCTCTTGATCTTTACAGCACTCACTCCCACAGTTTATCTTCTCCTTCCGTTCATATCTTTCATTTTATTTTTAATATTTCACTTACTTCATCCTTCATAAACACGGTGGACAAACACAAATGTATAAAACTAGGGCTCCCTAGAGTCTATTCTCTTTCAACTCTTCATCTCAGTCTTTCCCACAGCCTCTCCTCCTCTTCATCAGTTAACCAAAACAGGACTCCCTTCTTCCATCCTCTCGTCTTTTTAATCTGGGTTCCTGGTCTGTGAGTCACAACCTGACGACGCCACAGTGCTGTCAGCGTCAGTCAGTCTGTTCATCCTATTAAAACAGTTTGGCATTCATCCATGTCTATTCACTAACTGCTCTGATGGTGACCTGACTGCATCAAAATGCGAATGCAGTCATTTTATAGAGGAGCCTACACGTGATTGCCTTCAGATCCCATGCAAACGGGATGAAACTGCACATAATTCATTCATACACACACTGACAATACTGGGATGAGATTTTGTGGACTGATATTATAATCTGACATATAATCTGACATTATATTGCTTTACATGTGTTTTTTTGTACAGATCTTAGAATCAGATTCTACACTTCTTGGTTTTGCAGTCCTGCTCTCTGTGTAACACAATGCTAAATAAGCAGCTCTTTGATTCACTGCAAACCGCTGTGGTTCATGCCAGAAACAAAAACACACCGCTTCCTGTTTGGCATTTAGTGTTCTGAAAAGTCACAGAACGCTGGGTTTTAAAAACATTAACAACTAACCTTCTCATGATACAAGTTAAACTATAACTACTGTTTCAGAAGTTACTTAAATTATTTATTTAACTCAGTCATACAATTCGTAACAATTTTTTCCATCACATATTCTTCCTTCATAAGCACATATTGAGTGGATGATGGTGCATTTTTGCATAATCGTAACAAAAAATTAATATCCCATTTTTGGTTCTTCTGATTAAGTGAATCTCATGAAGATTAACATCATTTTTGCTTTACAAAAATATCCCAAAAACACCAAATAATATTAGAGTGTGCCATGATATAGCGACAAATTATTTATCTTATTATTTACAGTAATTTAAACGTTTATGAACCCTCCCCATACTGATATTAAACCACTTTCTATCTGTATTACCTTTTCCCACACTCTTATCCATTGTTTAAAGCACATTTGTGTTTCACAGAAATGCGCTGCAATCCGAGGCTCACAGAACATAGCGCACTTCTGGATGCCGTCAGCCAATAGAATGTGCGTATGGTATCACGTGACTACCTACTAAAAATCCACAATGAGGTGAAGTCGCGCGTGTTGATGTGCGAATGCCTAAAGGATTACTGTCCTTAATATATTACCAAAAACCAAAAGAATTCTTTTCAGCCATAAGATAATTGTGTATCTCTAACATGTAATGTGCAAAAAATTTACATGGTAATACAAAATAAAATGCATTGAATATAAAGATTTCTATCTGTTGTTAATAGGGACATACATGACAGAGCCTAATTTCAAACATGCAGTACAATATAGCATCATATTTATCCCATAATCAAGATTAATCACACAACTTGAAAAGATTCAGGTTTACCATTAAGGCCCTAATCCTAAAGCCTAAAGCCACGTGTAATCGTACACTACCCTCGTGCTACCATTAAACACATGTTTGCTAAACCTTTCTTTGTGAAATAACTCAAATATTTTGAACACAGGAACCACACAACTGCATCCACCCCTGTCATGTCAGTCGTAGCAGTTTTATAGTTTTGGGAAGGTCTGCCCTTAGTCAAACAATATGAGTGTTCTCTTAGAACATCCATTAAAGCACTTAGCACAAGCTCTTAGATCCTCCTCTGATGCCCTTGCTATCTTGTACTACTATCTCCACTGCTCCTTTTCCCATGGTGTAGCCTTACCTCACAAACTTATCCTTCTTGTTACTCCTTAGTAGGTATTTAAACACATCTTTGAGGTGCTCATTAAGACTTGGTCAAATACTGTATAGATATCAAACCCAGCCTTAGGGTCTGAAAACCGATGCAAATGGCCAAGTGCCTTAAACCTGCATTCTAACAAACAGCCAACAGAGACATTTCCATTGCATAGAATAGGCCTGACCTGACTTCTGCACAGGTTTTCTGTTGGCTGTTGCTTGCTTAGGGTAAATAGGAAGATATATATAAAACAACTATGGCGCAGTCTTCACAAGATCATGTAGAAAATGCAACCAAGTAGGGCATTTGAAAATGCAACCAAGTAGGTACTAAATAGGGCAGGTACATTTTGCCAATGGGAATGCAAAGAAAGACAAATCATAGTACAATTGGAAATTGTACTATGCAAACGAAGGATTCATGTGGATTCATGAAAAAATGCCCTACTTTTTACTGAAAACCTAAGGCTTTTAAATCATATTCAATAAACCAATGGGAGAATTGATAGTTATGCTAGCATGCTATTTAATGGACTTTGTTATCTGATTACCTTTTTGGTCAGGGGCATGATCCTGAACAAGATTTTTGTGCTTAAAATCAAATAATGAGTAGCATGCATTAATTGTAATCCATCTACATACACTCTGTGCCACAATGAGGTTGGTGCCAGATGGAGAAGGTAAGATGTCCACCAAAAGCCATCAACTCAATGGAGTAGAACTGAAGAAGATGCACTTTGGGTCTCTTCAAGGGCAAGGACCAACAGGCCGCTCTATGCCTGTGATACATTTGACCTGTTGGTTTTATGTACTAAAAGGATGACAATCCTGCTGCCATCTTGCCTGCCCTCTGCTAACCACACTATTGTACAGGTTTGTCTTTTGGGCCTTTGTTAAATCCCAATTTTCATTGTGAAGCTCAACTTCACTCACCTTTAGGCCAGGTATTTAAAGTCGAACATTTTCCATTGGGGGAAATTACCTCCTCAGGGCAGATGGACGCTGGTTCCATGAAAAACACACCACTCATTGCCCCTTGTGATCCCTCATTAGTTCTTTAAAACAGGAACATTTGCACTTCTGCTATACAGTGGCTTTTTTTTTTAAGTTGTTGTTGCTAAATTAGCTTGGCTGTTTATGTGTTTAGTCACTAATTGTGTTATGAAGGATATTCTGTACAGACAAGATACCAGGTACTTTTTAACTCATGGAAATGCAAAATAGGTGAGCATAGTTGAGTCAAACTGATAGTACTATGCATTGTGAGCTGGGATTTAACAGAATTATCCAGGAGCTGTATTTCAACAGTGACCTTATTTGCCTCTCAGGTGAGGCAGAAAGCTCTGTGGGTGAGAATGTACACAAAGCCCCGAAGCAGGACCCTTTCCCTCTACACTTAGTCAGTGAAGGTCCAGACATTAAGACCACGGTTCAAGTTAGAGAAACTGGTGCCGTTCCTCCATTGTCAACAGATTTAAATTCTATTAGTACACATTCAGCCCCATAACTACAAACCCAACTGACTTCTATTCCTGGTAGATTATTTCCAATGGGAGATGATCCACTTAGGGTTTTTAGGGTGAGGGTACTGGGTGAGTACCGAGGTAAGGCCTTTGACAAGCCAACCCACAGCAGAACATGATAAAGTTCTCCTCACTACTGGAAAACGGAATTGTATTTGTACCAGGTCTTGTCATTTTGGTGACTTGACTTTTCAGACCTTTTCAGTGATAAATCTTGTGAATCATTCAGACTGTCAGGAAAAAGGCTAGGACTGCAGACTATTGCATCATTTGAAATTGAAATTAATTCCTACACTTGAAGACCAGATTTTATTAACTGCAGCCACTCAGTATCGAACTGAGCTAACTGTAGTTCCCGCTGTCCCACGGGATCTCAACAATGTACTTGATGGTTGCATCCATTAGCCTACATCTTTCTGAGACTCAGGCTAAACTGAATAACTTCAGAAATTCATCGTCCTCACCAGGTGGTAATGCGTGTACATGTATTTGTGTATTGCTTTCTAGAACTAATTAATCTCACCTGTACTCAAGAAATAGTACATAGACTGCTCCCATTTTCAAACTGCATTCTGCAATTTGAGCCAAAAGGACAGGCTTTCTGAAAATGGAGAATCGAAAGAAGGGGAAGTCAAGAGACCCCACTCTCCCATGAGAGGACCAGTAGGCTCGGTGTGTGACGGTCATGGGACAGGGGCATAATGAGGATACATCATTGTAACAATGAGGTGCTCCATCACATGCACACGCCAACAAGCAGGCACACAAGAAACAGTGTACACCCACATATAGGCCTACTCCAAATTACCATTGAACCTCTAAAAGCTGATAATGGTAGATGACGTCAAGTAAGCCTCAGTCTCACTGTAAAACAGAACCTAGTGTGCTGCAAGTTCAGACTGACTGTGGGAACAGGCTTTTTCTTATACTCCACTCTGGAGTCTGATGAGTCTCTGGAAAAGAAGGGGCACAACTTTTCCTGTCAGCCACCGCCATTGCTGAGCAGTAAAGTGGCCGATGTGCAGTAAAATAAAATTAAGTGTAGAGAGATTTGGACAGATCTGCAAAGCCATTGGCTGTTGAGAGGATCATAAAATAATAACACTCCATTGTAAAATAAAGTGCTTATTAAATCATTTTAAGCAGGGTTGCAGTATCTGATCTGCTCCATGAACACAAAACAAAAATCTATCTCTGGGGGAAAACAACCAACTGTAATTTAATAAGTTGATCATCGCAGTCCTGAGGAGGATTTTTGGGAGACTTTGGTGGCTGAACTTCTCAAAACCATTAATAAAGTCACACTTTTTTGTAACCATTACTTGGGCTTAATTGTACAACAGGATCTCAACTAAGCCTGCGGTTGTTTCTTTTTGTGTGATGCTGGGAACAACATAAAGTGTGCTCATACACATAATGACCTTATTATATGGTCTCTCACAAGGACACGCTGCTCCCATATGGATTTCCAGCCTTAGGTAATGGCATGGTCCCCACGTTGGCTGCCTAGAAGCATGTACACACAATCAAATGTGTCCCAACACCTTCATTAGCTGCAGTTCTTTTACACTTGTTGGCTTGTGAGTCTAAACCTCTTATTGCAGATACCTGCAGTGAACACTTTTTTTTTACCACCATCAGTGCAGTGGAGGGATAATAAAGGATTAAGACCTTGAGGACTGACATGTGCATTTATGAATGTGTAGTAAAAGTAATGAGGATGTAGAAATAGATGAAGAAAAATGAGTTACATGATCATTCAACTTAGTGTTCACTTACCTCACTGTGGGACAGTATCGTTTATCTTGGAATCTAAAGGAAATTGCATGTTCTGTTCTTGTTTGGGCTTGTTTTATTTTTTCATAAATAAAGACTGCTCATGAGTAATACATAAATGATTCAGAATACAAAGTTGTGACACTCAGATTCTGTCTTTTTCCTACAAATGAGTACAATTGCAACTTCATGCTTTTGAGTTTCCCCAAAAGGATTATGCTTCTTAACAAACTGCATTACCATTCATTCAAATGAATGCTAAATAAAACAACATAATTGCAAGAGTTATAGTTATATGAGCATTGTATGTAACATACCATTCCTCTGTGTTGTTGCTTCCTGATCTGTGTCTTGCTAATGAAGACAAAATATCAAAACCCTGCTGTAAAAAAACATTTATTTTTACCTTGGCTCTCATTTATTGATTATTCTAACACATAGTCAAAGTCAATTTCATCTGTTGAAGTCCGGAAATAAGCAACTCTCAGTTTGCATGACTTGAATCTCAATGTGAATTATCGTAATAAGGGATATGTGTGTCAGATGCTCTTGACATTTCCTGCATCATCATCAATCACAGCAGTGGAAACACTTTCCATCTGGATCGGGTCACTTTACAGAAAACCTGCAGAGTGAAATATGAAGATGTCCAATGTCAAAGAAATACATTGTGCTGTCTTACACACCCAATCCGTAAATCACCATTTTGCTTAGGGGTCATAATCCATAGAGCATGAAGCTAAACACCTGCATCCCCTATACAGCATATTGTTATGGTTGTTTGCCTGAACACAGTATTTCAACTGGACTTCAACACAGTTATGAAGGTTGATTTTTCCAAGTCATTTATTATCATTGTCTTTATTTTGACTTTTTCAATATTTTGAAGTATAATTGAAGAAAATTGGACACCATCTGTGATAAACTTTATGTCTGAAAACAACTGTGATAACCTCAATTCTGACTCCTCACTATTAAAATCCTTGTATTTTCTGTTCCAGTGTCAAATGCATTCAATTCTAAGAATTGAAATGATGGCAAAGACTGAAAATGGAGGAAGGATTAGAATGAAAGGGTTTTTACCCCAGAACATTGCTCTGTTTCACAGTCAAAGTGATTATACAAAAGGTGAGAAATAAGACAACACTGTCTAATAACTTCAATTTTGATTTATTTAAGAATAGTTAGGGTTAGGGTTAGGGTTTGGTCCTTCAAGGAAGAAAGGATGCTAAAATCTTTGTTCAGTTGCAATCAAGTCTGGAATATTTAAACCACCATTTTAGCTCAGAGCCAAGATAATATTGACATATATGATAATGACTGTAAGGTTAAGATCATTGTAAACCTTTAGTTAAAAAAAAGGTATAAATAAATAACAAAACAAAAACGTTAGATTAAGATAATGGTACTTTTTGGGATCGTGTCATCATGAAAGAGACTTAAGTCTTAATGTCTTAATTTGAACGAAGAATCAAATCCAGACTTCACACATGTTATGTTCACCATTTGACGTGAATTTAAACTCTTCAATCCCTCCATACCTGCATTCAGACAAACATGAACGCCACTGTTGCAGCTGTTGTGGAGGGAAGTTCATTTAAAGTGATGCTTGTGTTTCTGCACAAACAGCTGATTTCAAGAACATAGAGAAATAGTAATACTTCAAAATGGAGTAAATCGTTATTCCATAGCTGCACTGATCTTGGGTTAATAGAAGCGCCACACCTTGAATTGATAATTGATAGAGAAAATTGTCTGAGGCCGCTTTATTTTACGCGCAGAGAATCACGCGTATACAGAGACAGGGATTTTCCGTTTTTATTGAATTCTGATCATAAATCTTGGTCAGATTTCATGCTGAAGTTTTGAAACTTGTCTTGGCCGAGAGCGTTAAGAAATGTTGGGCATATAAAGCTAGAAAAAGACAAACATTTGCGCATTACGCGCTCATAGCTTCGATGAAAAAAGCGTTGTTAAAGGCCACACATCTGCTTCAATTTTGTCCAGGCGTGGACAATATTAATAAGAACGGTGATGGCGTTCAGGGACCTTATTAATTCGTCTTAAAATATTCATTACTGTTTGTCACCTCATCGCTGATAATTTACTACTACTTTGCACATGCATTTTAAATTAATATCTGGAAATTTGCTGACATTTTAAAAATGTATTATTATTTTACTGTTTATTGCCCAAATAGACACTACAAGTAGTAGCAGAGTCCAACTTCTTAACTGGAGCGAGACTCTAAGAATAGCAGCTGGTTGTGCCATTCGGGTTTTCTGCATTTACATAACGTGCAAATGAAAAGTGTGGCTGCGACATTTAAAAAACGCAGTGTTCGCTAATGGACGTCTGCGCATCTGCTGCCTTTATCTTCTCTCCTTTCTGTGTGAATCATCACTCTCTACCTTAATAAGCTACTGTACACTGAAAAGGACTTAAGTGACTTATAATAGAGGTTCGTAGTTTACAAAAAGAGAAGATAGAAATTTGTCAATTGTGGCCATTGACCCCTTTGCGCTTCGTTTTGCCCCAGATGTCTATCTGATCTGCTGATTTGACACAAATTTTGTTAGAAGTTTTTTTTTTAACTGTATAAATCATAGCCTCCCTACGATTAATTACATCCATCGTATACGGAAATTTGAGTTTATTTGGATTTTTACTTTTTATTCTTGTTGGCCTATACAGAAAAAGAAATTACGGCACGAATGTATGCAAGAGGACTGAGCGTATTCAATAGATTCAAGCAACTAAAATAGGACAAATTGACTGAGAGCTTTTTATGCCTCGCTTTCATCCTGCTCTGTTTTATTGTAACTCGCTCTTTCACAAACGCGCACTGAATTGTCTCCACTTTCCCAGCTGCATATAGTCTAGTTGTCTCCTATGCGCCGTAAATAAGGATGATAAAGACACCACCGCAAACGACTTTCACGCGTCCCGTCATTGATTTAATATGACCTCCGTTTCCAAATGATATTGGAAGCCTATTTAAACAGATGAAGGCTTAAATTGTCTTGCTTGTACGCGCATTAATCTCTCATTCATCATCATTACTGTGTGATTGGTCCGTCCACGCCTCCGCCAGCCCCTCACTCCACGACGAGGGCCTGTAAATTAGGATGTAATCCAGTTTAAACAACGGGTTTCAGCAGCCACACAACCATTTGGCCTTTCTTTTTTTTTCTGTATGTGTTGCCGGTGAACAGCTGCACTGCACCGCCCATATCAAAATGCTTTGTGTGGGAGCTGTGTGTGAGTGGGGAGGGGGATCCAAGTCTCACAAATTGGATCTTGTATAAGACTGATGTAATTTGTATTATGTTCGCAGTCTATGAACACATCATATAGCTCAGTCACACGCAATGTTTCCGCCATTAAATGGGATGTGGGTGCTGGTTCGGGCCGCTGAGGATGCTGCTGTATAGGTTGTGTAGTGAAAAGAGGCGGGGGTCCATATGCGTAAATGTTGCGGTAATTGTGTCTCACTTTAATGTGACGTTCTGGCACAGTGACGCGACATTTAGACGATGATCTGACGCTCCTGTGCAGCCAAAAGAAAATCACCAAGCTGTCCTATATAGGTTGTTAAAAAAAAATCCACTGTGCGACCATAATTTTGGAGAGACCTTCTAATATTCAGCTCGATCCGTTCTCCATGTTCTTTACAGCATTTCCCCCTCCACAACCCGTGTTCCTATCAGGCTTCAAGGCACCAGCTGATAGTTTACATAAATCTGCGTTGTGGTTTCGCACGACCCGGGCGGCTTAAACGGTGTATTATTCTAAACATATGCATTTTAATCAGCTCGGTCACACTTACAAGAACTCCAGTTAATAAGGCCATCAATCAAACCGGTGTGCGGGAGGGAGTGCGGCAAGAGGGAGGCTCATCGGTGCGCCATCGGGGTGTCTGATTAGGATGAACCTTTTACCTCACAAAACGTCAGATGCGGATGAAAAAACAGACATTGTTGATGTCTTTTTACATTATAATTTTTTAAATTTCGTTTGCATAGGTCGTGCTCACGGTGAAGAAAACTTAAAAATAACGGAATTGGATCATTTTAATCATTTTGTATTGTTTAAGAATGAAAGGCTGCTTGATTTTAGAAGATTACTGTGTCTAAATATATTAAATGAGGATGAGTATAGGCTTTAATTATTAAAAAATTGAAAGTCTACGGAATAATATTTACGTTTCTCCACACAATCTAGCAAATACTTGTAATTTATTCCATCGAAGACGGAAAACTCCCTTTCAAGTGTGATTTGTGTGTCTCCCTGCGTATCTTAGCACTTCGCACAACCCTATTACGCCCTAAATCTCTTTTAATTTACGCACCCCCGGTCAAATGTGGCCAATTAAGAGCCATCTGATTGGTGGCGTGCCTCTCTGAAATCATCGATCTCATTGCATTTTCAATATCTTCAGACAACTAATTCAGTCGTGTCTATTAAGTGGTCCGAGAGAAAATATGAAGCCCGTTAGCGGAGCCCAGGGACTACTTTACTGTCACGGTCAATCTGAGGGTCCCGTCAGGAGAAATGGGGGACACAAGAGCATTTTTGACATCGACCACTTGAGAACAAAATTAGTGTTATTATTGGAGGGAAGAGGTGGAAATTCAAAACTAATTAAAGTCTATAAGGACGCGAAAGGAAAGAATTTCTTGGAATTTTATTCTGTAATTTCGGATTAAAGCAGCATTTACATGAAAATCCGGGCTGTTTAATTAAAATAAACCATAACGATATTCTAAAGAAACACTCCATTTCTCTACTGATTCGTTGACAGTGTTTATTGCAAAGGAAGATGGTGAGGACAACCCAGTCAAAAAAAAAAAAAAAAAAAAAAGAACAACAATAATAACATTAAAAAAAGAAAAACACAATCACTTACTTTGTCTACAATATCCCATTAAACCTTCACCGCTGTGGTAAAGTGAAAATATTTTTCTATTTATCACAACATCATCAGATTTCAGAGCCGGCTGTCATATCTTCAAAAAAAAAATGGAAGTATTTGCTTGTGATTGTCCTCCCTCTTTCTTTGCAACCTCCTCTTGTGCCCCCCCTCCCTTCTTTCTCCCTCTCTCCCTCTCTTCCAACTGTGCGGTCTGCAGTAATCCGTTCCCTTGGCACCTTGTTACCTTTTGGCAATAACGATCCCATCCCGGTGTTATCATTAATTCAACACTCAAAATTCACCAGGTCGTACATATACATCACTTACTAATTTTACCAGCATGTGCACATTTCGGCCCCGGGGCCGACGTGGAAGACCCAGTTGCAGAGGGCTTCTTTATAATGAGACGATCGCAGTCTGTTAACAAATCTCCTTGTTAAAAAGAGAGATGGAAAGCATCATTCCCGCTTAACTAACAATACATGTTTGAAGATTTTGGACGCGCAGAGACAAGAAATGATAAGACCCATAACGTCATCCATCGCGAAGAATTAAACGATCCCCTTCTGGATCTCCTTCTCTCACACACTTGAAATTAATCTAAAAAAAAATAATTCAAAACTGCTTTTGTGTCCATGCCGCCATACTTCATATTGTCCGGCTTTCACCATGGGATCATTTTTTCAGTAGGCTAATGGGAGATCCGTTGTGCGTCACGTAGCTGAAGTGGATAATTATCTTGCGCGTCAAGCTTAAGATGACTTTCACTTGCTTTGCAGGGTATACCTCTTCATGCTGTTTCAGTCCTGGTCATAGAGTATAATAGGATAAAAAGCTAATGATAAAGGCTTATAAAGAGCAAGTGTTGGTTAGTTTTGGCTTTATCTGGTCAGAGGCACTTCTTCCCTCTGGTCTAATGTCACGGATGAGGATTTGCTGAGAACTGAAGGTGTGAAAGTGACAAAAGCATCAGTCCTGCTAGTTGGAGAACACGCGAAGTCCGTGCCGGAGGGTCTGGTCGAGATGCCATTGGATTGACTGGTATGACATGCAAGACACGAGCAGGGGCTTCCTCCTGGACCGAGACCGTGGGTCGGACCCGGGTACAAGGAAGGATGCCTGAAGGCGCACAGGAGCTCCGGCCGCGGGTATGGGTGGGACAGCATCCGGAAACTGTCAAGGGAGCGCAGGGGGTTGGAGAAAGGTGTAGCTGCTGGAGCCGAGCCAGCCCCGACACCCAGGTGGGAATAGTAAGGAAACGGCAGGTGTGATGGGAAAGGGTAGGGCAGGTTTCCTGTGGCCGCCGCATGGCTCATCATGTAGGTGTAGAAGGCCGGGTCGGCTGGGTGGGGCCACGTCATGGCCAGACGCTGACGCTTGTCTTTCATCCTGCGGTTCTGAAACCACACCTGGGATGGAGACACACAAAGTCAAATATTAACCACAAATCCCCACTGGTGCAAAGAAAGGCCATATGAGAACAGATGCTGACGCGTGGAGCGTATATAGTTCCGCTTCCAGACACAGACTGTAATGTGTGTTCCATTTGTATACTGATTTGATTTTGTTGATTATGATAGATTTTAACAGCATTTATCATTTTTCAAAATACTTTTTTTTTTAAAAAGTGGGGCTCTGAGTTTACCCCAAAACTGAAACAAATTGGTTCTCCATTGCGTTTATAGATGCGTGGACTTCTGGCTAGGCAGAGGTTTTGCCATCCTTTCTACATAAGCGAAGCTTATATTATGTGACCATCCCAAAGAAATGAGCCTCTTTACATTAATCATTTGCGTTGTCTTAATGGGCCTTTCATTAACGAGCGTATTTGAGGCCTCTTCTCTCACCTTGATTGTAGTTTCAGGCAGATTTAAGGCGGCCGCCAGTTCGCATCTCCGCGGCCTGGACACGTAGTTTTCCCGGTAAAATTCCTTCTCCAGGCGGGCGATCTGCTCCCGGGTGAACGCTGTCCGGTACCGGCGAATCTGATCCGCTGAGTAGGAGGACAGAGAGCCGCTACCGGGGACGGTGGTACCCGTGTCGGTGCCGGATTCATTGGCGTGTCCAGGAGAATCCCCATTTCGACCTGAATCAGTATTCAGAATACAAATTATATTCAGGTTAAACATAAGAAGACACAAATGCAAAAAATAAAAATAAAAAAATACAAGAAAACAGTGACACTCATTCCTTCAGTTCATAGCAAATAATTTCCAAAAGAGCGGACATTTGGAGACCAATTATAATGTGCAAAATATTATTTTTTTTCCCATAAGGGCCTTCCTGACATGCAGCTCTGGGCTTGTCTTTGTGAAATCTAAATCCATCGACCTGCTAATATTTTTAATAGGGGGGGGGGGGGCATGATTTCAGTTGACTAAATTGTTGGATGACGTATTGTTGTCTTTCGTTTGTCTTCTTGGTATCCTTCCGGTTTGAGGCAAACAGCGACTACAAATTACTGTACATCCCAATATTTACACGTACTCCTTGTAGACAATATAATGTAACACATTTGCAAATTTATAATTATACTTAACAAGATACACATTAGAACACTCCTCGGTGACCTTCCTCTGCACATTTTTTTTAAACTTGTGCATGCATATATATTCTTACTGTGTTTTTAGAATGCAGTTGATATGTGGATCGACTGATTTCATTTCTGACTTATCAAACCGTGAACCTGTATAGGTTCTCAGTTATCCAGGTCATGGTTATCCATGAATGGAAACGTTTTCAAGAAACTTTCTTGAAGTCCAGTGGATTGATTTAAACAGCTTTTGGATCAGACTCAGACGTGTGGCAGATTAAAGGTGTCTCTTCATGCCTGCGGGCACTTTGGCCACTTGACAGAAACGACATGTGCAGCAGCGACTACACTGAAATTATGCATTAATTGTACTTAAACTGAATTTTATTGATGTGTTTCCATATCAATTTCAATTTGCTTTTTTTTTCCACAAATGGAACACGCATTTTGTAAATTCTTGTCGCTTATCGACGTCTGTGACTGGCTTGGCATTTAATCAACTTGACAAACACGACAGTGTTAGTCACAGAAAAACCCGCAGTGGCATGCAAACCAGACCTACCCTTAGTTGTTGGGTAGTCCATACTTTCAGGCGTGCAGCTGACATCAATTTCCTCGTAGAAGTCCGACTCTGTGTCTGAGCTGCTGCCGTCCTTGAGGTGATGATCGCTCCGAAGTCTCTCACCCGAGGACGTCGTGCCAACCGGTCTCATGTCTGCGCGCATATTCCTCCGTGCGCTCTCCTCCATCCCCACCTCCGTCCTGTCCCGGGAATAAGGCGCTGCCGCGGGGCTCAGGCAGCTCCTGTGGCCCGGCTTCCCTTGCGGTTCTGTCGCGGGGTTCCCGGCGGTTTCCGTTAAATTAGAGCCGCTTTTGCCATGCTGACCTCCCTCCGCCAGCATCACCATCTCCTCTCTGCTTTCCATCACAAACACGACGTTAAGACGTCGAGTTCAGCGGATAGCGAGAGCCGTCAAAACCCCAGCGATGATTTTTCAGGTTGGAGGGGTGTGTGTGTGTGTGTATGTGTGTGTGTGTGTGTGTGAGTGAGTGTGTGTATGTGTAAGTGTATATGTGTGCGTGTGGATGTGTGTGTGGTGGGTGGGGGGATGAATCCCAACGAGAAGGAGACGCTTCTGGAAAAAGGGTCCGGTCTGACCCTGAGAGGAGAGAGCTCTAAAGTGTGTAGCCTGAGCTCTGGGAGGGCTCACCATTTACCCTCTCTCTCTCTCTTTCTCCAGAGATGTCATTCTTAATAGGCCAGTCGGCTTGATGGTCCCCCCTCTGATGACGACACGCATTGATTGGATATGGAAAAACAGACGGAGAAATGTCAGCGTCGAGATGGAGTTGGGGGTGTCAAGGGGTATGCATGCATGCATGTATGCATCTATCTATCTATCTATCTATCTATCTATCTATCTATCTATCTATCTATCTATCTATCTATCTATCTATCTATCTATCTATCTATCTATCTATCTATCTATCTATCTATCTATCTATCTATCTATCTATCTATCTATCTATCTATCTATCTATCTATCTATCTATCTCTGCTTTCAGAGGAGAGAAAAAACATGAAATAAAATAAAGCTTTAGGTTTTATATTAGACAGTAATAGCGAACGCTCTGTATAGCAGGGTGAAAATGACCGTTTATCAATACAAATCAGTAATTTACTTGCATTTTAGTGCCCCCACCACCACCACCACCACCACCATTCTATTTAGTGCCCCTCTCATCTCCACCTTAAGTGGAGTCAAGTTAAGTCCTCAAAGGTCAAGTCTTGTGGGCACAGTTTAGATAAGAGAGACCATTTAACATCAGCCTTTAAAGCCAACAACCTGGAGCAGAAATAACTAATTATCTACGCCGATGAAGTTACTTAACTTCTATGTGATTATGTGTTGGGCCATATTAACGTCCAATTAAAAAAAGAAAAGAAATGTACCTTCATGTCACGTTCAAACACATTCAGACAGCAGAGAGACGATTTGTGGGGGGAAAAATAGCGAAGAGTAATGGACTTGCTTTTTTTTTTTTTTCAAAGTTAGATTTATTTTATCTTTTAAAAAAAAAAATCACATTTCCTTCAGGGCCTGGAACTGGGCTAAGCTGATCACACATTAACTTATTGCATCTTTAAATGAAACAGGAAAAACGGGACAGGGGAAATTACGCCTCGTTATATTTTATGCTTCACGTGTATTTTATATATGGGTGTGATCACTGTTTAATGTCATTGATCCGATTTCTAATAAAAACGATTAACGCCAGTTATTTGCTGATAAATGTTAAAAGTCTATTAGAATCCCAGATTTTATCACTTTATTATAAGGAGTATTCGGAGCCTATAATTAAAAACTATGACTAAGACAACACAAATTCTCATGGTCCAAAATGTTTTCTACACGTGTCGGCACAATATGGAAAAAATAAAATCAGACATGTGATTTCACTAGTGTCAAGCCGTGTCGAGAAGTATTTTGGTAGCACACCTGCTGCCTTTGAGAACATCTTTCATAGAAATGCAGCTGCGGGTCTTGTAGTCCTCGGACGGCCATGATGTTCTGCTGAGACAAGAGTCATGTGGTCTCCAAAGGGAGGAGTGGGCGACGGGTTCCGGAGCTCCGGCTGTCCTTGTGCGCCCTCCTCTGTCCGTATTGGGGAATGGACTGCAGCTGCGGTTGCAACCCCCCCTCCCAACCCCAATCCCTCCCCACCCCCATCCCCAGCCCGGCTGATCAGACAGGGAAATTCCTTTGGCTTTCTCCCTCGAATCTTTCATCTGGTCAGCAAAGCAGAAAGTCCCCCTTCTTTTTTTCCCGCCTTGTTCTTTGACGCTTCTACTCTGCCAATCTTAAAACGCCATATCATTTGTCTGTCTCATGTCTTGAATTCTATTGTAATTAATAATTATTTCATTAGATTTACCGACACACTTTTTTAAATCAAACTATTAGTGGAGACAGAACAGAGACAACTATACTTCAACATCAGTCCGTTAATGACATGTTCATGACGAAATGGAAAATGGAAATTCTGAGGGAACTTCTCAGTCGAGCCATAAATATTATTTTGGGTCAGAAGGAAGGCTAAGTGAATGTTTCCTTCATTTAATTTCAACTCCTAGAAATGAAATGATTTCTTTTTTGAGAAGCTGAGAGACACAACTGATCATTTGGCAGTTAATATGTTGCGCACTTTTATTCCTATATCTATATGTCCTGCAGTCCCCAGGAAGCTGATTTATAAAAGCCTGTTTTTTGAGATACGTTACTATTTACAAGGGAGGCTCCCAAAAATGGCAAAGGTCCCATTGTTTAGTTGCACTTACCACGAGTCATGCAACAGGTCTTGGCCAGGGCAGATGGGATCTTGTGATCATCCGGAGATAACACTTTGAACAAGGTTTTGCGCAATAGATGAACGACCTTGTAGGTTTACAGTAGTGTCACTTATATTGTGTGTATCTTAGATAGTGAAGGACAGCGGATGGGTTTGGAGAGTTTGCCTTGTGGAACCATTCTCATTTAGGACAACGTGAAGGAATGGTAAAGCTGTGGTTATTTCTGAAACACACATCTTGCACATTCCTGTCGGCAGAAGTGCAGAAAAGTGAACTGCCGTCACGCCTCTGCTTCAGTGTCTAGGTCTGCAAGGGGGGGGGGGATCAAAGAGAGCAACCCCCCCCCCCCCTGCAGACGTTGCAGAATGTGCCCCTTAGTTTTACTAGCCAGCGCAACTTGAACTTGACCATGGAGTCTGCGCAGTTGCATGAAATACAATCTATGGCTTGGGGAGAGCAGACCTGCAGGAATATCTGCTTTAAACACAAAGGATGTTTCAGTTTGATACAGCAGCCTTGTGCGGGGCTTGGTGTTTATTATGACGTTTAAACGTCTTAAGGTACACCGTGTTTTACGCAAGGAGGCAAAGGAAGAAATAAACGACATCCAGCCTCTCCCTCATTATATGGCCCCTCCCGTCTCTGTTGTTTCAACTTGGCCTTGAAACAAAATGACGCAGCTACTTGAGTTAACTCACTGACCTTGGAGCGAAACATGTCACGATAACTATAGATCCAGAAATCTCTGCGCTTTGAGATCCACTTTTATCGCTTTTCCCCTGCAACGTTCTGCAAATCCTATTTACGCATAGGGCTTACCAAAGCCCTGGGGTCCGGCCTGCATTACCCCATTAAAGAGAAAACAACATGCGTATGGCTTACCACCAATTCAACAGCATAGCGCGATGCACCAGGTGCAAAGCCCAGGCATTTCACAAGAGCGCAAGTAGTTCTTCAGACCTGCGGGTGCGTTCCCCGCAGCTTGAAGACAGTTGCATTTACAAGCCCGTCTGGCTGCAGATTGGGTTTAATTTGAGTGTTTCTGTCATCGGTTTCGTTACAAGCGTATGTCCAGCAGACTCCTTCTATTTTACTTGGAAATCTTAGCTTCCAATAGTGAATGTTATCGTCGTGTCTCTATAACAGTCATTCAGTTTTAATCGTTTTACAATGAGCGCATGTTGTTGTGGGTGTAAAGCAACGTCCAGACTTGCTACCAAATGATTTGCGTGGAAAATGAGAGTGTATTACAGGTGACTTAACTGAATTGTTTTCAGACTTTCACAACGACCAATAAAGCTCAAATATTTGAAATAACATATTTTATCTATTCTAGAGGAGTTTTCATTGTGAACGCATCGATTCGTGGCTCAGTCGCTCGCCATCAATCAATTTATTAAAAAAGTTTATTTGGTTAAAAAAAATAAACTCAGAACAGATGCAATTTAAAAAAAAAAAAGTGGTTTATGATTTTAAGAAGATCTGAATCAGACAAACCAAACAGTAAGTCAATATTAACATCCACATCACGTTATGATTTCAAGGCAGACATTGTTATTCTTTCTTTAATCTTTTACAAACAGTGTTAAAATAAAAAGAAACAAATCTTTGCAGATCATTTACACAAAGACACCTAAAGCACAGAAAGATTAAAAAATTTCTTGAAAATTAACATTTTTGGGTTTGTTTTCATTGATTTTCTAAACGCCAAAAATACGCTAAACTCACTTCAGCATTTTAGTGTACATTTAAATTTGCTCCAAGAGTTACCCATTAACATTTGAAATATAACCAGGTTTTGGGCTATTCAAACAAAGGCTTGTATAACTGATTCGTCTGGTTTATATTTAATTCATGTTAAATTCATAGCTATTATTGGTGATGCTCATGTTAGTTGGACCCATATGATGTGTTCTCTCATTTCGGCCTGTGGTTGTATGAAAGGCCAGAGGGAAAGACGGGGTCGGATGACGACAACCACACCTCCAGCAATAAATTATAGTGAAAGTAAATAATGCTAATAATTCTACTGATGATAATAGTTAGAACAATAATTATAATGATGATAATACTTCATTCACAAAATATATTTTATTTATTTTATTATAGCAGATGCCAATTTTCAATGCGGATTGTTGTGAAATGAAATAATACTATTTCGTTGTTTTGTTATTTCCTGTTCTCTATTTTTTTAAACAACTTTTTCTCGGCAAGTGATGAATACGTATTGATTAAATCAGCTGATTTATCAATAAATTGGAAAGTTTCCTGTTTGCAGGAAGTATTTGCCTTACTGATTGACTGACTGACTGACTGACTGACTGACTGACTGACTGACTGACTGACTGACTGACTGAATGAATGAATGAATGAATGAATGAATGAATGAATGAATGAATGAATGAATGAATGAATGAAACTAGAGACCTCTATATTTTATTTGAAGAGATTCCTGCATGCATGCCAGTAAACGATTCCCCAGGCCGGTCACAGGTTGAATCTTTAGCAGGCTGTTAACTCAACATTTAAGAGTTTTGCTGGAGGAACAGAAACAGACCGAAATGTACGACTGGAGTATCAGTCAAAAGCATCAAGAATAAATCTTCTGGCGGCTTCCTGTGCGCGTCCGAGAGTGAAGTGAGTCACGTTTTCTTGTTAGTTTTATGCAATCCTTCATAATCTCACAGCTAGCGACAGTCCAGAAAATATGGAGAAGTCAAGTGTGTGACCGCCCATGTGGTTCACTGCTTCGACCACAGAAATATATTGGTTATGTTTTGTCAGCTCTTCATCCGTCTACTTTAAACACTTGTCATCAAGGCTACTGGATTCTGAATACACGACGGTCATCTTATGTTCCATTTTATAACGCAACCTATTAAAGGGTTGAGCACAATTTTATACAAACATTCCTCAACTCAATCCAGGCAAATTGAGAGCGTTTCATCTGACTGTATAGAGGAAACGCGCTATTGTGTGTGTGTGTGTGTGTGTGTGTGTGTGTGTGTGTGTGTGTGTGTGTGTGTGTGTGTGTGTGTGTGTGTGTGTGTGTGTGTGTGTGTGTGTGTGTGTGTGTGTGTGTGTGTTTGGGGAGGGGGGTGGCTGAGCTGCCAAGTTCTCCTGGATCTTCCAGGATAGATCAGGCAGAGGGGGAGGGGTCAGCGTCACACTCAGTAGTCGTCCATTTTTGGCCTAAACTTTTATTTAATGCTCTCATTTGGAAGTTGCTTAATACATTTAATCATCATAAATTCTGGTCATTGCTGTCGTGTTGCCGTCATACCTTTTGTGCAGTGAACAGGAAAAGAGGAACTCAATCATTCGCCATATCAATACAAAATAAGTGTTTTTACAAAAACACAACTTTGGGTGTGTTTTCTGCCTCCAAGGCGAAGTGCAGATCCATTTTAATCAATGTGCACCCTGACTCCATCTGTTTGTTGCGCTTTAGGATGTCCAATGTCTGGACCCACCACATGTGCGTACCGGCGGCCACCGTGGCGGGAGAGCACGGCTGTTCCAAACGTATAGTACGAAAAAATAAAGTCTCTGACTATAGATAAACATGTATCATCCATCAATGGAAACACTCGACTGCAGCTTACAAAATAGCTGGAGGCTGATTGGCGTATAACATGACAACTACCGTCTAAGGAATGGGTTAATGATTAATACATGGTGTTTAGTTTGAAGCAAGATGCACACTCAAGAAAACGCCACAGGGCAGTGCGCAACAGGCTAGGCCCTGTACAGTTACTCCGTGACTCATGTTTTGCTACATGTTAGTTCTCAATGATGCATTTTTTACTTAATAAATGTCAGAGGACATTCAGGCCTCAATGATCCAGTTTGGATAGATTTCATTTTAGATTTCCATGTGACGCCAATGCTGGTAGGCGTTGGCGTCACATGGAAAGTCACCTATGATTTCAATATTACAAACTGGACGACAGACACGTACACATATTATTTATTAACTTGTATATAGGAATAAATTGAGCGCTTCAATACAACACCTAGACAAAAGATCAACCCCCAACAGTCGTGGTTTGTTTTCTAAATCTGTATGTTTTGCTTAATTAATACTTACCTGTTTTATATTGGAAATATTATGGGTGGGGCGAGTCTGCGTGTGAAGACTTTCCAATAGCCTTGCACAATTGATTTATTATTTTAAATTTTTTACTGTCAAATGAAAAGTCCCCAATTAATTTATTATCGTATTTTTACTAAGACGGCTCACTCGTATGTCTTTTTTGTGTGTGTTTGTTTCTATAACACATCGCCTTTTAATCCTGATCATTCCGTAAATAACACTGCCTGATCTGTTTTGCGCTTTTCATAAATGTGCCACTTCATCGTTTTTTGTATCGTCCCACACTGCTGTATAAGGCCTGCAACGTAAATCCTCCAAATTATGTATAAAATGAAAAGATTATATCAGGGACAGTCAGTAATAATTTGAGTATATGAGGTAGTGTTTATAGGATCATTTATTACATAATAAAGATTTATTTTTTACCCCTGTGAAATACTTATTTGACGTCTAATCTAGGTTAATTTCTATATCTGGATTAACTTTAGATTTTTGATTCTCAAATAAGCAAACGAGAGGGGTTCACATAATTTATAAAATGTTATTGTCTCACAGGCCGTAGATTGGGTTTTTACGCATTTCACGTGAAAGCTTCTATTTGGTCGACTATACGTTTCCCCTCATTCTTACAGAAGATTTTACAACAACATACTAAAGCAAGACAAAATTAAGTGGAAACTCATGCTGGATTTTGAAACTCTGGTGACATTAAAAAGATCCATTTCAACAAGCACACAATAGAAACGGAGAGTCACTGGTCATAAAACACAAACCGAGCAGACCAGACACACCACCACGTCATCTCATCCCATCATTTTCACACGTGTTTGCCAGACCCCCCTCCCCGACGATCTTTAAATAATAATAATAATAATAATAAACAACAACAACAACATTCCTTTTTGTATTTCCTCCACACGCTCGCCACCCGAGTAAAACGAGCACAGACTCGTTCGTGAGAATAAACGGTGGAGAAAACAAAATGATAGTAAAAGTTAATGTCCTCCAATAGCTTTCATTGGCACAGGAATTCTCACCCCTCTTCCGCTCTTTTCAAGACCTCAGACGGTTCCTTTAAAGCCTGAATAGCCCGACAGGCTGGATGGCTAGACAGCAACTTTCAACTTGACCTTGGCCTCCAACGGCGTCCATGTGGAAAAAAAAAGAAAAGAAAAGGAACACTCACTGCGATGCCAAAAGCTGCTTCTTTAAAAAAAATCTGAACATCTCACCAACGCACTTTAATAAATTTTTATATATATACATATATATCTGCCTTTGTATAAAAAGAAAAATACCTGGTTCTGGCTTTATGACAAAAATATTAGCACGTATACAGGAAATGACATTGAATATGTCATCTCGTATGTTTTCACGTATTTCTACTACATCAAATGATTGATATGATAAATAATACAATGTCTACCGTGTGTATTCGGTGCGTTATATTATAAGACAATACACTTTATCATTTTGCAATTGAGGAAATCATGCCTTGTTAAATGGCTGACAGTTAATTTCTGGGAAACTATAAGGACAATTAGTTTCTGGGCAAGGGAAGCTCGTATCATACATTTTACTCACTTAGCTGGTGGAGTGTCACACAATGGATTAAAGGGAATAAATAGCTCTCATTGTTAGATACGTTTCTATTTGAGTCACACATAAACGACTACAGTATTGTCAAAATCCAAGAATCTGAAATTCTCGAAAGGACACAACACAAAAAGAAGCAGGTCACCCTTGTTTCTTACGTTGAAAAAGGAACACCCATGTCGATTCAAGTAGACGTCGACCAAATCCCTTTATAGCTACAGTCACCTTACTTCGCCGCATTTTTCTCCATTTAATTATCTGAACTGGGTGATATTTACCGTCCTCTTTGCATAGTCTGGTCACGTGGCAATATCTCAGCCAATGACAAGCGCAACCTCTTCGCTCTTGTGCGCGTCAGAGTGGCATTACTCTCTGGGAGCCTGTATCTCCTTTTTTCAGTCTATGGCTTTTTAAAACGGAGCCAGAAGCTTCAATGTTGGATGGTGTGCTATGACAACGTCACTGCTCCTCCGTCCTCGTTGGGTCGACCCGTCGGTGATGTTTCTCTACGACAACGGCGGAGGTTCCGATGAAGTGAGTAAGAGCATGGAGGGGTTCCCCGGTGGCAACTTTGCTGCAAACCAGTGCAGGAATCTGATGGCTCACCCCGCGTCCCTGGCGCCCAGCACGGCGTACTCCTCCAGCGACGTGCCCACCACCGGCATCGGCGAGCCGGTGAAACAGTGCAGCCCTTGCTCTGCAGCGCAGAACTCATCCAGCGCGTCTCTTCCATATGGGTACTTCGGCAGCGGATATTATCCGTGCAGAATGTCTCATCAGAGCAGCATAAAATCGTGTGGAGCGCAGCCCCCATCCGCGTATGGAGAGAAATATATGGATACATCCGCTTCTGGCGACGATTTCACCTCTCGTGCAAAGGAATTTGCATTTTATCCGACGTACCCGTCAGGTCCATACCAACCCGTCCCCAGTTACCTGGACGTTCCCGTGGTGCCAACCATCAGTACGCCGTCAGAGGCCAGACACGAAACCCTGCTGCCCATGGAGAGCTACCAGCCATGGGCTCTCGCCGCCAATGGCTGGAATAGCCAGGTTTATTGCGCAAAGGAGCAACCCCAGTCTGGACACATGTGGAAGTCTTCCATCCCAGGTAAGACACTTCTCTCCGGCAATGACAGAGCTGCTCGACTCATACACTTAGTAGAACCGTGGTTCTGTTATGTTCAGTGTTTTTATCAACGTGTTGGACAAAAAAACCCGCAAAAGAATAATATTTAATAATAAAATGGCTGAAATTATATATTTTGAAAACAACAAAAGAGAATAAAGAGAAAATATTTTATGAAAAAAGTTAAAGACGCGAAATGCGCTGAGGTTATTTGAGGTTTCCTCTCCTGACTGTTACAGCACTACTATTAACCGACTATCGTAACCACAGATCAGATTGTATCATTTGTTGATTTAAGGATTTTACAGATTGTTCCATAAATAAAATAACGAATAAGTTATTTTTTTTAAAGCAAATGAACAACCGAATTTAGTTCATTGGGTAAAAATGACAGTTTGAAAGTGAATATGACACTTGTTGAGAATCTGGTTGTGAGACTGTTGTCTTTGTTCTTCCCAGACGCGGTGTCTCACGCCGGCGGAGACTCGGGATCTTATCGACGCGGAAGGAAGAAACGCGTCCCGTACACCAAGGTGCAACTGAAGGAACTCGAACGCGAGTACGCCGCCAATAAATTTATCACGAAGGACAAACGGAGGAGGATATCTGCCCAGACCAACCTGTCCGAGAGACAAGTCACAATATGGTTTCAGAACAGACGCGTAAAGGAGAAGAAAGTTGTCAACAAATTAAAAACAATCAGCTAGTTTTTAAAAAAATATATTATTAATATTATTATTATTATTATTACTACGGACAACATATGTGGGAGATCAACTGCTACTACTACTACCACACACACGCACACACACACACGCACACACACACACACACACACACACACACACACACACACACACACACACACACACACACACACACACACACACACACACACACACACACACATGTGCGCGCACGTACACCTTTGGACTCATCCATTGACCAAGAAAAAAAAACTTTTATTGAACATGATTTTTCTAAGTAGCCAAATGATTTCCAGGAGCTTCTTCAACACAAGTCTGAGGCTGATGAACGACAGAGGCTCCGGTTTCTGCCACGTGTTGTTAAATATTGCTCAAGGAATCAAGTGGAGAAAGCAATATAAATGTACACTTTTGCTGTATTATGTGTGACTTCTTTTCTGCAATGCAAAAACTGACTCCACCGAGCTACGCCTTTATCTACAAGTTTAACGAGAGTAATAGATGTAAAGATTCGCAGCAAGTGACAGTATTACGGATTCAGACCTTGGGAATGTTAAATATTAATCTTTCTGGCCTCCTGTTTAAAATTCACAAGCTTAGCTTGTTGAAGTTTGGTCTGATCATATGGATCCGTGCTCTTCTGTCCAATTCATGGTGCAATTATTATAATGCTTAGATAATCGTTTGGGATCTGTGTTCATATCAATCATAGCTTTTTCTGATGTGTGCGTATTCTTGTGGTTGTATATAAAGTCCGGCATGATATCCAGGTTATTTGTGTGTGAGTATGTCGCTGTTAAATCCGTCCTTTAATAAAATATGGACTTGGTGGAATTTCATCCAAGTTATGCTGAATGAAAAATGCTTACAATTTATATTTCTACGCACACTCGCGTCAACTTTTGCTCTTCCATTGCTGTTCCAAACATTTCCAAGATATTTTTTTCCCCGGCTGCATGACCAAATAACCCTGAACAGTGTTATAATCTTGTGGCTTTACTGTAAACATAAATTCAAATTTATAATATTTCTAAGCACAGCTGTGTCGGTTTGACTGTGGGTACGCAGGAAATTGGTAGGTTGCTCCGTTTCAGATCTGAAATATAGACCGACATTGCCATCTAGCGGCAACTGTGTGACACAACCAAAAGGCTGCAAGTACTACTACTACTACTACTACTACTACTACTACTATTACTACTACTACTACTACTACTACTACTACTACTACTATTACTACTACTACTACTACTACTAATAATAATAATAATAGTAATAATAATAGTAATAACAATGATAATGATAATGATAGTGATGATGATGATTTTGATGATATTCCATTCATTCATCATTATTATTATTTTCATTTTTCTTTATTTTTATGAAGACGATGGCTTTAAAATATTATTTTAATTAGTATGAAATATGAAATATAATATGTAAATATAGTTTAACATTGCAAATATATGTAAATAAAAATGATAACTGCGTTACACAAAATGAAATACCTTCCTGACTCATTAACGTAATCACTTCTAAATAAAAATTATTATTATTTTCTCTTTTATTGTTTTGTTTTTATATTTCATTAGTGCAGGTTCAATCCATACTTTTTAAACATTTAATGAAATATTGAATATTTACGTTACACAGTTTCGTAATTGAAACAAATCCACCTTGGTTTTCAAGACGAAGGTGGCTGTACATAAATATATTGTGATAAATTAGATTTGAAAAATCGAATCAATAATTATTTATGATATTCAAATATTCAAATACTAAACTTTACGTAACACTTTCAAAAGGGCACGGAATTTAATACGCTCTCGTTTTTTTCTATAAATGGCCACAAAAGCATTGTTTGTTTCGTTTGCGTGTGTGTGTGTGTGTGTGTGTGTGTGTGTGTGTGTGTGTGTGTGTGTGTGTGTGTGTGTGTGTGTGTGTGTGTGTGTGTGAGTGTGTGTGTGTGTGTGTGTGTTTGTGTGTGTGTCATTAAAACATTTTTTTTATATACTGTCCCATTGAAGTTGAATTCACCCCCACGTAACTCGAATCAAAATCGAGTTATGTGTATCGAAAATTTATAAATAAAATCACAAGGAGCAAACACAATTTGTTGGAAATGCCTCAGTGTCACTAGGATCAAAGATCTTTCTATTTAAAAAAAAAAAAGATAATTACATTTAATCTAATTTTTGTAATTCCTGGAGCAAAAACTAAAAAAAGAAACAGACAGAAAAGTTGGGATGAATTTCATCGTTTTATCGCTGTAAAACTGTTCTATTAATTTAGGTTCATAAATTCATCAAAATTAATTTCAGTTTTAATCTGACTTCAAGGTCTTTTTCCGTCCTGTCTCACACGTCCACGTCCTCGATATGTGTGCAAATGTGATTCATTTCACACACACGCACGCACACACACACACGCACACACACACACACACACACACACACACACACACTTTTGTCACACAGTATTAAAACTTAAACGGTTTTATTTACTGCTACATTCAGAAGACTCTCTGGCAACGCATCCCATCCTATAAATTGCTAAAATGCTTCTTTAAATCGTCATGTATCTCCTCCTTCTAGTTGTTCTCCTCGCCCTTCCCGTAGACGGTTACTATTACACCTATTATTATTATTAAGATTATTAGTTACAGTGAACTGAACATAATAATATGGTTGCTATGTATAAATTTTATGGACGCATTTTATTGTCAAGTTTAACCTGTTCTTATTTATTTGCTTTATCATCCCATATTGTGTCTTAATGGCTCCTTTATCTACCGTTCAAAGAGCTTTAATTAACTTGTTAGAATGGAAAACCACTACTGTTCATAGGTTATTTGTGACCAAGCTTTGTAAAAACTCAAAATATTGTGCCGCGTAAACATTTGTGGTTTAATTTACAATGACAACACAACATCTGATTTTGGATCATATTTCACTGCTTTCTTCTATTTACGACTTTAACGTGGCCGGTTATCTGATTAAAAACCCACAGAAATGTCAGACAACATGTCTGTATGCGCGCAAAACAAAAGATCCACATCCTTTCTCTGGAACGCAAGATGGGGTGCGTCAACCGGTAATACAATTAATTCAGACATTGAACAAAAGTGTTACGTCAAAATACCAAAAGCAGGCGGAACACCGGAAAGAGCAGGAGCCGTCAAGCGGAAGTTTACCGCAGTCACGTGACAATGAGGCAGTTGTGAGGGACTACAACAACGCCTTATTGGCTTGCTGGGAACCAAAACAAACCTACAAGTCCCGCCTCCAAGGTAATGCATCACGTGACAGTCCAGCCCTCCGTGACACAGTCGCTTCCGGTGGGTCCGCCCACTGCATCCGACAGAGAGCAAGAGGAAGAATAGATTTCTGCTGCCACTTTCAGGCGAAATAGGGAATTACAAGTAATTTCAATTAATTAAAAAAAGTAATCATGATGTCTATTTTTTTTTTCTTAGAAAGGAGAAGACGGGTGTATAACATCCACAGCTCAAACATTTTTTTTCTCTATGTTGATTACATAAGACAGAAGAATGTAAAATATAGCTATTTTCTTCTGCTCAAACATATATTTTAAAGTAGGTGCCATGCAATTCACCTCCATGTCGCGTAAAAATGCATCTTTAAAAGAACAGGATGGTCATGTTTTTCTTTCATTCAATTAATTGTAAATTCTTACTGTTTACATCCTCGGGTAACGTGTGTGTAATCATGGCAGGACCTCTGCGTCAATGTCTAACAAGCATAATGTTTGAAATCGGTGAGTGGATCCAACGGACCACATGCAGCATCCACGGAAGACATGTTTCCAGTCTGCCTATCAGTGACTGGACTCAGACAGGGCCAACGACAGGCGTTGCTCTTTACATTGACCTTCGCTGTCTCTGTGCGTAATGGAGGCGCGCCTTTAAACCTGCAGTCAGTCAACAATATAGACCTGGTCAATCTTAATAGCACGAGTTTGGGAGATAATCTCATAATACACCACAAAACACAGGGTAGACATAACCTTATCCTCGACCGTGACAGCGGTCAAATAGAAGCACTTGACCGCGATTACGCGGAAGCCTCCTCCACGTCCCAGTCGGCGCCTTATTCCTCTAGACGGGGTTTTCATGGTGATCCCTTTTGGGTGGATATACTAATGCCAAATAATTTACTGTAGTCATGTATGAAGGATGTAAAGGTACATTTTAAAAAGATGTATGGCGAATAAAAATGTCTGGGATTAAAGTGCGAGCAGAGGATATGCTTATTTTTGTCACAAGGGTTCTGCACACACACTAATTCCTCCTATACATAAAAACAAACCAACGAAACAAAAACATAAATTTGCCTTTGATATTGTAAGGTTATTTCGTGTAGAAAATATTTTGCAAATACAACAGCCTGTTTTCCTTGACAATTTGAATCCTTATATCGAAAAGCAAAAATGGGGATTAGGAAAATTCATGGATCTTTGGGAATGTTGAGAACCGATCCTTCCTATTCATATCTCATTCAGAAACAAGGAAACCGTCTGGTATGACGGATGACGTCTACATTAATCTGATCCGAATAAAACGACAACAATGCTAAGAATAGCATATGTCTTACTTCAAAGTAATCCGACAAAATCATTTCCGAATACTTATTTTATGTAATTTTTAAAAGTCAAAAGTTGGTCAGAATGAACTAATATTGGCGATATTAGTTACATTCGTTGGAAAGATTCCCTGATCTTTATCTTGGAAGGAAAAAACAACCGGCACAGCCGGGCCTAAAGTAACACACCTTTTTGTCATAGATCAGAATGAATTTCGTGCTTCTTATGTGAATATCAAAGTTTCCTTCTAAAATAAAGTATAAAGCTGTACACTGTACAACTATTATATTTACTACTGGTATATGATCTAATATATTGTTTTTACCGTGGAAAATAACAGCAAACACAACAATTAATGAAGAGATAAAGAAAAACAACCATTAACGAAACATCTTGGTTTTCAAAAATGATCATTTTTAACATAATTTGAATTCAGCCTTTTAATTAATACAACGCCCCAGGGTTTCTGGGCGCTTTCTGAAAAAAATAATGATGAAACTTGTTTTTGATCGTGTGAACCCGGTTCACTGAATTTAACTTTTAATTCGTTTTTTAATTGGTTTTGCTCGATAACTTCACAAATAAGTGCGTTATAGTATAGTTAGGCTTTGGTTAAAGCATATGTGAGTCAAAACTTTACCGCTGTACTTATTCGTTACCTCTTTCTTCTGTGCTCTATCTTTTATTACAATTGTGTTTTCATTTCTAAAGTCCGTTTGATGTCCTTTTGTCCATGTCGGCTCCGTCTGACGCCTTGTTTCCCAGGATACCCTTTACTCTAATCCAGCATTGTGAGTCTGCCCTGGTAAATCGGAAGGGCTCCCGTTGACCATGGAGTTGGTAAGGTTCTTCGCTTTATCCATGTGTGGTCCGCCTGGCCCCTCTGTCGTCACCAGCTCTGTTAGACCAAATGTCTGAGTAACCTGTGGATACAAAGCAGTTTTTTTTTCCTGAAACAGGTTCAAATTTACAGACATTTTACTCATTTCGACCAATTCTGATCCCTAATTGTTTCACGTTTCATCCTGATGGTTTTATAATCCCCGCAACTCCAGACCCAGTAACATGAGCAGCTACGCAACATTCAAGTTCAAAAACACTTTTAAAAAATATTGTATTTACATGTATAAATCCAAATCAACAAAACAGCCAAACGTTAATACTGCAAAAACTGATAAATATTTTGTCTGAAAAATGTTGCTTTTACTTATTAGTTCAGCCTGAGTTTGGTTTGGTTTGGTTTGTTTTGATTTGTTTTGGTTTCGCGACCCGTTTACGCATTAGAAACAGCCATTTTTGGTGAAATTGTATTATGTTTTCTTTTTAACTGTTGGACAGTCTGAATTAAATGGTCTCAGCTGGCACTGAATTCTATTATTGTGTACTTTGTATACCTTTTCGGTCTCTCGCTCAGCACATTAGCTAAATAGTCTTTTCATTTTGAAATTAAGAATATAGTCAATGGAGGCTTTGAGGCAAAGGAACGGTGGCCCATTTTTCTGCCATCAAATGAAAACAACAAAACGACCTATACAAAAGCTCTGGCTGCTTTATTTCGCTTGAAGACTGAAATCAGGACAGGAGGACAGTGGGTTTCTTTGCAAGATAGTGAATGCGCTTATTTAACCTCCTTTATAGCCCATACCTGATGTGGTGTTAGCAGCTACTTTCAGATCCTCCCAGCACTTGACTGTTTACTTGTTGTCTGACAGGGTTTTATGGCATGCGGATTGGGCAATCTCTGTGTCTCATTCTCTTCCTGAAAAAAAAAATGCTGCCCTTCCCCAAATCCAACATAGTTATACAAATTAAAGTTCCACTTTGCTCAATTACGATTAAGGCTTCACTTTAATTTGCTGCTATAGTTCCTGTACATATATCAAACTGTACAATTCTAAATCCTGATTTGTATAGGAAAGATGGAAGTTTGAACATTCAGTTATTCATTACGGAATTCTTAATAAAGAGCGATATCCGTCTGAAACCCATCAAAATAACAAGCCTGAGGAGGAATATCGGTCAATAACTTGTTTGGAAAACCAGTAGTTAAACATTTCACCATTTTAAGGTCTTCAAATGAACGGTGTCCTTGAGTAAATAAGCTGATTCTGTTTCCTTCAAAGTCACTTTCGGCGCTTTACCTTCTAGTCAATGAGGAAATAATGACATCTTTTGTCTTAATGTTTCCTTTTTTACCTAAAATACTACTTCCTTTGCGTAAAGCGTACATATATATGGGCGACGTTATACCCGATGGTTCTTCTTCTTTGTGAGTTCATTGTCATCATCTAAAAAAGTTAGATACAAACCTGCTGAAGACAAAATATTGAAGGCCTATACTACTTTCATGATGAGATAGGAAGAATATGAGGCTTATTTTACCACAGTTTAGAGTCGTGGGATAAATTATCGACCTATCTTGTAACCTAAAGCCTGCGTAAATGCAATAGCAATTAAACGAACTCCATCCGGGGCAGAGTGGGCCCTTTGCTCTCTGGGAAGACCCTCTCCCTCCCCCGAACTTGAAGTCGACCGTACAGACAAAGCGTTGGCTTTGAGAGCTCTTACGCACCACTAGACATCAGTTTTGGTTGCCTAAAACCACAGAGGGATGGTCACAAGATCAGCACACTCTGACCTCCTTTGGAACAAATTGCTAACTATTCTGTATTTGGAATACTTTTTTGTTTCATTTCGTGGTCAGATTTTTAACAATTTGTTCCTTTATTTTAGTAGAAATCTTACCTTTCTTGCGCACAGACAAAATTTGTTTCAATGCCACTGAAAATCCTGAGTGGCTGACTTTGACTCCGTGTAGGTGGCGACTTCCCATCACGCTTGGCCAGTTTTGTGGTGTCTGTCTGGCTGGGAGGAAAAAAAAAAACCGCACTAGAATACTATAGCAGCTATAAAAACGCAGGCCTGTGCAGAGCTGGCTTTGGTTTTTCCTGAGTATCCCCTGCTCAATTACATCTTAAAAGCTTCGGCACAACTCGTAGAATTTGTCTGGATTGCCTGAGAGGCGGGGCGTGCAGTTGAAAAGACACCGGAGTTGTTGGTGGAATACTACAATTTCTCCAAATAAAATAGACAGTGGATTGATGTTTTCCTGTTTTTGCTCACCTAGTCAGATGCGGCTTGTGCCCTGATAATGTTTGTGAAATTTTAAGCTGGTGTTTCACATATGCAATCAAGAACTTTGGATGACCATGTGCACGTCGGGCTGTGGGGCCAGGCCAGCCGCGGCGGTCTTAATCCCGGCTCAGGTCTCTCATTCACAGCACATTAGAGTCAGATTGCAGGCTCTCCAAAACAAGCTACACGGTGGCCTCAGAGCAGAGAGCCAGATAAGGTACACTCTGACATATTTATCAAGTCAAAGCAGAAAGACCCTGCAGTCTTTAAGATTGCCTGTACTGTTATCTTAATTGACTTCAAGGTCAGTGTAAATGACCTTTAATTCAAAATTTTTGGCACATTCTTCTGCGTCACTTCATAATCTTAAAATATGGAGGGTGTTCATAATAAAAGTGTAACACATTTTCCATTGAGATGCTTATGTGAACAACAGCTGCATTTTTATTGAAAATGCTTTTAGAATCCATATTTTTTTCATGGCATGTATGTATGGGGGTCGTTGAATTTAAAATAAAACAGGAATGTATAGACTATAATTAGGAAAGTATCTTGAATGTTTTTTGGCAACGATTCTCACCGAATAACTCACTTTGAATAAATGTATGAAGCAAATAAGGAAATAACCGTGCGTAAAAGCGGACGGGTTTGAATGTTACGACAATTGGAGCTGCTTCAAATGAATGTTAAACACCCAGTTAAATCATGACTATAATGCAAATATCAATCAAGAATGTAATTGCGTTATATGTAAATAACGGTAGTTGAATTTGACTGAAAAATCATAGTCTAATGAAGACAGGCGCCAGGAAGGTTGTGTGCGCTTGTTTTGCTTGTGTGCGTATTTTATTTAGAATGACATCAAATTAATATTCAATCTGTACAGGATTTTTTTTTTAATTCGTCGTCCCGTTTCACAGATGACTACAAGGGTTGACTGTAAAAATTTAGTTATTCTTTGGTATAAGTTTTACTAACAAATCGTGTATTCGTTTCTTCTGTGTGTAGCCAGTTGAAACATTAGCCGCTACTTTGAACATGACCCTGATAAAAAACGCGTACTGGGTCAAACGCTATGCTGTAAAACCACCAAATGATCACGACTGAGTCTTTTTTAAAGGCTGACTTAGAAGATAAGATGATCGTCTCCTTCCTCCAATTTTAGTTCTATATTATCAATGCACAATAATGCTGGTTTACTCAATTTTATTGTCAGGTAGGGCCCAGACGGGTCCACTCCCGGATTCCTTCTATCTCTCGATCACTGCACGGAAATGACGAAAAACACAGTAACTGGTTATATTTTAGAAAAGCAGATTGAGCTGAGATATTAGCATTCGTAATTTGGTGAAAACCTGAATAGCAAACTCTCCTTTCTATGACACAACAAGAATTAAATCAAACTTCTGACGCATGTAAAGGAACTTATTTTTGAGCCAAAGTAACAATAAACCACCAATGTCAAGCTCCAGGACGCACAGCATTCATGTCTCTCTCACACACACCTACTTTCACACACGCATGCACGCACGCACACACACACACACACACACACACACACACACACACACACACACACACACACACACACACAGCCTGAAAAATCTGTCAATTTTTGCTGCCTGGTCACGTGACCCCTCCTCCACAGACTGGAAGGAGATGGCTCTCCACGTCAGCTTACGCCTCCAAATTTCTGCTAAGCGAACCTGCTTCAAAGAGACAAGAGGCACGGCGCTCCAGAGCCATGTTCAGGGCGGTTATAGACGAATCAAGCCCCGACATAGAATTCTAACAAGAGGGCGAACTGTAGGATGATGGATTTTGACGAAAGGGTCCCAGTCGGATCAAACATGTATTTGCCGAGTTGCACTTATTATGTCTCGGCAGGAGCAGATTTCTCCGGTCTTCCATCGTTTTTGTCTCAGACACCGTCCACTCGACCCATGACATACTCCTACTCCTCTAACCTGCCGCAAGTCCAGCCCGTCAGAGAGGTAACGTTCAGGGACTATGCAGCCATTGACGCGTCCAGTAAATGGCCACATCGGGGGAACTTGCCCCAGTGTTACCCCAGCGCGGAGGACATGGTGCACCGGGACTGTCTGTCGGCACCAGTAGGAGACATGTTTGCTAAAAACAGTCCTGCAGCCGCCGCGTACCACCACCACCACCACCACCACCACCACCATAGCACCACCGCCAGCTCCACTGCCTCCAATTTCTACGGGAATGTGGGTCGGAATGGAGTGCTGCCACAAGCGTTCGACCAGTTTTACGAGACGGCGTACGGGAGCACGTCGGAGAGTCCTTCCACAAATGGCTACCCGGGTGACAAAACCCCGACTAAGCAGGCCAGCTCCGCGCCGGAGGACGCGCCGTCGTGCAGGGATACGGAAACCAAGGAACCCCGAGATGAGACCAGCAGCCCGGAGTTATCTTCCGGGAACAATGAGGAGAAATCCAGCAGCAGCAGTACGTATTAAAGTCAACGCCTCGGTTATGAGAGAAAGTTTGCAATGTTGTGCGCTGCTGTTAAAAATTTTATATGCTGTTTTATAAGCATATAAGGTTTATAGAGGGCCTGTAGACCCCCCCACTCCCCCAACAAAACTTTGTTATAAACTGCAGGATCACGTGTTTGGAATTGAAATTGGCCGTGAAAGACATCCAGACCACTCTCAGGCACACCCCGAAGTTTACACAAAAAAAAGCATCTAAATATGACCTTAAATTTGAAACATTACATGTTTGCTCATCATGAATTATATTATTAATTCGTTGTTCTATGGATGTTTTGGATGAGTGCTTTCGTGAAATGACCGTGGCTTTATCAATGGACTCTTTTGTTCCCACTTGTAATTTTTTCCTTTCATATAGTCAATAAATATGTGAACTGTCTAAGGTGACACGTTCTGCTCCTGTAGCTCTGAGTTGCTCGTATCTGAAGGTGAGTTGCTTGTTTTCAGTGTCTAGAAAAGGTCAAAGCCCAAGTGTATTGTGCAGCAAGCCAATGACTTGGTCATCTATGCAGGGTAACTTAATATCACCACAAAGGACACTTGAAATATTGGAACTGGAAATATGTTATTAATGCTTTGTGTAGAGGAAATCCACTGAAGCGTAATCTAGGGACTATCCAAACCGTATAAATCGTTTTGTTACACAGTCATGGCTAATTTGAAGTGTTTGTTTTCTGTGACCAGTGTACTTTTGTGTGTGTGTGTGTGTGTGTGTGTGTGTGTGTGTGTCTTCCAGATGGACAGAGGACCCGAAAGAAGAGGTGTCCATATTCCAAATATCAAATCAGAGAACTCGAGAGAGAATTCTTTTTCAGTGTGTACATTAACAAGGAGAAACGTTTGCAACTTTCTCGGATGCTCAACCTCACTGACCGACAAGTGAAGATTTGGTTTCAAAACCGCCGCATGAAGGAGAAGAAACTGAACAGAGACAGATTACAGTATTACACATCAAACCCTCTGCTTTAGACGTGAAGACGATTTTATCACAAACATCAGGATCCACTCACATGTTGTTGGACCGAGTGCGGTTCCAAGCGGACTGATGGTACATCGTGTACCAACCACAATTACCGTGACAGCAGAGACACACTGCTAAGTGGTTTTTCAAGTTCGAGGACGAAATGTGATCGGAAGTTCCAGAACAATGAGCATGAATTAAGACAAACCCTTTCACCTTAATTACTTGCTCCAGACTTTTGCTTTTCGAAAGTAAAGAAGAAGATTTTTGTTTTCTGTTTTAATATTATTGTGACTCTCAAGACGCCTTTTTTTTCTTCTTTTTTCTTTTTTTAAAAGAATTTCCTTCTTGTCGGTTCGAATCTCATCAGTCGCTCATTGACGGACTCAGTGTATTTTGTAATCAAAAGATTTATTTTACTTCGCTGTTCTGTATAAATATCAGAAAATGGTGGGTTTAGGAAAAGGCGAATACGTGACATTATTTGAATCTATATTGGTGTGACCAAATGATACATCCAAACGGATGAGAATGTTAAGTGTTTTTGTTTTTGTGCTTATTTATTTTGTAGCTGATAGTTTACTCTCTTGTTATTGACGCGGATAACAAAGTCAAGCTCCATAATTGGAGGCAATAATAATAATTGTTGATTCACCCTAAAAATATGAGATATCTTTCTCGTGAATGATTGCTGAGAGAAATAACATCTTGTTTTAATCTAAGAAAAAAATCCATGCAGTCCGTTTGATTTTTGGAGACCACCTATCAAGTACTGATACTGGAATTGTGTGGAGTTGCACTGAGGTACGCGTCCTACGTATTCACACAGGTATAAATATAGCTGGCCCCTTCGATCTTATATTTACAACACAAAATACTATTTTGATTCTTTGATACTTGTAATTTAAAAAATAAAGGTAAATAACTTGATTTTCCAATGGATTGTCAGGGCAAGCCTGATCAGGGTCATCGCAATGAATCCACTGCTTGATATGGCCAAACTATTGTGTACTATACTATATTTCCAAATAAAAACACATTATTATATTAAACATCTTTCATTGTCCTCATTGTTTTTGTAAAGTCTACTCCAAGGCATTCTTATTGAAACAATGTAGAAACAGGCTAAAATATTTGTAGAATGAATACATGTATGAAAATACTTTAGCAACGCAGAATCATACGCACTTTACATCACATCAGCGATGGAATCACCGCCGTTCGGTCCCGGTAGGAAACAGACAAACAGACATTTAATTGCAAGGATTTTGGCGTTCCACGTGGAAATAGTTTCCCGGTCATTACTGGAGGCAGAGAAAATACAAGTGGGTTTATCACAAGTGGGTATGTCCATTTTTCTAAAAAAATAAAAATTAAAAAATAAATAAATAAATAAATAAAACTATGCATATTGGTGTGTATATATGGATATGTGTGTATGTATACATATGATTTATGAACATACATTTAAAGAATTATGATACAACCTGACACTTTGTGCTCTAATATTTATATTTCGTCGATTTTAAACTCCTCAATCCTCTTTGAAGAAAACCTCTCTTTTTTCTGCTTACATATTTATCTCTAACATATAATATGTGCAATTTCCTTCGGGATTATTAAAGTATCTATCTATCTATCTATCTATCTATATAGCCAAATATTCTGGATTGCCCACTGTTGTTTTGTTGTTGTTGTTTTTTTTTGATTGGCCTTGGAAACACTGCTCTGACTGCAGTCCTTATGAGGGGTTCGCCATATTTGCTGTTGTTATCTCTGTGTTTATGGGAGCTAACCGTAGCGCATTGGCGTTCATATATGACAGTCAGAGGCCATAAACGGAGGGAGAGAGGCTGAAGTTTATGGTTGCTCTCTCTACCATAGTCCGGCCTTGCCTTGCGCATCCTTTACTGCGCGCTGGAATTCCGTCCCTAATTACTGGACATCCTTCCCGTTGCCGCAGCAACGCGGCCATAAAAGTTGTCTGAGAGTCTGGGGCATTTGTACAATTGAAGTGCAGTGCAATAAACCGTCTCAGACCCAAGGTTATTAACCGTGTTACCAAGGAGGCGAGAGCAACGACAGGGAGAGGACGGCTAGGAAAAGCTCCATGCTTCTTGACTACATCGACTTCATTTGAGAGGCTTTTCCCCCTCGAATGGTTTATCCACCTCCAATCAGTGTCGCGTCGCGCTGGACGCACACGGGATTACTATCCTCTACCACAGGGCGGCGCAATTGGGACCAATGTCACGGCCGTGGATCTTCTCTTCCCGACGCACACATCGAATGAACGCAGGTAAAAGTTCTCAACACAGTCTGTGGCTTCACCGGTTGGCTCTGGGTCTGAGAAAATGTTCTTTTCTCTCGCCGGTTTTTCTCTTACATGCTGGACTGACATAATCACCGTTTTGTCTTCAGCTTCCACATTTCTCTCTCGCTCTCTCTGCGTCGCGCTATAGAGAGTGTTCCTGGGGGCCCTAATAAGGAAACACATCTGCGCTCAGCCTTCATGCTTGCATGTGCTATTCATTTTGCTGAGCTTGAGCTTTTTTAATGGTTGAAGTATAGCTCGACCTGCTTGTACCTGGAGAGATCTGCAACCCCATCAACTCTCACCACAAATGTTTTGGATTTGAGGAAAGTCTGCCCCAATTAGGCTTGTTTTAAAAAATGATACAAGATACAAAAAGGAAGTGTGTCAATTCTCTAATGGTGCTCATCTGAAATCACAGCAGCACACTATGTGCATTAATTCTTCTTGGTTTGGTTTCCTCTTTAAAGAAATTCATTGACCGCAGCACATTATACCTTTACGTGCCAGTTCCACATGAGCTTTCATTAGACAAACGTCGATTTGATTGTGATAGAGCAGCAATCGCGTCTCCCTTTTCCTTCCTGTCATAGATAGCACCGCGATCAGTATCAGTCCAAGTGGCGAGTTGACTATGCTGGACCTTCACGCCTGTGGACCGAGGCTCTTTTTTTTTCCCTTTGTCTCTCGTGAAAAATAAATGCTTCCGCTGGATGTAATAAAACGCCGCCTTATTGTTCATAACTGCACTCGGGACGAACATGATACGACTCAAACGGCCTCTTCAGCCACGATTATATGGTCCGGATCAAAGCCAGTGGTCAGAGCAAACTGTTTTGAGGATATAATAGCCGGGCAGCTGTGAAAATGAAGATTTAATAGGTACAATTAATAACTGTAACACAAAGATATCGATAGGACTCCATGCCAGTACGACAACATGAAGTGTGCAGGGCAAAACATTTAATACTAGGCACACATAATAAATTGATGTATTTAGTTTCCTTACTGGCTCATATGTCCCATTAGGAGTCGACCACTGCGGGAAATAGTTCAAATACTGTTGCTGTAAGTTTGTCTGATTTTATTTTTGAGGTTGTAAAAAATTATTTGCTAGGTTTGGCGGATTTGTTCCAATGTTCCGCGCACAGCCTTTTGTCTTTGGGTCCAGTAATGCAGAAAATAATAAATGTTTTTGCAAATTATCATTTTGCTTTTTAAAAAGACAATTTTTAGAAAATTTATATGCACATAAATAACTTTCGACTAACTTGCAGTTATTCGAGTTATTTGAAATATGTCCGTTTTGAGCAGAAGGGAGTGACAAATGTCCGCCATCGTCGCGCTAAAAATGTAAGCCAGGGTACATAAATGAGCTATCAATGAGAGAACCGCTTGAAAACCTAAATGGCCTTAATTTATGAATTTCTCCTAGCTTTCCTCATTTCGGTCCAACAGGCTGAAAACCCGCCCCGGGGGGCTCATGGCCACCTGGGCCTGGTAATGGCAAAGCTGGGCGAGATTAACTTCAACCTGGAGAGCGCAATAGAGTGCACATGGCCAAGGACACTACTCGATGGAAGGAGTTTTATTGAGGTCCTTATTGCCTTAAATTGGACCGACAGGAGGACTTGTATGTCCAGTCTTTAGTCTATGTACTGCCTGTTGTGCGTTTTCTCTCAGAATGTCGAGATCAGTATCTGGACAGTTTTACAAATTCGATTTCTTCTACTGAGTGCAGTTTGGATTTTAAGAAAAATGAAATATGTGCTGTGACACAAATGTTAATAATTTTTCTTCTAACGGACGTAAAGAAGCATCAATTCGAATGTTTCCCTTACACAAAGAAACTACTTTCATAAATTTCAATACATAAAAAAACCAAACAATAATAATTTAAATTAATTCACGTATAATTTTAAATAGACACTATCATTTTCATGTTCAAATGTAATGAAAGGTTTACATAAAATATATTTATTACACTGATAACAAAAAAAGGAAGCAAACTGGATCTTAAAGAACAACAATTAATGTATATTGGTATTTAAAAAATATATATCAGACAAAAATGTATTTCTTGGAGCCAAATTTTCACTGTTATAAGTTACAGTTGATAGAACTGCTTTGCTGTTGTTTACATAGGGATAGCTTTGTAAATCTCAAGGCGTTTTACATTATTTAACACTCCGTCAAAAAGCCTATTTGGGCAAGAAATTAGCTGCTTAAGACCCCCCTCCCACTCCACGTCTTGATTACAAAGAAAAATAAGACAATTTAACAAAAAAAGAAACAAAATTGGATGTTGGAGATGAATTATTCTATCTCTGTACTCTCTGTCTTTAACACCTTCACCTTCAGTGCTGAGAACTTCAAAGTTACTCGCGTCTTAAAGATGCGACATAGAAAACAAGTTCCCATCGAGAAATTTTGCCAAAGGCTCATTCTACCTTCACCCAAAAACCTTTTATTGCCGCTACATTCCATGATTTGTTATTGGAAATTTCAGTTGGATGGTTTCAGCAGTGACGCATTTTAAAACTGGATTTTCTACCTTGATGTCACATTTCGTTTGCTCAGAATATTTTATATTCATTCCCATTGCCAAATTATTAAATTAGAGCCTCGAAGTTTTATAATCGAATATGTTGCACCTACCGTTGAGCACTGTGGTACTCTATATTTGTTGAGGTGGAACAAATGCTTGAGGCGTCATTTAGTTGATTGTACAGTTGCTGAGGTGATTTCGAATAGTTAAAAGAAACGCTGCTTATAGTTTAAACTCAAACTTCATGAAACTTAAACGTGATGTTGGACCCAGTGTCTTCTACGGGGTAATGGAGGTACATTAAGGCGAGGTGAGGGAACACACTGATTACTGTGCTGTCTTCTTTCCCAGCTTCAGCTCCATGATGGATTTCTCTCAGGCCCTACGTAGCAGCGGAGTGGGAGGGACTGCCCATTTTCCAGCGTTTTCATTGGTTTTACAGTCTGCACGGCTGCGAGGGGGGGTTGCCTCTAATCATATCCAGCATGTTTTGCACAAGAAATGTCAGCCAGAAAGGGCTACCTTCTCCCCACGCCAAAATACACCACAATAATGTCATGTTCGGACGCCCCGTCAGGAAATGCTTTCTTAGTGGATTCTCTGATCAGTGGCCGAACCGAGAGCGGTGGAGGTCACTACACGGGGAGCGCCGTGTGCGTCCCCCATAGCGCTGCTGCAGAAGTGCCTTACGGACTACACAACTATGGATACTTCCCAGGTATGAGTAAGAGGGGCGATTTAGCTTCCCAAAATATGCTCTCCACGTCAGGCGCATACATGTCCAGTATGGAGATGTGGATGGACGCGCAGAGGTCATGTCGGATAGATCAAGAGCACCCAGTGGGTTCCCAGGTCGCGCCATGCACATTTCCGCAGAACATTAAGGAAGAGAGCACGTACTGTCTGTATGAGCAGCCTAAGTGTCCTAAAGCTTCGACCGCTGAAGATCTCACATATTCGAGGCTAACGACGACCACCCTCGGCCCCGGTTCTTGTACTGTTACGGATGGCGGAGGCGACGGGGGCTCTGTTCCTGTGCCGGGCTACTTCCGCTTGTCTCAGACTCACTCACATTCTCATAAACTTTACAACACCAACGGCCCCCAGCCGAACCCTTCCCATTCTCATTTTGGCCTACACCCCATTGCTCCCGCTCGCTTCCATACGCCACCAACCTCGACTTCTGCTCCAGCCACGGCGCACGAAAGGAGCACGGAGGAACCCGTGTCCTCGGGAAACGCAGACGTTGCACCGGGGACCGAAAAGGCGAGCGAGTACTCGGATGCAGAAGACTCTTCAGCTGACGAGACAGAACATGACAAAGACACCCCAGCAGCAAATCCTAAAGGTAATCTCGAAACATAGGTGTGGTCCTCCCCTGTTGTTCTGTCAGCATGCAACACAGGTAGAGTAACGCTTTTCGATGTCACCTGTCAAGTTTAATTTGACTAAGATAGATTGTGGTCAATAACGGGCATACATACACATACACTCACACATAACATATAGAGCCAATAATGCGCGTTTATACTGTTTAAATGCATTCAAATGAGGCCTGTATGTGCAATGATACACGCGTAAAGATACGTATGCGTAAAATTCCAAAGCTGTGACAAAACCATTACATTGTGATACTTCATGTTCCAGAAGAAATGGCAGAAATAAATATATTTTAAATGCGTATAATATAAGATTTAGTAATGACACAAGCTAGTACTTCTTTTGAGCGCTAAAAAAAATACCTAGACGCACTATTCGTATTTTCTCGCCATAATGTCTCCATTCATTCATACTCAAAATCCTTGTCTTGTATTGAGTGGAATGTTGGACACAATGATGTTATTACATTAATATTATTATTATTATTAATATTAATGCAACCATTATTTTTAGTTATCACTATTTTCACTATTACTGGCAATTTGCCTCCAAGTCTGGAGAATCTATCAATGAATAACTACGCATGACAAACACACACACACACACACACACACACACACACACACACACACACACACACACACACACACACACACACACACACACACACACACACACACACACACACACACACACACGTATATGCCAGTGAAACTTGTGTGTCCTACAACCTTTAAAATACACACTTTCTGTTTCTGACATATACACAAACACGCATCCCAAAGCAACTCATGTTGCAGTGCGTAAAACCCTGTACTGTATCTGCCATTTCCTTTAGGAGGCACAAAAAGTGAAAACGCGGCCAACTGGTTGACAGCAAAAAGTGGCCGGAAGAAACGCTGTCCATACACCAAGCACCAGACACTGGAGCTGGAGAAGGAGTTCCTCTTCAACATGTACCTGACCCGAGAGCGCCGCCTAGAGATCAGTAAAAGCGTCCACCTGACGGACAGACAGGTTAAGATCTGGTTCCAGAACCGCAGGATGAAACTGAAGAAAATGACCCGAGAAAACAGGATCCGTGAGCTCACCTCGAACTACGGATTTTCGTGATAAAAGAGGTGACTACAGCATTGAAAATAGAAGAAAATTGGTGAAATCAATGACGCCCACCCATCCTCACCAATTTTTTTTCCACACAATGACTCATTTCACTGTGGGTTCATCATCCTATTTTTATTTCCACACAGACTTTAAAGTCGGCGCATTTGACCTCTGGGAGCTACCGAGAAAAGGGAAAAATTAACACCATGGGCTCAATTTGATTGTTTTCTGTTGTCGTGTTTTTGTAATGTCGACCTGTTTCTGTCACCTCTGTCGTATGGTGCATAGTGTCAGTGAAATTAACGCAGTTTTAAAAGCGGGTTGAGCCCTGGAAGGCAGGCTCAAATTGTCAAATCACTACTGACAAATAAACTTTGCATACGTTTTATTAGTAAATATTAATTTATTTTGTTTAAATTGGAATTGCATGATATACATTTATGCAATATTACACCCCGGATTATAACGCCCATGTATCAAAAAGGGAAGAATTCACCAGTGACCATTAACTGTAGTCTACCACGATATCTATGTATGAGCTATAAATGTATACATTGATTCTTTATTCACACAGAGGACGTTTACACAAAAACTGTGTGCAAAGTGATGAAGAACATTTGTACTGTATATTTCTTTGTACATATGACATTGTGTTTTGTGTAATGCTTAATAAATTATCAGCTCGGATTGAGGAGTAGTAGACTGTATTTTTGTAATTTAATTATATAAATTTATATATATATATATATATAGATGTATATATATAAAAAGACTTCGCCTAAAATTCAAAGTCCAAAAATTATAAAATAATAGTGTCACTTCTGCTGAAGATTCATTCAGAATTTTGTGAAAATGTTTTCTAATCTGGTGGCCATTGGAAATAATTAGGATATTAAGCTATGAGCCATCTAGCAGCATGTCCAACCGGCTATTGTAGAGTTTTATGACTGGCTGCTATATGAGGTTTCTCCCTCTCCTCTAAGAGCAGCTTCAGTCGTGGGAGAGCCTTTCATACGGAGAGGAGGCCCGGCACTGAGCTACAAAAACTGAACTGTACAGATACACTGTGGATAAAGCATTACCTTCTGCTTTAGTTTGGGAATTCTGGATCAGGTAAGTCCACCTATCCTTGCGCATTTGTCTATTTTGAGTCCTTTTTTTTCTGTCAGCGGCTTCACTTGCGTGTCTACAATGTTCTGTGTATTCTTACTACGGACGATATCTGGACACCTGATGACGAGTTCGGGGGACCATGGTACATTGAGAATTGTCTGATTGTTTTACACTCGAGGCCCGGATCGACTATGGACTGAGTGGTTTAGGTAGTTTCATGTTGTTGGGGTCCATTTCTAACTCTGCAACATGAAACTGTCTTAATTGCCCCAGTTACACACATCGAACCCCAAAGGAAAACAAAATAGGGGCTCATAGATGGCGGGATTTGGTTGAAAATTGTGGAGATGTGTTTTGTAAGCATGTTCCAAATCTCCATGTTTTATGAATGAGGAGGGGTCGACCGGCTGTTGTGTACATTCTTACTTTATGCCCTGTGGTATTTCCTTTTCACGTCTCTATTAAGTAATTCAATAAAACCAAAATGGACATGTGTGCTGAGTTTAAACGTGCTTAAAGCTGCAGAATCCTTTGTGGACTTGGAATTAAAGGTAATGCCGTGAGTGTTTTCCGTGAGTAGTGACGCAGACACGCCAGACAAGGCCTCGGTTACGACCACTGCAGTGGAGGGGAAGGGGAAGGTGAATGGGGCAACAGCGACCTCCGTGGGCAATGAGACCGGATGCTTCCGCTGCGCAATAGTGGCTCAGACAAAAGGAGGGGAAGAGCTTTATGGCGATATTTAGATCCGCCAGACAGGCTGTTATCTGCAGAGGTAAAAGAAGTGAATAGCCCTGCGGTAAACTAGGTGAAAAAACACCCTGATTTAGGTTTACAGCCTGAGAGCCATTGGCATAGTGGCGTCTTTTCCTGCTCTGAAGGTGTTTGTCTTTTTAACTTTTAGTGCACAAATAGGCGCACAGCATCTCCAATACTCCTTCAGCTTGTTTGATGTCTGTCGGACAAATAATGCAAGTGCCAGTGAGGTAATTCCTTGAAATTTTCAATGCACAAAATGAACAGCTTTTGCCTCCTCTTTTCGCGTTGCTTTTCCAAATGCAATCGTAACAGCAGAGGGATGAGATTTCCAGCGTATTGAATTCCCTGTGGCCTTGTGGGGTGTTGGCCAGGCTCTCTCTTTATTTGCTGGTAATAAATAAAAAACGCAACGTAATGTGTGAGACCTGAAGGTAGGTGCTATGTGGACGTGATCTGCCATACCGACCATTACTGAATATTTTTACGCTTACAGACATGGTAAAATCCAAATTTAGTTTTCTTTATTTCTGCGATTTTACCCAATTCTTCAGTGAATAGTGTTTAAGTTCTTCTAATTTTTTATTTCTTATTTCTAAATCCTAAATTTAGACACATAACGCGTATTTATTTATTTATTTAAATGTCAGTGTATCTCTCGACTCTATTTACTTATTATAATATTATTATAAATTATAATTTGGGTTTGAAATGGTGGTGTTTGAAAGTGTTAGGTACTTCATCCCCCTTTAATTAAAAATTAATTAAACCATACGCGTGATTCCTGCGCTATGTAAGAGTAACCTTAAACTGACGCACTGATTGCTGGAAGGCATAGTTAATTTGTTGTTGGTGGTGAGGGTTCCAACACATGGAGGCCAAGAAAGCGATAACGGCAGTGTGAATAATAAACGGGTTAAACAAGTTAAGTGAGGTTTAAACAGGAATATGGTATCAACTGTAAAATATGTATTTAATCCTGGGATATACCGGCGCGAAATTCAACAACACCCAAACTTCTCTACGTTTTTATTCATTTTACCTTTATCATAATATCGGCTTATAGTTAATTTTCTATTTTTTGTACTTTTTGTGATAACACATCCACAGGCCTCTGTCTTTCTTTATATTTTATAATATGCAGCGATAATCTTTTCGGCACATGCTTTTGTAATTTTATTTCTCATATAACATATTGTTTCCATTCCGTGACTGTAACGTCGAACCAATGGACCAACTACAGTATAAAACACGAATTTAAGCGTAAAACAATTGATATAGTTCTTAAATGTCCTGTCCATTCTGAAAGTAACCATTTGCGTTTTAGTTTGTTTTTTTTATTCTTCATTTTTTATAAATGCTCTTTTTTCAATCTGTGCAATACGCGGCAAAGTGAATTACTACGAATGTTCCCAATACATACTGGGACAAGACATATCCTGTCACCACTGTGAAATATTATGGATATAGTAATATGTTATTTATTCTAGAGTTGTGCCTACAGGCCTATATGCTGTGAGATTTCAATTTGGCCTCGCCCTCTGAAATTGTCAAACAACTTAATGTCAACATGAAAATGACTTTACTTTCAAAATAAGACGTGAGCTGCGCGTCTTTTGCTGTATTTGTCAGTGTTGTCTGGAAAAGATTTTGAATCTGTAAGTTGAAATGAAAATGAAAATATACGGACATTGGCAGAGAGATCTCATCCAGTCGAAATGTCATAAAATACCAAAGAACGCAAATTAAATCGAGCTTCCCGGGTTGTTTCAGCTCTGAACTTGTAGCTTTCTCCAGTACAGCTGTAGCTGAAATGTGTCTCCAGCAGTAGGGTGCTTACGTGTCCTATAAAGTACCTCGTAAAGTAATGTTTCCAAAAACATTCAGTATGGATTTGGATAACCACGACCAGGGGTCGGGGATCTAACTCGACCTGTTATAGAGGCGATAATTTTAATCAGCCATTCATATTTTACGTCCCAAAGATAACAGATCTAACTAATTCTTTAGCTTTAAAACAAGAGGGTATTATAAGAGAGCGGGAGAGTATTTAATGACCAAAGGGATTGATTTATCCTTTATTGTTCAGCCTTTATGATCACGTGTGCCTGCTATCCAATGGCATGGCAGCCTGACTCCCCATTACTAGCCCACCGTAGTTCTGTGTGGGGCCAAGTTGCTACTTGATTTCTCCACATTGTTATTTTGTGAGGCTGGGTTTACTGCATGTGTATGTTTGTGTGTGTGTGTTTGCGTGTGCGTGCGCTTTAGTTTTGCATGTATCTGTTTGTATGACTGCGTACATGTGAACGTACAATTTTTTTCTGCCATGTCGACATCCGGAACACTGACTAGTTACTACGTCGATTCCCTCATTCTGCCCGAGAGCGAAGAGCTCTCTGTGCCGAGATACCCCTCTGGTCCTGGGATCCAACACGCCAGACAGTCTGCCTCCATCAGCGACCACCACAGCGAACACGGGACCTGCACCTACCCATCCAAACCTCCGGTGTTCGGGCCGTCATGGAGCCACGTTCCTGCTCAATTTCCAGGCACCGTCTCGTCTGTGTACCATCACCACTATGGGCATCCGCAAGGGCCGGTCGGTGTAGAATCAGATGGCCGTTATCAGTCGTGGTTGCTTGAGCCCGTGTCCGCTTCCCTACCCATGCCCGGATTACCGACGACCCATCAGTACGGAATCAAGCCGGAGGGTGTCGGGACGCGGGCTGACGGCGCGCTGCCCGGCTCCCACACCGCGCTGCTGCTCTCCGATTACGCCAACGGGACTGTGGCGACGGCATCACCGGTGCAAAAGGACGCACTGGCCGGGCAGGCGGGGGACATGAGCGGAGAAGCTGAGGAGAAACCGGGCCTTGATCCAAGTAAGTCGCTGCGGAGTCCTTTATGTTTACTGCCTGCTATTTATACCGCTTAAAGCTGCTATAGGACTGGGTTGCGTGATGGAGAGGGGGGGGGGTGCACGTCCGAACAGAGGCCATTCTGAGCGAGCCATTTCCTTATGGGGGGGGGGGACCCTGAATGGCCCCTGCTCCATTGCCATATTAGCTTTTAAAGAGAACGTGACAGAAATGGTGGAAATCTGGACGCGCTTGTGCGTCAAAAAGAGGGCAAGGTTTAAAAACCTAAATTATGAATGATGCTTGTTCTTTTGTTTTTTTTAAATTATTATTATTATTTTTATTTTATTTGGTGACTCGGTACCGGACCCTCACACCAGTGTCGCCCCCCGCCCCCTTCCCCTCTACCCCCCAACTCTTTCCAGATAACCCCGTGTCCAACTGGCTCCACGCGAGTGCCACAAGAAAAAAGCGCTGTCCGTACACCAAGCACCAGATCCTGGAGCTGGAGAAAGAGTTCCTCTTTAACACCTACCTGACCAGGGACCGTAGGTACGAAGTGGCGAGGCTGTTAAACCTCACCGAGAGACAGGTTAAAATCTGGTTCCAGAACCGCAGGATGAAGATGAAGAAGTTTAATAAAGACGGCGCACCTAAAGACGACTGACTGAAACCGTAGAATATTTGGGCTGTTAGTGAGCTTTTTTTGCGTGTGAAAGCTCTTAACTCCACTGGACCTTGTTTTTAAATTGTCTTATTGTTCTATATAACAGAAGCTATTGGGCTTATTTGTCTTGTAAAAAAAAAAAAAAAAAAAAAGCATGTTGGGCTTCAGTTTTATGCGACTACCTTTATATTGCACAATTTTAACAGTGCCCACTCGTTTTTATTTGTTCTGTTGACTTTGAATAATACCTCGTTTTTGTGTCTTAGTTGGCCTGGTCTCTGTGCTCGTTTGTGTATGAATGTTTCTCGCTGTGTGTTCTGATTTGTAGCTATATTTGTTGTCTGTCTCGGAGTTCTACCTGAGCGTATAGTTTGTAAAATGTATTGCTTTAATTGTTGTTTCTCCCTTACTTGCTAGAGCTATAGGACTGACGACCATGATTTTGAATCTAACATTGGAATAGTATAAACAGATGACTTGTATTTTAAAAATAAGCGCAAAAAGCTCGGAAACCTTTTGAAAAAATTCTAGCATAATAAATTAAACGGTGTTACAGAAGCTATATGACACGATTGACTACCTATGTCTTTCAACTACCTACAATAACATATTTGTTCCATGGCGGAAGATGACATACATTTGCTTGTTTTAGATGCTGAACTATGAATTTCAGGGAGTAACATTTTGAAAGTACATAATGTTTGTTAGTGAGAGAAAATTAAATAAAACACTGTAGGCTACTTATTCAATACCTCACGGTCTGCTGACCGTCTGACATTTTTTGTTCACAAATGTAATTTGTACTTTATTTATTAAATAAAACAAATTATATCTGCGAATACATGCACGGTACGTTCTCATTTTTTTCTTGCCTCCCATCCAAATTTAATATTTATCGAAAATATATTATTTGCGCGTGATTCCCCCCCCCCCTGCTCGATCGCTTTCATTTTCTGCTGTCGACCATCACAACACAAAAACACAAAACGACAACAACTGCAATTAACAAATATTACATATTTGGATTATTGAGCACAGCAAAACAATTTAAGGAAAATTATTTCATATTTCAATTTGCAGACACGCTCGCGTGGCGCTCACACACACACACACACACACACACACACACACACACACACACACACACACACACACACACACACACACTTACAAGTGTATATCTGTGCGTTTCTGGACTGGGGACAGAGCTGGCAGAGGATGTTGTTAGCTGTATACAGTCATAAAAGACAATTACTGCTATAACCTTTTATGGGGTGTAAAGCGCTGCGAGGCGAGAGGACACAAAACAAAAAAGAACGTCGTGGACTTCGACAGCTGAATCCCAAAATAATGTTTCTGTTGAGATCAGATATGACGAGGCTGCTAAGATTGGAGCTTGGTAAGGAGCCTGCGTAACGAGATAACACCCCATGGTTTAGCTTTCGTGTTATGTTCAAATTTGGGATTTAAACGTGACCTTAAAGTTTATCAAATATGTTTCAGAGAAGATGTTTCGTTTCAAAATATGTCCCCACATTTGTAAGTTCAAGTCTGTGCATGAAGGAAATTTTTTGGCACAAGAAAAGAAAGTGTGTAGATGCGGCAAACTGTGATGATGGATCGTGGCCAGGCGCTGCTCGGTCACAAACACCACAGTTAGATGTTATGAAAGGCTGCACAGGACTTGATTATTGTGGTTAGAGGCTAAGCCGGAGTTCAGTCCAACTGCAGTGCTGCTGTGACGCGTTAGGAGACGCAGATGGACACAAACTTCAAACACTCCACCAGAGACAGTGCAATAAAACGCCTGGTCTGCTATACTGTCTGGCATTCCAGTTTTAATGGCTTTATGACCGACCAGACACAATTAGGCCGTTTCCAGAATGGCACCCATTTGTTTTTTTTTCCTGCGTTTTCTGTGAACCTGCGCTCTGGACAAAAGGCCGAGCGGAAATGATCAGCTTTATTGGATTCTTCCCGACGGGGACGCGCTGGACTCATGGTCATTTAGAGGGATCTTTTGTTTCTACCTGGGAACCTTCCGCCCTCTGCTCCCTGTCCTAAAATCGAAGGAGCAATAAAGTTAGCCACTAGTTTCAAAACACAGTGGTAGGCCTATAGACAACGCGTTTTCAAAATAGGTCTATACATCTGGACCGATCCACTCGAAGGAATTTAGGCTTTTATTAAGATCACAATCGACGAGTAAAAATAACATTTCAGTGGTATTTATCGTATCTTTCGTTTTACATTTATATCCAAAAAAGAGAGAAAAACATTGCTACGCCACAATCTGCAGATCCTAAAGTCACCAGAGGGTGGCGACACTATTCCACAACATAACCTAACCGCCCTTAGCAGTTCCCTTTAATGAACTTGCTCTGGAGAACAAACTGTAGTAACATTTTAAGGGTCGAGCAAAATAATTTCACACCTTTTTACAGCTTCAGAGCAGTAGGCCTAGTTTCAGCTTGGGGCTGTACGGCAGAGAAAGAAACAATATACACAGATGTGTTAATGTGGTTTAAAGCAATTTCAAAACCGTTAATTAAGTGTAATTTTAAAGGGTAAATTTGTTTTATTGCAAGACTAATAAGATTAATAGAAGACAGAATACCGCCTTTATTGAATTTATATATTTGTTTTTATACATAAGCCTGGATGGGCACATTCAAATTGCAGGTGATGATAAAAATGAAGAGTTAATCATTGCTGGCTTGTATAATAATAATAATAATAATAATAATAATAATAATAATAATAATAATAATAATAATAATAATAATAATAATAATAATAATAATAATAATAATAATAATAATAATAATAATTCTCACGACTCCTACCAAAGTATTCATAATCCAAAATTAACTAATTAAATCTAAAGTAAGCACAATCGCTAATGATTTAATAATATATTATATATTTAAAATAATTTATTTTGTGTTTTGGAAGACTAATGGGTATGTAAAATAGTTTGTTTCAATATGAAAAAAAACGATCAAAATAATTAATTGGGATAGTTTTAGTCACAATCATGTTAACCTATACTGTATAAATATCACTTTTATCTGGAAAACATCTCGTGGTTATAGAAGAAGAAAAGGTGAGGCAGTGGAAAAATAAGTGATTTAAAATCATGACCTTGACCAAGTACTGTTAGATCACCGAGACTGTGATTTTCTCATTCGTGTGTTTGTTTGCGTGTCTATATGTTCATGTGTGTGAAGCGTTAATCCCACTCCGCAGTGCTGCGGCGCAATGAATCCGCGTCTGCTGATTGGATGAGAGGGTCCAGGCCCGAGTCACATGGGTGAATTCTTTGGTCCAGGGTAAAAATGAGGCTTGGTGTAAATCTAGAGTGTATTGCTGTCATATATCACGCTACCTCATAAAAACGACACTGAAGATTCTCGGCCAACAAATCAGAGAGAAAAATATGAGTTCTTATTATGTGGATGGTCCTCTTAGCAAATATACGACGCATAGTTCTCTCTTCGCAAACGCACAACGCGCTTCTTGCAGTATTGGACGCAGTGGAGAGGACGATTGCGCGGCTCGGAGTGCAGCCATTGCGTTCGCACCTTCTCTGTGTGGAGTTTACAACCTTAATAACGCAGCTCTCCAGAGCTCGTCTGTGTTTTCCGTGGGCTTCCAGGACCAGGACGCCCACACGCTGCGCCGCAGCATCGACCAGAGGTGCCTGTTCGTCGACAACTGCTGCCATCCAGAGCCGGGAGCTCTCACCTCTATGCCGGACTCACATTACCGGATGTACCCCTGGATGAGAGCGACAGGTATGTGCTGGTCGTGTCTTTTAATGAGCTCTGTGAAAACCTCAGGTAAATGGTCTTACAAAATATTGCGATACTTACATTGGTCGTTAGTTGTTCAATTAATTTCGCGAAGTCATTGGAGTTACATGGGAAGAATCGTAAAACTTTTATTGCGCAACTAATGAGTTTTGCAGCCATAAATTCATTTGGCCAGCGCTCTTGTGTGCTTGGTACGCAAAGACCTTGCCGCTGGGGGTTTTTCTCTGGACCTATTACTCTTATTATAGCCCTTTCTCCCCTTTGTGGTTGTAAAAAAAGACCGGCATGTTGTGTAAATCAGGTCTCTTGCACTCTACAGCTCCCTTCTAATTGAGTCCGTGCAGCACAGGCTTTGGTATTTTCTGAAAACTCGTTTGTGCACATTGCTTTATCAATATCCCTCACTATTGTCGCTCACATAAAGAAGTCAAGCAAATTTAAAATGCAACTATACTGACCATTTTCATTTCCCAACCAGCATTTATATTTGTTATAATTTCGAGAGAAGGGATGTTGAGACTGAATAATTACTTACAGTTCATTCTTCTGTCTTTTTTTTTTCTGTGTGATTAGAAAGGCATGCTGATATTCAGAAGGATTCATGGGTCAAACATTCCAACAGGACGAGTTAAACAGAAATATAAACGTATTTTCGCAACATACTTGAGCGTGGGGAGTGTTAATGTGTGGGAAGTGGTGAAATACAAGTCATTTTACGCAATCACAAATAAGTAAACAAGTCCCCCAAATGATTAAAAAGTTCCATTTTAATGCGAACACCTGTTTCAGCTGCACGTAAATTATTCCTTCATACAGGTATACATCCTATACATTGAATGAAAATTATTTTTGTTCAAAGTATCAAAGTGATAGCACATCTTTTTCCTCTTCAGATCCGTCCCGAAGGCGCGGACGGCAGACCTATTCCCGACACCAGACCCTGGAGCTGGAGAAAGAGTTCCACCTGAACCGGTACCTGTCCCGCAGGAGGAGGGCAGAGATAGCCCAGGAGCTCTGCCTCTCGGAGAGACAGATCAAAATCTGGTTTCAGAACCGCAGGATGAAGTGGAAGAAAGTCAACCAGGATCCCATTTTGACCTTCAAAACGGAAAAAGACGATGTCCTGGAGGAATCAGAAACCGGACAATCCGAAGCTGGAGACACTTTGAAGTCAGAAACAGCTGCGGAATAAAAGAAAATGAAATGAAAGAAAAACATGATAAAGTGTGTGTTGGTGGTGCATCTGAGATGTTCAGCACCGACCACTCATACAGGAGATTATAGTTAAATGTAATTAAGTATTGGACATCAGACCGTATCTGTTTAATAAAAAACATTAAAGATACTCATAAAAACAATATATTAATTACCTATAACAATAACAAAACGTTCATTTAACCTGTAGCATCACTGATTAAACATTCATTAGCGATAAACTACCTAAACCAACAATAAGACACTGACAATGACACAAAGCACTGAACGCAAATTACAAATTGAACATGTTTCCCCGTTAGAACACGTTTCTGTACAGAACTGTAGGAAGCAATAATGCTCTCAAGGAAACTAATCACATCCTGCGCAAATGTACCTTACTTAGAACTCAGGCTGAGTTAAATTGATTTTTCTTTCTTGGTTAAACGTCTATGATTGTGATTTAGATGCCTGTAAAAAATCAGTTAATGTTTATTCTAACAATTTCACTGCATATCACTTAGATCTATGGCGTTGCGACTGTTTTCGATAATTATCTGCTCCATTAAACCCGGGGTGAACAAAAAAATATTTCATTATCTTCCTAGAAAGTTATTTTATATTTTGGTAATGACACCCTAAGCAGAATATTCCTTAACACAAATGTTTTTTTGGCGTTTTAGCCACGAATCGTAAAACGTTCCATTTCCTGCGTGTTTTGAAAGAAAAATAATTGTTTGATTAAAAATCCCTTCACATCCAATAAAACGCTGTTAATTTGAGTTTTCGTGTAAAATTAGAACCCGTTTCTTATCCGAAGTCTGATGTATTTGACACGTTTTCAGTTCGAATTAATATGTGAACAAATAAATATAAAAGTCTTAAATTTTATAGGGTTTTCTTGTGTCCAAATCTAATAATTAAACCGCATAGATTTTAAAGCTTAATCGCCCCCGTTCTCCCCAGCTCTGGGTCAATAGTGACATCTTATTATATTTATAACATTTTGTGTACACCCACAATCAGGACAACAGCGGTGTGTGACTTTGCTTAATTCCCTATGATGTGTGCATCTCATGACTGCGTTATTTTGGAGCAGATGAGGGGAAATGACTGTTTCTCTCTGTATTACATCTTTCCTCTGTAAGATGGCGCCTGATGGTGACCTCCCCCTTCCTCTCGCCTCCTCCCTCCCCTCCATCCCCATCTCTCCCCAGCGCTGGGCCATAAATCCGTTGTTGTGAACGAAAATTTACAACGTAGCCATGCAACTTTACGACCCTGCTCGTCTTCCTATTGGGCGCAGATTATCACGTGACAGGGAGCCGTGAACATGAACTTTTTATATATAATTTCCAATAGCGGAATAGAGCAGCCTTTCAGGTAACGGTCTCCGACTTCCACGCGGCTGTTTTCACCGACGATCCTCGAGGTTTTTAATCCCAGTCCCAGGTTTATTCCTGATTTAAACTGGAGGGCGGATTTTTCTCTCGATCAGCTCCACACCCATGGATCTCACGATGGGACATGACTAGACTGTTCGAACGGCCTGCTGCTGGTTTGAACAGATAACTAGAAGCCCTGGTGCATCACCCCCCACCCCCACCCCTACATGGACCATGCTGATTAACCCCCCCCCCCCCCCCTCCGTCCCCCCACCACCACCTGCACCACCTGCACCTGCAAAGTCCCACCTCGTCCTCTCCAGTGTAGAAGCAGAAGCCTTCATAAGGTAGGACATCTGAAACTTTCACTTCTTTGTCCTTCGGTCAGATTACGAATCATCTCACAGAAACCACCAACATAATCCACATCTTGTTTAGTAATCACGCGTTCGTTCTGTTTCTGTGTTAAACCACGGAGAGCAAATTCCATCAGCTGGTTTTATTATGATGTTGACAGAAGATGATTGGTGTAAAAAAAAAAAAAAAAAGGAAGAAGAATGAAATCCTTGGGGGTGATGAATTGGTCTTCATCGTTTGTTTTTATCTTTTTCTTTATTTCGTCTGGGATGCCGTCCAAATTTTTATTTGTTGGCGGATTCGATTAAAGCTGGAAGATTTATTTGGTGGATGCTGACCGAGAGTTGTGCTCTTTTACGCCCTCTTGTGGACAAACTGGGGTGACAGGGGTGGCAGCTGTGCCTTGTTGTGAATCCTTTGGACACCACTGAGGTCGACCTCCAGTGTGTTTGTACCAGTTTGCTGTGTTTTTAGGCTGTGTGCTTAATGTGTGTAGAATAGAAATGGGAAATAAAATAATTTTCAACAAAATTTCATTAATTGGATTATTTTCCTTGACGCACGAATTAGTGATGTGTCTGTTGTTGTGCACTCAGCTTTCCTGCTATGAAAAAAAATATCTAAAAATATAGATAAACCCATAACAACTTGTAACAACTCGTAAATTCCTTATGATTAGATTTTCCCCCCATTTTATTTGTTATTTACGCATTTATTGTTTTCCTGTATTTATTTACATATGAAATACACCGCTTGTTTCACGTTTAAAACTAAATCTTGCTCGACTGCTTTTGTCACAATCATACATGCAGGTGTTTCAGTTGTGAAGTCTGCAGCTGTTAGGTTGTGATTTGCTGCCCGTCATCTTGCTCCATGAAATATTCCCTGTCCTGAATGTGACCTCTGAGGGCCGACGTGCCGCAGAAAATACATGGGGATTTTCTTGTGTAGGCCTGCTTTGGGACTGGGGTGCTGCTGTGTGAGGGCGCCTGCAGAGCGCAGTGCCATCCTGTTTTTCCTATAGAGCTTTGACCTCGTTGCCAACATGTTTGACATTAACGCGCACTCTTTCCTCTCCTTTCTTTTTGGTTCTTACGTGGATCCTGGGTGTGTCCCTCTTTGACTCAACTCAGCGAAATAATTTTCGTGGGAACTTTCTTGCCATTGGCCAGCTATAAATCAGCTGTTGGGGCATGTCTTAGCTTAACCAACACACTCCAACCACGCAGTCTTCATGAGGACTCGCTAGGATGCCGGAATTCACCCTTCCTCACATCTTGCCTTCTGGGGCTCTGTTACAGCAAAGGGGCATACATACCTGGGACAGAATAAATAATGTCTATTTTACTGTTTTGTCAGCAACGCATGATGGGACTTGTGCTGGGTGAAGGGGCTGCTGTGGGGAAATGGTATGTTGGAGGGGAAGCAAAGGACAAGTCGCCCCTTCGAAAGACGAAGGTGCCATAAAAATTCCTCAAGGAGAAAACCAAACGGAGCGCGCTGGTGGAGGCGCCATGCCTGCAGGCTTCGAATCTGCCAGTGCTCCTGTTTTTCTGCTCAGAACGAACAGTTATTACTGAGAAGTTAGGCCTGCACGTTTCAATTTGGAAATCGATGTGGTTAAAATCACAGCTGGAGAGTTCGTCGTGTTTTAATGTTGGTTATAATCATCCAAAACTAAAAAAAATAAATAAATTAATGTATGCCTGATATTTTCTCTCGAGGATATCCACGTGACCTATTATTATCGATTTATTGGTTAAAAAAAATTAGGTTGTATTTGTATTTATATTTTTCTACAAGAAGCACATAATTTGGAAACTACCTCTGTCCGAGCGTTTAATGCGCATAATCTATTACTAATCGCGGAAAAGATACGTGTAATTTATTTACTGAATATTACATATATTTTACGTCAGATATTCCAAATACGTTGACTTTATTATTACTATTATTGGAAATTTCCAATATTTAATATTTAAGTTATTCCTAAATGTACACGATTTCGGTCCTCGGAATGAAAATTTGGATTTTATTTCCACGTATTCTTATAATAATATCCCAGAATTTGAAAAATAAACGTTTTGATTTGAGTGAAGACTAAAATTCTGAACAATTATACGAATTTAACCGAGAGTGCGACAGAGACGGTTTATAAGATAAAAGGTTATAATATCTTACATTTGTATCCAGGTATGTTCATATACAAGCTAAAATTCTCAATGTTTCACAGTGGCCTTTTAAATTTTTTTATTAGTTTCTCATATCATTCCCGGTGTACCGTCTGTGTTTTTATCTTTCAACAGAACATTTATTCATTACGCTTTCCCCACATGAATTCACTTCTTTTCTGATTGTGAAGGCGAAAGTGCGAACAAGTGCAACCCTGTTTTGAATGGGCTTTTATTCTATTAACTCCGCAGACTATTTGCACCCGTGGCCTATCATATAACACGCACAACGGATTCTGATCGAATTATCCTTTTCTACACCATCTTCGCATAGATTGTACTCTCAGCGTGTTACTTGTTTTATTATTTAGGAGCCCAATGTTGGGGGTGTTTTTTTTTGCCGCAATGGTCGTTAACCTCCGAGTGACCCCGTGTGGCGCGAACGTCTCCGTAAGCGCCGCAGACAAGCAGTACCGCAGTTGAACCAGAGGATGGCGCACCACGACAATTCAAAACAGCCCGGACCTGGCTCAGAGCTCGCCCTCGCCACGAGCGCAGGGAGGCGCGCACCCTTCATATCCCACCCAGTATTTCCTGTGCGCACGAGTTTACCTCTGGAGGTCACAGAGAAGGATTTACGACTGGTCAACAAAAGCACGTGATTCTCCGCCGTACCCCATATTTGGGTGCCTACGTAAGAGAGAATCAAGTCCATGTCCCACTCATTTCCATAATTCATCATAAATTGTGCAAGGGGTGCTATAGGACGCGCTAAACCATAAGAGCCACAAATCAAGCACAAGGGTTTTTGCTTTTTACCTTCAAAAAACAGCAAAAAAGCAGCAACAACACTTACATCGAGCAAACGGTAGAACTGTCAACAAATGAGCTCCTATTTTGTGAACTCATTCTGCGGTCGCTATCCCAATGGCGCGGACTTCCAGTTACATAATTATGGAGACCATAGTTCGGCAAACGAGCAATACAGAGAGACAACAGCCGTGCATTCCAGCAGGTACGGCTATGGCTACAACGGGATGGACCTGACCATCGGACGGGCCGACACCGGACACTTTGTGGGCAACGAGCGGACGCGGGGCTACTCTCCGACTCAACCTTCGGCTGCAACACCCTCTGTGGAGTCTGTCAGGTACCCCCAGTCTGCCAGCAGCACCACCAGGACATCGTCTCTTTCGCCTCCATCTGACCCACTACCGTGCGCCTCGGTCGCCACCGCGACCCCGGTCACCGAGACTCAATCCCAACACCGATCGATAAAAAACTCCATAACGACTCCGTGTTCGAGCTCGAACGGAGGGACGCTGCTGCTCAACCGGGACTGTGTGTCCCAAGCTTCCCCCCTCGAGGAAGAGAAGCCTGCAGGAAGCGCACAGACAACTCCTCAAAATGTCACCGACTCGACACAACCTCAGATTTACCCGTGGATGAGGAAACTACATATAAGTCATGGTAAACTACTTTTTTTTTTCCTATGATCTTGCATTTATTTCAGATAACAGACGCTTTAATACTGTAGAGACGGTCATATTTTATTCAGGGAGTTTTTTTTTTGATATAACAAGTAACATTTTGTTTAAAGGAAAAAATACATCAATTTACAACGGGGAATATGGCGCATATATGCGCATCTCACCTGTTTGGTGTATTATTACGTTCCTCTTTCAAGCTAGATCAGGCTAATGCAGTTTATCTACCACATTATAAAGTTAATCAAACGTATACATAAGGAATATGTCTTTATTATTTCTGTTTTTTAATTTTACGCACAGTTAGGTTAAAATTTGCATCTTCTTCGTCAAATCATGTTCATTATTGTGCAGTGGTAGAGCTGGGGGTCCTACGTCTTTATGAGATTTCTTAATTACAGGGTTGCATTCACCAAACTTTGACACAATTCCTACCTAAAAAAAACCAAAAACCCATAGAGAATATAAAAAACACGACACGTGTATTCAAAAAAAGAAAAGTTTTCGTATTGCTTCTAAACATTGACTGTATATATCTTGTGTTTTCGCCTCGCTTTACATGCAAGATTTGTCCGGACCAGAGGGGAAGAGAGCCAGGACTGCGTACACCAGGTACCAGACCCTGGAGCTGGAGAAAGAGTTCCACTTCAACCGGTACCTGACGCGCCGGCGGAGGATCGAGATAGCCCATGCCCTCTGCCTCTCAGAGAGACAGATCAAAATCTGGTTCCAGAACCGAAGGATGAAGTGGAAGAAAGACAACAAGCTGAAGAGCATGAACATGGCGGCTGCAGGCGGGGGAGTAGGCTACAGGCCTTGATATTTACTCTGCTCGACCCCTGATAATCCAGCACTATGAAAATAAAGATCGTCATAAAAACTTCTCCTATATTTCCAAAAAAGCGCAGAGACTTTGAACAGGCTGTGTGCGGGAAAAACGGGACAAAGGGACACCTAGCCGCCCAATTATATACTTTAATATTATTTCCTTATTATTTTTACCGTGGTATGCTTATGTGAGTAAAATAAATGCATTATGTACAGTTCTGTCTAGATATAGAAGAAAACAAACATGGAAAATTACTGTTTAAATTATTCCTTGTTCACACGAAAAAATAAAGTTCTCCCTACTTACCTACTACCTACCAAAACTACCTACCTACTTAACTACCTACCACAAATAAAATCATCAAAAGTTGTGTGATGCACTCAGAACAACAACAACAACAACAACAGCCTGTTAAACAGAGGCTTTGGGTCGAACATTTGTGTTAGCCTTCGTTTTATATGTATGTACTGTATATGTATGTATTTATTTGTTTGATGTATTGTCAGTGCTTCCAAAAGTAGAACCAGCAGAGTACGTAAAGCCTTGTGTGGTTATTGTGTGCGTTGTGAACACATGTATGAGCTGAAGTGTCCACTCTATGTACAGTAGCTGTTCCTTCTTTATTTTTCTTTCATATTTTCTTTTGTTTCAACTGCTGTTTGATTTGTTCACCAGGACGCAACATATTTGTCTTCGCTCTCCTTAACTGTTTGTGGAGAGTCCCTTTTTATTTTTGCTTATGTGTAAAACACCGTCGTGATTAGCTTTTTGTAAATGTTTTTCAGAGACTGGAAGAATATACTATGATAATAATATCGATGATGGACATAATAAACTTTCTACTGGAACGTCAGCATTACAGTGAGTTTTCTATTTTGTCAAATCTTGACTCATTTGCGCCTTTTTCCACCCTTTTTTTTTTAAACCTTTGACGCGCTTATTTAAGATGTCTTATCAGCCAAATCTCCTTAAATTCAACAGGTCCCCCCCCTTAAATGAAAGATTTGTCTTTTACTCACCTTGATGCGGAGCTGGGCGCTTTGTGGGTCCTTGGTCACTAACCGGCTCCTATAGGGCCGAGCGTCCCCCTGCGCACAGACTCCTGGGCTATTCCCAGAGAATCAGCTCGACTTTTCAAGCTGTAAACTTTATTAAGGCCGATTCTGGCTCCCTGACATTTAGGTGCTAAATGAATGGGGGGTTTTGTCTATGAATTAGATCGTAAAAATCATCCGGAGCGCGGCCAGATAGGCTCACTGGCCATAAACGGTCACGTGGTGGCCATTAAAGTAAGTTTTATGGTTTTGGGGAGTTGACAGTATATTGCACATAACATATAATCACACTGACGGCGAGGCTTCGTCTGACTCTCTCTGTGCAGCCTGTAAGTGTTACTTGACCGGTACAGACCTTCTCTGTTGCCCAGTCTGTCTCAGAATGGACCGGACGTTCTGCAGGACGGGGAGCGCGTTTCTGGGTAAGTTTCTGCAGACTATCCGGTAGCGCAAGAACAGCCAGTCTGTGTTAAACAGTCTTATTATTGTATTCACTCCCTCTATCCGTCCCTATTAGACCATTATACTAATTTGTCAGTTGTGTTGAATACCGGTCTCGGCAGATGTTGCGCAGGGTTGGGTCCGGCTCATGGCTATTTAATTGCTTCCTTCCCCGTGTAACTTGTTCTCTCCATCTGTGGTGAAACTCATAATCCGTTTTTACATGTTGGATAATTATCTCTGTGTCCATTTCCACCCCCACAAACTTCTAGTTGTTGTCGTTTAATTGACTTGGAGAATTTACAGACACGGACCAGAAAGTTTCCAAAGGGGTGTGTGTGGATTTCCCTGATAAAGTAATGCTCTGATACAGGCCAGCGAATTTACTACTAGATCCGTTTCATTGAATTCGTTTTGTGCTGATGACTTTTTCCCCCTCTCAGCTGAACCTTATACGCTTAACGTGTTGGCACCGTGTATGGGTTTAGGTCAGACTGTAAACAGTGGAACGCAAACACAACATGGGAACAAACATCAGCAGGGAGACTTTTGAAAAGGAATTCCGCTTCTTGTCTGCCACGTTGTTTTCTGTTTGGGGTTGAAAAGTTCAAATGACCTCTCAAAAGTCACTCTCGCTTTGTGACCTTTTGTCCAGTCCGATCCAGCGCGGAAACGGACATCAGTGGGACTTTAAAAATCATGGACTGACAATGAAAAACAAAAGTTTTGCATTCATTTCTTTACTAGATATATTTTTCCCTTCGATTCTTTTCAGTGAAATTGAATGCACCACGATGCGTCCGTTTCTATTTTGAGATTTCAGGGACAAGCATATAAAAACTTTTTTTTTTTTTTAGATTTACGAGTAGATTTGAGTAGAGTAGACGGCCTGAACTTTTTTAATTTCTGAAGGTTGGTATCTAGGTGTATTTGCGATGGCTACAAGAAAAAAAACATTCATGATAATATCTCCTCCTATGCATTTACAAGTTATTTGGGATAATTAGTGGAATAAATAAGAAGAATTCACAGCGGAGATGCGTAATACACACGTTTTCATGCATCGATGCTTGTGTTGTCGCCTTTAAAAACAAGTGGGAAATATTTTTTGAGTCTTTCTTTTATCAAACAGATGTTATAGATCTGCGTGGAGTACAAGAAATCCACCGGAATAAACCAAACGATAACGCCGGTACCCTCCCTCCAGATAAAATGTGCGCAAAGAAGTCAACAGTTTGAAAATTCCGACTTCTTTCTATCTTTATTATTAACAAAAAAAAAGAAAATCAAAAATCTAACAGAACCTAGTGATTGTGTGGTTATTTGGAAGTAAAAAAAACAACAACCCCTTTCCAGTATTTCAAAATGAGAAACATCGACAGGGCCCCTTGTGCTTGTGCTGTAGGTTCATCTGGAGGTCAGCCACAGCGCCAAGATAAATCTGCATCCTCTCGCAGCCACCAGCAGAGCTCGCTTTAGGCCAAGTTCACTGTCACTCTGCTGTACAGAAACCGCTCATGTGTGCGCGGAAACGCACGGGCACGCACGCCCAGACGTTAATGATGATCTTAGTTTTATCTATAAGCATAATTTGTGTAGATTAATTTAGCAAAGGGACACAGAGCCTTTGGTAGCATCCCGGAGATGTGCACACAGAGAGAAAACCGCATAACTTTAACCGTTGCCTCCAACAAAGTCTTTTAGTTGCTGAGGTTGTAACATTAATGGATGATTTGCATATTTTAGAGTCATATTAGTCTAGAGAGGGAGCATATTGGATTTATGTTTTCCACTCCCTCGTCAGAAAAAATCATCATCAAGCTACAATTTGCAATCGTCTTCTATCTTCTCAAATTAAGAAATTTCGGGAAACAATATTAATATCATGCATGGTAAGAGAGATGCACACCACTAAAATATATTTTAGGTTCAAGAGGGCCAGATAAGCCCATCTCATCGGGCTGCAGCAGATGAGGGGGAGATATCTGCAGAAGAGGAGGAAAAATTGGGGTCAAAAGTTTACGCGCTGAACAAGTCTCCGTCATCTGTTCACTCGGAGCTTGATGCCAGCCTTATAATAGCGATCTTGACTCTCCACACAAAAGACAGAATAGCTTTGAATTACATATGTTGGACGGTGCACTCCAGGTGAACCCTGGAAGCGCGGTGACCTCGCGTTCGAGACCGGGGGGAGGGGACCCCCCACCCGTCCCCAGCAACAAGATTGAGTGCTTGGCGTTTTATTAGGGTGGTTGATTGGTGAATTTCCTTTGAATAAATTGCATTTGATATGTTTAGGGACGGGGGCAGAATTTGCATTTTCAGGATTGATACTCTCGACCCGGTCACAGGGTAATGGGAAGGCCCACAGCCCCCCAAATTGAGCCCCCGGACCCCTTAAAAAACATTTAGCCCCACTCTTCCTGATGAGCTGAATAGAAGCTTTTAAAGAAAAGCAGAAACGGGACAGCTGTTTCTGTGGCTCAGAGAGAGAGAGTTTTAGAAATATTTTTGTGACAATGTATTCCATACATTTTTCATTTATCAATTCTATTATTTTCACTGGGCCGGTTAGTCGCTCGGGAAATAACTGCAGCTGGCTTAAGTATGGGACATATGGTTGTGGGAATAAAGGAGTAAAACTATTTTGTGGATATTATGTTAGAAACTTAAAACCGGCTCTCGCTGTGTCAGATAACTTCTTTAAGGCCTACAACCATAAGACCAGAACGCACGACTATAATTCGATTACGATTTGAATTTAAAACGACACAAGAATGAGGAGACTATTAAATGCAATCCCTCTCATAAACGAGGAACAATTGACACATGTGTAGATTCTAGTTTTTAGTTTTATTGCTCTAAAATAACTGCTGATTTTGGAAATATCAGTAGTCAATTAAAGAAGTTAAATCAATTAAAGCCGAAGTATTTTTTATGAAAGTACACACATTTTTCGACACCATGGACCTTTTTGCACGTAAATCACGAAAATTTAAAAATGTTTAAATAATGTTCAGTAAATTACATATGTAGGACGGTGCAATTGTTTCTCATTTATAGGCCTAACTTCATGTAATGAATTTAAAATATAAAAATGACATCCGAGGTACATAATCCGTTGAATTCACGGTGCAGAATTTAACAAAAATTAAAAAAGGAAATTAGGAAATCTTTTCCAACAGATAAGGTCATTTAAAAAAAATTGGAACTGGATGAATATGAAACATTTTTATGACTGGAATTTTAAGACGTCTTTACGCAGTCTGAACATCAACAACCTGTTCAGTAGACGATGGAGAAAGTCATCCATGCGCTTTGGAAAGGACGCGTTATTCTCTGTAAGGTTTGAGCGCTTCTGCGTTGCTCCTCTCGTCGAAGTTTATGGCTGCAGGTGAAATCTGGCTCGTTCCTTCTTCCAAATCCTTGCTGTGCCAAATAACGAGAGAATATTATGACTGTTTACTTGTATCTAAATATTTCCATAAAGATTTGAATGCAGTAATCGAACAACAATATGCAGCACATTTTGAATGCAAGGAGAATTTTTTATTCCACCGTCCGGGATCCGTAGACAAGAGACCTTGTGAGAGCCACCTGCAATCTGTCACCATTGTCACAGCACTTCTCTGATAATCTAAATTTACAGTAAACTGTCAGCATGATGTATACTGCTTAAATAGACCTTCACTTCACAGTATATGCTCTGAAAGGGAACACCGCGATCTGGCTCTATTTTTGTGCTAGAATTAAACATATCTAGCAAGTGTCTGTAACGGTTTTATTCACATTAGAAGCAAAAAAATCTGTATAAATATCACGGGAAATTACTAAAACACAAGCTGTAGTGCAACATTGCTTTCTAGCTGATTTTACTGGTCAACAGAAGGATCAGCAGCTCCTCCGTGCTCGTTGCATTCCAGACATTTCCAGATACTGAAATGAATATAAACGAACAGCAGCATCCTCCCGGCCTGAGGACTAGATAAGAGAAGTGCTCCCGGAACCGTTATCTAAAAATATCTGTTTTGCAGGGCTGAATAGGATTTTTGAAGATTCATAATAATGTAAGAAAAAGAAAAAGTTTGCAGCAACAAGTAAATTGTATAAAGAGATGCAAATAGTCAACCTGATTGGTCCATATGTACAAAAAGACCCTTGATTAGCGATAGTAGGTTGTAAATTTAGATATCAAGTGAAGCTGTCTTACTGCTCGCATTATTTTTGACATATTGCCTCTGAGGTTGCCTCTCGGTCATACGGATTCAGCAGATAAGTGACGGAAAATACGTCAGGTGCCATTTAAAATGAGTTAGACAGGCACATATAGCAGCTCCTCCTCATGACATATAATAAGTCTGTTTTAAGAGTAGAGAATATAGTACACCTGTTTGCTTTCATCAAACCCCCCCCCACCAAAAAATACCCCATAAATTAGAGGTTCAGAGAAAACATACATAATGTGTATTGATATTTTCATTTGATTTTTATTATCATTATTATTGTTATTATTATTTTTAAAAACTCACTTTCTCGCAGAAGGTGTTCAACTGGTTTTTATTTTTCTAGAGTTAGAAATCTTTTGCACATTCTTAAAAAATAATCCCTTAGGAGGGTTGGGTTGGGGTGGGGTGGGGGGGCACCTGGGTGATGACCCAAGCTAAGTGCTCTCCTAACTCCTCAGTGTTGAACGGACCCCGCTGAAGTCCAAGTCCGGGGTGAACCCCAGGTCACTGCGTCTAACAGATATGAAAATGTCGCCTCTTTGGAAAAAAGGTCGCGCCTTGTTGTTTAACAAAGACTGTCAATGGACAAGATTAATCAGAAACAAAATGGAAACGGTGTCACTTTTGGGTCAGGCAGAAGTTATCTCTGTTTGGAGGAGCGAATAGAATGGGAGGCGGGTGGGTGGGGGGCCGTGAGGGGGACAAAAAAGAAGAAGAAAAAAGAGGGGGGGGAGAAAGCTTTCAATATTTCCGAAGTTTGGCCTCTTGTTTCTCCACGCAGAGGCCTTGTTGACGTGGACAGTGTGGAACCGCTTTGTGAGGAGATGCTGCATCTTCCGCGGACACAGATACAGTGGGACATCTCGGACATGAAGAGGCAACATCAGCAGGACGTGATGGCAGATTCCGAGAAGCACGGTCAGACCCTTTATATTTCATAATTTGCGAAAATAATGTCTTAAACAAATTTGCACTGTATATAAATATGTAACATTTTAAAATGATAATACCCAAGGTTACACTTTATTTATTCCCGTCAAATAAGACACTGCACCTCATATATTAGTATTATTGTTGTACATTAGTTTCAGTAACCTTATTTTGATGTTTTTGTTGCGGTGTTGATGACGGTAAAGTGATGCCACTCCTGGAACAATGCAGATTTTTATAGAATCCATTTGTGTGAACTATTACACAGAACTCCAAAGTTCTGTTATATCGTTGTTTGTGTTGTCTGGAGAGAATCCAGAATATTTTTTATTATAAATTGTTCATAATGGTTGTAATTAACATGCTTTGTTGGTGTTCTAATGCGAAATACGTGTCCTGTAAATGTTTGTCCAGTGCTTGGTTAGTTGAAGCAGGTTGAATTGATGACCGTGAGATCAGTGTCATATAAGTTTAATATGGCACCATTGGGCAAAACAGATGGAAAAACAGATTCATACTGAGTGTTCTGAAAATATTGAACGAAGAAATGAAAATATGAAAGGTGTTGTGGATTCACACTGCAGAGAGGAGCGTTCTGTGTTGTATTTTTGTGTGTATGTGTGTGTGTGTGTGTGTGTGTGTGTGTGTGTGTGTGTGTGTGTGTGTGTGTGTGTGTGTGTGTGTGTGTGTGTGTGTGTGTGTGTGTGTGTGTCACAAACGGGTATAATCCAGCTTTACTGATGCATGTGCTTTACGCAGGCTTGTATGTCCGTGGAGCCACGGCTTGTCAGTGTTTCCAAGAGAACATTTTCCGTATTCGGCCATTTAAAAGCTCATTTTTAGGTTGAAACACAGCAAATTGATTTGCGTTGTTGTGTTGATGTGATGTTTTGTTTCACTGTTTGCAGCTCAAAATGGTTTAAACACATTTTATTGTGCAGAAAACGCATTAAAGTCACTAATAGAAATAATCTTTTGTTTGTGATAACCTTTATTTTCTCCTGAGGCTTGAATTTCATAAGGAGATGGATTTTTTTTTTTTTTTTTTTTTGCCTGTTAGAAAGCCTCACCCACATAAGTTTGGTCCGATGCAGTAAACAACTTAGTTGATTGGGTTTTCTTTATATACCGTGATTTAATAAGGAAAACACCAACGTAAGCCAATACGAGCGGCGTTGGTGGTACCAGTGCCATGCTTTCCATTGGTTCCTGTTTACATGATGCCCACAGGACACGCGGTGATTGGTGGCGCTTCACACGTGACCAGGCAACTTTGTACATTTGACAGGGAGTAGGAGGGTTTTGTGGAGATCAGAAAAACGACAGCGCGATAAAAATTAGTATTGTTGCACTTCACAAATTAATGACCATGAGTTCCTACTTGATAAACTCCAACTATATCGAGCCTTCCTTTCCTCCATGCGACGAATATCAGCAGAGCGGATACATTTCCAACCCCGGTGATTACTACGAGCGGCAAAAAGATACTGGCTTCCCCCATCACAACGAGCCATCCTACTCGAGGTCAAACTACACAGAATCGGGCTACGATTACGGTAACGTCGCCGCTCCTGGACTCGATGATTACGGCGATGGTCACCACGCGCAACCGCAACCGGTTCCACAGAGCCACGGTCCTCGCGTCGCCGCGGCCCCGGACGGTGGCGCAGGGGCAAATGCCAGCAAAGACTGCAGCCTCGCCAATGAGGTATATCCCGGGGTAGCGAAGGGCAAGGAGCCGGTGGTCTATCCTTGGATGAAAAAGGTCCACGTTAGCAACGGTGAGTTATCGTCACGGTTAAATAGCAGAACACTGAGAAACAACCGCTGGAACACACGGAAGCCCATTGAAGCAGCACTAGTAGCAGCCCTTACAACGGCAATTTACGACTATCGAGCAGCAGGGTCTGTAATTAAGGACCCTCGTAAATTTTATTGCTTCTGTTTTGTCTGTCGGGGCCATGTGCCTTTGTTGCTTTTTAAACCAAAGTACCTCCACCTCATGGAGCCGAGCCAAACTGTAATATCCAGCCCCGCTGTTTTGTTAATCATTTCTAATTTTTTTTTTTTTAATCTCTCCCTGGATGCGAATGTTTGCGCACTCAGCATCTCCAACACTAAGGTCACGTCTATAACGCGACACAGTGATAAAAACAAACAGGGCGCATGTGATTCCCCAACCAAACTCAGAAATGTGTTACAGTTTTCAACCTTGACATTTATCCAAATAGATGGACTAAATGGCTTTGGGATTAAAACGCTACCATCCTGCAGTAACACCTGCTTGCTTGCCTCTGTATGGCTTTTTTCCCCTCCTCATCCAGTCAATCCCGCTTACAATGGAGGAGTGCCAAAGAGGTCCCGCACTGCCTACACCCGCCAGCAGGCTCTGGAGCTGGAGAAGGAGTTTCACTTCAACCGGTACCTGACCCGGCGCAGACGGGTGGAGATTGCGCACACCATGTGTCTGTCTGAGCGCCAGGTCAAGATCTGGTTTCAGAACAGGAGGATGAAATGGAAGAAAGAACACAAGCTTCCCAACACCAAGATCCGCTCTTCCAGCTCGGCCTCATCCTCAGTCTCGGGGGCCCAGCAACAGCAGATAAAAACAGGCCAGCAGCTTGTCCCCACGCCGTGCACCGTGGGTCTATAGTGCTTGAACGACCCCACCCATAAAAAACCTAATCCAGACTGAGATGGCAAATAACACAAGTGGATTCTGATGGACCGATCCTCAGTATTTTCACATAAGGTGTTCTCTCTCTTTTTCCATTGCCTCTGCCATTGGGCCCCTGTCACGTCCTTTGTACCATTTCCCCCCCTCCTCCGTCCTCACCCTCCTCATATAAGCTTGAAATTCACTTTTATTCGCCACGACGGCTACTGAAGTGTTTATATATTCGTTTATTGTCATGAAAGAAGGATAACGCACATTCAGACACAGGACTATAGGATCAAAATCTTTATTATTACAGTTTAAATGGAGTGATGTAAGATTGAGTTTAAAGTAATTTCCTTTATACTCACTTTCATTATTTTTTTTATTTTTTTATTTTTCACGGAAAGTTCTAATATACTTGAAAGATATTTAGCGAGACTCTAGATGCCTGTTAGACGGCTGTTATAGAGGAATGGCGTCAGTCAGAGTAAGAGTGTAGTTCGTGTGTTTGAGTGGGTTGGTTTACTGTTGAATGTAGTCCAGGTGACTTTCACATTTAATGTACATAGGCAAATCATAATGAAGGCACAATAAGCAAAGAATCTCGTCTGGTAGAATTTTGTTTGTAGGTGTTGTAAAGTCTAGTTTTATTTGTGGCAGTCCGTCCCATTCTGTGTTGTGTTATAAACTGTGAATATTGGTATGTGTTGTCTCAGTAATGACTGATGTGATGTAGGCTATAGCATAGGCTCAATCTGTCTTTGTGAAATAAATATGTTCTTCACTTATAAGGCTGACTCGGCTTTTGGATATTTTCTCACCGTAAAGTCGGATTTGATTTGACGCGACATGTCAGGTACAAACGCAAATTACCGCACTAAATGCATCTAGTTGCCTCCTTGTCAATTAACATCCCTAATTTGTGTATCGTGTATTTATTTCGTGATACATTTTTCATTTTAGAATTTGGATTTTATTTTCTTTAATGGCATATTTTAATCATTTGAATATTTAATTTAGTTTCTTTTTCATGCGTGCGTAAAGATGGGCGAACACTTTAAATTCTACTGCATCTCACTATGATTAAAATTTACTGGTATTTTAAACTTTACATGGGTCAAATAAAAATCAATTTGCAAAATGTGATGATATTTTCAAGAGGAGGATACAGTTTCGTTTTGTCAGCGCTCAAATCTTGAGTATTTCCTTCTCCAGTAATGATTTCCAAACACTGAAACAGTTTTTCGGCTGTTTAACATGTGTAATTTATTTAAAACTAAGCTTGCCTTTTATCTCAAACATCACTCAAATCTTGTTCTGATCCCTATGTGTCGTTGAACGCTAAGATGACTGAAATTCTAATCCGTAAAATGCGCATGTCACGGGTATTTTCGTGGATGAAGATGAAATGTGGTGGAAGCAGATATCAGCTGCTTAAGCATTGCGAGCTTTGGCACGGGAATAAAACTAAACCCTAAGTGTTAAATGTATCCGATCACAGATATTGTTCTCTCCCACCATTAGAGGAGTTCAGCCAACCTCAGTGCACAAGAGTGTGAGTGTTGGTCATTACCTGCTACATCCAAACAATAGAGAGTTCAACCAAGGGACACGACCGGTTCTGGCCAATCACTGACTCAGAGCACTTCTTCTGACCCCTGACCTTTCGACACACACAATGTTCAGACCATACATCAGTGTTGAGACCTCCCTGAGCTTTTCTTTTCTTTAAGATTTACTTAGAGACAGCGCAAAAACAACAACGGTGTGAAATTATTCCCAGAGACAGCTCCTCAGTAGTTTATTAATAAAACAACTCAGCTCAAGTCGTTGCGTGTGTAAGTCAATGTGGACTTTATTTTACAGATATATAACCTTATCAATAATTTTTGTACCATTTTCCATGATCATTTGTGCATAGAACAATAATCCTATAACAGGACTGTGCAGCGCTCACTGTGGAAGAAGATGGCGATGAGGATGATTGACACCAATTTTTGCGCAGACTCAAAGACATCCAACCAGTTAAATTATAGATCTCAAGTCATTTAATTTTCGGATAGAGGTCACTTCCAATGTTCTGAAATTTTAATTCGCTCCTTCACGTGACTTACTTAATAATGAATGCCCCGGGGTCAGAAATAGATCTGAAAATCTGCCTTATTTTCATTTGAAGTGATTCTCTGCAGGATACGAGTCAGATCTCTCCTGCCCTGACAAACTCGAACAGACCGTTGTGACCTGTGAGTAGATTTGACTATTTCTTGTGTTCTTTGTTTAGATCTGATACAGCTATGTAGGAAATAGCCCAGAAATGGAATTTGTGTCATTTTATTGTGGAGCAATTTTACTGATCAAGTAGACCTAATGATTGGTTGATTTGTAGCTCTACATTAATGTATAGAATCAAGGATTGCTAATATCTCACATAACATTTTAGTCCACTTAAAATATATTTATTACTTAATAAATAGCAATTTTCTTTTTCAAAATGTGAATAAAATATATTTTAAACGCTAAAAAAGACAATGTGTTAAATTTTTAGGACGGAATTCTACATCCACGTTGTCAATAAACGATTTTTAAGGATAAATATCAGTCAAATGTATTAAAATGCAGTTGGATGCAACAAAAGTAACTTGAGAAGATGTAATAACATGTAAGTAGCTGAGTCTTTTCGGAATGAAGTTATGCAATCACTTTATTGTGAAATTAATTATAAAGACAAACAGTTTATTTATATACAGATAAGGACATTATGTATCACTTTTTAATGCTTTGCTTTGAATTAGATAAAGGTTTTCCTTTATCTAATGCATAGATATTTACAGAAACCTCACAGTGCAAACGAATTATCTGTTGCTTAAAAAGGTTTGAATGACAGTGAACACAATGATCAGTGTATACACAGGTTACACATTAACGAGGTCCTCGGGGTACACGACAATGTTTGGTCTGTTTTTAATTTCATCATTATTATAATTATTATAATTATTATACTTATTATACCTATAATAATAATAATAATAATAATAATAATAATAATAATAATAATAATAATAATAATAATTATTATTATTATTATTATTATTATTATTATTATTATTGGTTGTTGTTGTTGATGTTGATGTTGATGTTGATGTTGATGTTGATGTTGATGTTGATGTTGTTGTTGTTGTTGTTGTTGTTGTTGTTCTCCTTCTTCTTCTTCTTGTTCTTCTCCACCTATTTTTTTAAACTTACCTTCAATATATAACTGACATAAAAGCCTATTACGTAGCAGCATCATAATGAAGAGCCATAATCAAGGTCAATATGTAAATTCAATTAGCTTTATTTCAACCACCTACACACAAATAACGACGTTCTTCCAGTCCGGTTGCTTCTATGAGAAATGGCTTCGAGTCCGTCTGAGCGTTGAATTTCCCATTAGCCTTGATGTTGGACGGTGTAAACCTCAGAAAGAGTTATCTTCGGAAGTGCGCACCGGTAACCCAAGCCTGGCTCTTGAGAACTCCGAGTGTCAACATTGTGGGAAGATATGGACCGCTGTCTGGCCAACATCCAGAGGTCTGCGCCTCTAACTCCTTTTCGCTGACAGTGATAACGATTTGTGTAAATAACTCAGGAACATTTATTATAGGCTACCACTGTTGAGATGTAAAACGTAACCAATCAATTCATGCGTTTGAGCAGAGGGAAAGTGAAAAAGGAAAAATGTATAACAAAAAAAAAAAAAAGTAGGAAAAAAGAAGGGTACGAACTGAGGCCCTTTGGTTTCCAAAATACCTTCCAGATCGACTCTGCGCCACCAGAGTGAGTTCAGGTGAAGATAGGCAAAGAGATTCTTGTGTCATGTTGAGTCTTAAAATCCTGTTGACAGCTCCCAATCTGTTTTTGAAGAAAAACGAAGACAGCATAAAAATAACACTGACTATACACAAACATTCCATTTAACAAAAGAGGAATTGTCGTCTTTTCACACTCATGTGTCTAAAACCTGTGCGTAAAACAATATTTCAACCCAGATCATTAATATTCCTCCTCTCCAGTTTCTCAAGTGTTGAAGGTGAATTAATAAGAGCTGGTCTGCTTCAGTTCCTGTCTTTTAAAGTTTACCGTTCAACTTGTAGTTTAAGAGGACAAAGGCTGGTGTGGGAGTGGGATGCTGTCTATGTCCGCCCCGAATGATTAATAGTTGTGTTGGGATTTTTCCACGCCTGCTGCCTCGGTGTTGACGGAAAACAAGCGCCAAATGGTGCCGAGATGAGCGAATCTCTTCCGGGCGACTATTCGACTAAGATACGTGGAGTAGCAGCTATAGATATCTACCATTTACGCACGTGGTGCACGATTAAGATAGGACAAAATAAATATATATTTTAATATATATATTTTTTTTTAATCAAGAAGCGCTCCCTTTACGCAAACCTACAGCTTTACTCAGCTGGTCAGAGGAAACGCCTGAGCACATGTAGGTCGAATGGGGGTCCATGTAGTGATCAGTGGGGTCGCGCAGCCACTCTTTGGTTACTTCACCTCCACTTACAGCTTACTGACTGACACGCACCTCTCACGACCACCAGGATCCACATTCTCTCTATGTAGGACAGGTAACAGTTACTCTTTTCCCCCCACGATTTGCCCATGAAGCATGCTGGCTTTTGCTGATGGAGAACCAGAAACTGACTAAGTGGTACTACAACCAAACTGTGGGAAGGAGGACGTGGGGGGCGATGTTGAGTAAATTCTTGGCTGTGTTGTAAAGAAAGGGGATAAGTGGTTTGCTAGAGTGATGTGTATTCATTATGCCACCATAAATGGTGTTTTGTATGGAAAGCCATCTCCATCTCACATAGTGCGAATTATCACACTGCAGTGCAAAGCATTCTGGTTTTTAACTTGGCTCAGAGCTGAAGCTGCGACTCAGCATAATACAGCAGGATTAGCTCTTTCAGCCGCTAACAGGCACCAAATATATGGCACTTTAAACCTGACAGAACAGTATTTCCCTCTGAATGGGCGACACGTGGAAAAGCTGCTTCTCTGCGAGAGGCTTGCTCCTCTGCCAGATACATTGCAGTGTCACATAGCCCTCTTTTTTCTCCCTCCAAACCGATCCGTTTCTCCTCAGGGGCAATGACTGCCTCCATTAATGATTCACGGGCTCAAATAAAGGGGATTTAGGTTGACGTTGCGTCACGTGAGCGGGGCGCATAATACTGCGCGATGTTATGGCATGGGGAAGAAAAACCGGAGCCCCGTTCTAGACATATAATGCTGATTATATGTGGGTTACCCCACTTTCCATGAGGGGAGTCCGGGCTTTGTAGTTTTGTTTATCGAAGCAAAGAAAAGAAAGAAGCAGGCTGAAAAGAAAAGGAGGATCCCGAGTTTGTGGATGTATACCATTCTGCTGTCACGGACGGATATGTTTTCCACGCGGACCGAATGACAGCTCTGGAAGGATGGATTTTATTTTGAGGTATTTCCGCCGATTGTTCATTACTGTCGTGAGTTATTGCTGCGCGAGGCAGAGGTCAGTAAAAGGGGTCCAGGGTTTTTTGCAGGGCGAGAAATAGGCAAGTATCAAAAGACCCATATATTCACACGACTGCTTGTCTTAGAATAATCACAGTAAATCAGGAGACACGTTAACATATTAATATAACAGTGGGAGTTATTTATTTAGGCCATTAGAATTCAGGCATAGCTCAATTTTATGCCTCTTAGACTAAACGTTTCATCAAATTTATTTTAAGTTTCAGCCTAAATTTGGGATACAGCCGTTAAGGGTAAATCATTTCTTCAGTTGCGTCAGCACATATTTCGATAAACAGGCCAAGAATAGTTTGTAAATAAAGCAACCATTTAAAATGGGATAATAGACCTCTTTTAAATACCCGGACAGCGCGCGGAGGCTCCGAGGTGCATCCGGTCCTATACAACCAAACATCTCGTATATTTACGTGGCTTTTTTTTGGGTTTTTTTGTGCGTAAATGATACATCAAGACGTGCTCCATAAAAAGCGGGGGAAAGTGGTGGCGTTGGGTCTCTCCGTCGGGGAAACGAGCATATAATGGAAGACGGAGTGCCATGCAGGACCGCTCGGCCGCGCTGAGGTCACGGCGCTCCGGTTTGATTTATGGGCGCGGGGACTTGGGGAAGATGGTGCGCCAGAGCTAATGACTCTTCGATCCGGTTATGGAGGAAAATACAGCAGAGGAAAAAAATGCATATTACTCGATTTTTATGTCATCAAAATATGACAATGATATTCCGCAATATATGAACATAATGTTATATTCTGATATTGGCTGTTTTATTTAGGTGGATTCCTTTACAACCACCGAGGAGTTTAGATTTCGTGAGGATGAACATAATTCTATTTCAATTTTCATGTAAAATCTTCTGTTATAATTATATGAAGCTATGGAGGGATTTCTTCAACATGTCGACTTTCATTCAGCTTTAAACTCTAAATATTCAAGTAATTGTACTGAAAAAAAAATGTGTAATTTTGTCCATATTTCCTTCTTAACGCTTATTTAATGCAGCCTTGAACACATGCATGAATAATCACACATTACAAGCTTATTTCCAACAATAAAATTGCATAACTATACAAGAATCGCCTACTTACAATGAAAGTTATCACTTAAAGATTTAATATACGAAGCGAGACCTTTTCAATTATCCTTTGAGACATTCAAAGTGTTTATTCCTCATTGCAGAAATCCAACCAAGTAAATTCAGGCCATCTCGCGGTCTCCGAGACACCTTGAACTGCCTTCGGTAAGTCCATATATCTTTATTGATTTGTTTTATGAATGCTGGATGATGATATCCTTATTCAATTTCTAATAAGTACCACACACGCCCACCAAAGCACTCGAAGGGATATAGAAGCAGCTAATGGCTTGTACATTTCCTTGTAGCAGCGATACGACCAGCCCGAGAGCAATAATTCCTTCTCTTTCACTTGTCTTTGTGGTGTAATTTGTCACTATAAAAATGACGAGGGGAATCGCAGCTCTTGGAGCGGTGCCTCGCTGCTTTCAAAAACTACTTTCTGTTAAAAAAAAATAAAAAAAAATCTGCTTGTCGCTACGAAATTTAACTGCAGCGATGTTTAAAAATAGATTTTACAAAATTTTCTGCCGTCTAATTTTAAATATTTTTTTGCTCTCTTCCTATTGTTCATGACACTATGATGCACCGCCAACCTCTCTGACATTTAACCCTTTCCTCAGCGTCAATTTAAAGAGATAGACGAATCAGCATTTCAGGCGAACACAAAGAAGTAAATAATTATACAAAGTGAATTCTCTGGTTTGAGGGGAAAAAAAAAAATCCCCCTGAGTTGGCTAAAAAAAAAAATCCTCACGCCTGAATTTTTGTCCCACTCTTCCTCCCACGCTGTCCTCTAATCTTTTATGAATTTTGCCCCCGCCTGAAACTCACAATAGGACTCTAAAACGGTAAGACGGAGGGAGCACACATTTTTATGATTATTTATTGTTTATTCTTCCTTATGTCCGCAAAAGCCAACGTTACCATGCGGAGGGATTCCCCATGTCGCCGGGTCTCATCTGCCCTGCTCCTCGCTTGTCCTCCGCTTTGCCTTGAGTATAGAAAACTTCCAATTTTCCCCACATTCTTCTCCTGGTGAGGTTTTCCCATTTTAATGCATCGAAGAACTGGTTTTTGCTCCGAGCTTGTTGTGCTTCCTGATCTGTGGGTGAAATATTCTGCTGTGTTCCTCATGCTGACGGTGGAATACCTGTCGTTCGTGTGAAAACGATTGAGAATCATATGTGGGGGGAAAAAAAAAAGTGCGGGTTAATGATTAAACCGATAGATAAAAGCCCTTTTATGTTCCGTGGAAATGAAAATGCAGCGTGCTGATAGTCCTTTTGTATTACCCACTCACTCCACGTCTAATCAGGGCCCATGAGTCCTGTGCAGGACAAGTGCGGTAAATAACAACAAAAACATTTTAAAAACTCTTGAAGGATGGACTTACTATATGGAACGATGCATTTTTTTAATAGACACGCTACCTCATTTGGTTGGGGGAGGAGGAGAGGCAGCCACTTGATCTGAACTGGCTTTCCAAAGGCGCTACTTATTTGCATAATTTTTTGTCTATGGTGACGCTCTGGTTCGGGGCAGTTCACTGGTGTCTACATGGTACTGGTGAAGGATCACATAGTCCAGCATTGCCTTGGCTGACTTTAATATTGCTATGGAGCCTTAGGTTTTGCTTTACAGCTTGACGATACATTCAATCTTAAGGCCAGATAAGTCTTATCTCTCTGACCCGACTGCTCACGTCTGCTTTCGTAATCTCGGTTTACCCATCCACGTCGAGTTAAGAAAAAAGAAAAAGGAAGAAAGGAAAGAGGTTGCTCTCGACTCTTCCCTGTTTTGTTGTGGCTGCTAACGCCTGGTGTATGGCAGGGCGCAGTCTGCTGCTGCTTTTCTCCTCCCAGCCCTGCCTTTAAACTTTTTTTCCTCTGGATTACTGCCTTGATCGATTTCGTCGCTGAATGAGAAGATATCACTCGGTGCTCTGCATTCAGAGGATAAGGTAAGCAGGGCCAGAAATAGGCTCTCTCAATTGTAAATGGCTGAGTTTGTGTGTCGTGCGGTGATTTATCACCGTTCGACTTAGATCTCGGTTCAGGAAGAGTTCACACACAGTCAGACAGCCAGATTTCTCTAACGCGGAGCAGGCTGTACGGCGTTAGAAAAGCTCAAGTCTGTCATTTGTCTCCCTTTTTCTACTGTTTATGACGAGCGCGTTGGCTCGCATGGAGATACGCACAGCTTTCTGATATCTCTTCCAGGTCGTCGTGAGTGCAGATATAGCGAAGACACCTTCTATCATTCTGCGGTTTAGCTGCATTGAGAGCTCATTTATACTGATTTGATCCCTGTTATGCACAGCTGAGTAAACCCAGAGGTTGTTTTTTTTCTTTCCTGCATATTGTTTCATATTGTGCTTCATCTAGTAAAAAAAAAAAGTATTGCGCTTACGCCTTTACTCTTCTCTACTACAACAATATAGCAGATTTTTGCAACAGTAATATAATCGTTACTGCCGGGATCTCGTTTTACTTTTACGCACATGGCATCGCAGTTCGCTTCCACAGTTACGATTTTGGAAATTCGGACCCCTTATTTTTATTTTATTTTGTCTTGGAATCTACCTCCTTTACTGTGTTGATTGCGAATGTTGGGGAAAAACGAATGATTTCAGTATCGAATGGTGAATGCATGAGGAAATGAAGGCGCCCTCACATTTAACGATAATACTTATTCTCTGCGTCTTCTTTATCTGAATACTTATTTTTATTACTGATATTTTCTAATTACATTTTTCTATTTGCCAATAACAGTGGTTAAACCCCCCCCCCCTTCAATACATTCAAAATAACGTATTTCCATATATTTCAGTATTCATTTCAAGATTCCACAAAAAGACCCGTGGATGTGTCGCTCTCATGGTATAACTTAAAGGCTCTCAGGGGCCGATCCCCTCGGTTACTTGCATGAGTTATGGGACTATAGGAGCACGTTCAAGCTGTGCTATCCTACGTTTCTGTCCGCCTGACTACCGAGCTTGCTCATTCCGAGAAGGCCGTCCCGGCCCACTGACCCCCATACATCACAGGGACGGGCTGCCGCGCAGACAGCATGGACAGCAGTCATTATTACGGGCCTGCAAGGAAAAGTTCACACTGTGGTCATAGCACGGATTCTCGCCCGGTTTTTCAGGTTTTCCTCGTGGCCCTCCCATTCATCTCGCAGCAAGAACAGAAAAGAATATGAACAGAATGCGGTTGTTAATGCTTTGCTCCAGGTGGCCGGGAAAGCAGAGCGCGTTGAGATCTATCCTGTTACTGAAGGAAGACGCTATTTCTGTTTGCTTTTACAAACAGCGATAGACGAAATGGTTTTAAAAAATATGTGTGACACGCTGAACATTTCCAGCTAGGACATTTGGCGATGACAGCTCCTTCTAGTAGAAAAACAATAAAACACAAAAATATTTTCCTGTATGGTAGGTAACATGGTATAATAAGCATTTCAAACAGGACCCATTCACAGCTATGATTTTACGCGAACTGTAATCCTACATACAGCTTCACGGTTAAAGAGCTCATAGTTTAAGAATGTTGCGCAGCTTCTTGTTAGGACCTGAAACTGATTTGGCAATCCGAAATGCATTTGAAAACGTTTTTGTTTTGACGTGGTTTGGCACAGATGGTAATACAAGGTTAGTGTGCGCCTCTGTGCCCTGTGTAAGCCATAAGGTAAACGGTAATAGTCTACAGAACTGTTGGCCCTATCTTGCTTCCATAGTCTCCAGTGTCAAGTCTGTATTGAAAAGTAAGATGGATCGCCACCATTTCTTCTCCTCACAGTGCTTCTTGTAACCCTAGGTTCACCCGAGGAGGCCATTGGCGGAGAGGCGTCACGTGACCACGGGGTGCCAATGTTATTCTACAAGGGTGTCAAGACCCTGTCAGTTTCTGAAATAAATATTGGGAAACGGCGAGATGCAAAAGGCAACCTACTACGACAGCTCCGCAATTTACAGTGGCTACCCATATCAAAGCGCAAATGGCTTCAGTTATGATGCCAATCAGGTCCAATATCCCCGGGCCTCTCATGTGGAAAGTGAGTACCATCGACCTGCCTGCTCCCTGCAGTCTCCTGACGGCTCCGTGGCTCTGCAGAAGCCCGGGGAGATGGAGGAGAGCTGTGACAGGACCACAGCCATTCAGGCGGCACAGTCGAAGGTTCATCCCGAAAGCAATCAACCGCAGGTGCCGGTGTCAGCCCCACCCCCCTCCTCCCAATCCCCCGGTGCTATCAGCCAAAACGCGAGCAACGGGTCCAACCAGCCCAGTGCCAAGAACGGCTCCCCGACCTCCTCTGCCCGCGGCAAACAGATCTTCCCCTGGATGAAGGAATCCCGACAGAACACCAAGCAGAAACCCTGTAGTAGCTCCAGCTCAGGTACCAAAACACCATTAATGTTGAGACACACACACACACACACACACACACACACACACACACACACACACACACACACACACACACACACACACACACACACACACACACACACACACACACACACACACACACACACACACACACACACACACACACACACACAATATGTGTAGCTTGGTATAACGTAAGAGTTGAGATGTAGGTGAATATTACTTCATTCCCTGAAGGGTAAGAAGTTCAAATAAAAAAAACCTTTCTAATAATTACAGCTTTTAGAGTCATGCTGCTTTATCTGTATAGTGTTCATTCAGCCAATCAGTGCTCAATCATGATTTAGTCACATTTCGTTGAGAATTGTCAAAACTGATGAGAAGTGATGATTGAGAACAAATCAGAAGCGACTATAAACTTCGAGGCTCTCTGGGTAGAGGAGCATGTGTCTCAGCAGTGGGAGTGGATCCCATGTGTTGCCTCTGTGCCCCACAGCTGACCTGTCCTTACTGTAAACACGCATCTCCTCTGATCACACAATGTTCCCGCAGAGACAACAAACAAACACGCACAACAGTGTTTTGGTTTGCTCTGTTTTGATTAGAGGGAAATGTGTGTGCGTGGGGGAGAGTGTGTGTATAAGTATCCAGCACTAAGAAATGAAGATTCAAACTTTCTGTCTTCATTTGGATTACAATTCAAGAAGCGCTTTATGCTCCAACAAGCGACAAAATGCATTTTACCTGTGCGTAAAATGCATCTTGCAAGGCGCATTTTACGCACAGGTTCGGTTCTTTTAACGCGTCTAAAAACCTTGCGGTACGCGATTTTAGGACTCTTTATTGTTTAAAGACACACCACAAAAAATTAAAAGACATGCCCATCTTCAAATTACGTAGCTTTTTGTTATTAAAGTGATTCGTGGGTAAGAAGGAGTGTAATTTCATGCTGGAGTGAAAAAACTGAAAATGTAAAGAATGGATGCCTGTTTCATTCAATATAGTCATGATGCCGTGATAATAAGCATTCAAGGATTTATCGGGTTTCAGTCGCGGGTGCCACATTGTCGAATCCCTTCTTTTTATTGTGGCGAGAAAATGTATTATGTCAGGGAGGGGGTGTGAGGATTGCATCACGCTATCCTAAAAATATACACTGCCTTATTTAAATTCAAAACAGGTTCATGTTTTTGGGGCCAGATCAAAAGTATTTTGTTTGGCAATGCTAAAAAATCATTAAGGGTCACATCGCATTGTACAATCTACTGGCAACGTTTTAACATTTTAAACTTGGGATGGGTCCAAAATGTCTAGTTTATCTCCTTCTTTGCGATCCACGTATTAAAAATCCTTTGGTTTTACGCATTTGAGTGTGTAGCCCAATATCGATTTCCCTAGAGAATTAGACTCGTCTCTTAAAATTAACGCATTAATAATAATAATCCAAAACAAAATTCTAAAAATTATTACCTTCGTTGAACGTGAACCCCCGTTCACACCTCCTGTTAAATTCTCTTTCATAACTCTTTTGCAATAGCGGACGGATCATGTTACGTCATGCTACATTCCATTTACTGTAGATTTGGGCGACAGGTAAGGAAATTTACTTAGTGTTGGCAGACTGCCAGAGCGGTAAGTAGACCAACACCTTGGAACTCTGCAGCCAAGCTTCATCCCTTTAAAAGGGGGAGGCTTATCTATGAGGGCAAGGCGAGCTGCTCTTGCACCCCAAAGGAATACATAATGCTTGTCTTTGCATTGCGCGTGTGTATTATTTGTCTACGGGGGGAGATGAGGGTCAAAATGTATTAGTAGAAAACCGTGTTTCCTGGTCCCATATCAGATATTGACCCTTCTATTCTCCTATTACATTATTTCTTTTGCAGTTAGAGTAGCGCGCACACGGACGCGTGGGTGCGCATTGATTGTTAATTGTCCTTTGGAACCTTTATGATAACCGTTTGCTTTGCAGTTCCAAGAGGATTTATCAAAAATGTTGTGATATTTGCAACACATACATAAAAACGGAGGCGGGCAGAGAGGGAAAGGGTCGATGACAAAATGACTGTTTAAGTGAAGCAGGGCATATTTATCTAGTGGTGTTTGCGCTCAAACCCCGCCCGCTCTGATGGTTTGAAAGTTATCAACAGCGTGTATGTTGTCACTGGGTTTTGCTTTCACTCTCACTCTCCTGTCTCTGCTCCTGTACCCCCCCCCCTCCCCCCTCCCTCTCTGTAATGGATTAGTGATTGACACTATGCTCTCCTTCTCCCTGACAGTGGAGAGTTGCCCCGGAGATAAAAGTCCTCCGGGGTCAGCAGCATCGAAGAGAGCCAGGACAGCTTACACCAGCGCGCAGCTGGTGGAACTGGAGAAGGAGTTCCACTTTAACCGGTACCTCTGCAGACCCCGGAGAGTGGAGATGGCCAACCTGCTCAACCTCACAGAGAGACAGATCAAAATCTGGTTCCAGAACCGCAGGATGAAATACAAAAAGGATCAGAAAGGTGTCGGGATGATGCCTTCCCCTGGCGGCCAGTCCCCACGGAGCCCCGTGGGCCCGTCCTCCGGTGGTGGAGGAGGCGGATACCTCAACTCTATGCATTCTCTTGTAAACAGTGTACCTTATGAGTCCCAGTCACCGACGTCTTACAATAAGCCACATCAAAATGCATACGGTATGGCCACGCCATATCCACCGCCTTTAAACAGCTCCCTGAACAACTGCCCGCCCTCCCAGAAGAGGTACCCCGGGACCGACTCGGCCACGCCCGAGTATGACGCGCATCCCCTCCAAGGCAATGGCAACTACGGGACTCACATTCAGGGCAGCCCTGTTTATGTCGGCGGAGGTTACATCGATTCAATGCCCAATTCTGGGAGCTCCGTTTTCGGGCTGACCCACATCCCTCACCCACCGTCGAACATGGACTACAATGGAGCAATCACAATGGGAAACAGTCAGCATCACGGAGTGTGTGATCCTACACCGACGTACACGGACCTAACGCCGCACTACTCTCAGGGAAGAATTCAGGAAGCGCCCAAACTGACGCATCTGTAGCGGTGGCGCGTCCTGTTCCACTCCGCCCATTGTCTTACGCACCTCCAGACACATGACCGCTTTGTTTCTGCGCCTCCTCACAGCCTCCATCTTCTGTCTGCCTCTTCATGTTTTCTGTAGTTAAGTCGTAGGATAAATAATTGCGACTTTCTTGAATTGAATTTCGTGTCATTGTCTCACAAAGACCTTTAATCTAGGCTGTAGAATGGGAGGGAGGGAGGGGACGGGGGGGGGGGCACAGTATAAGCATAGGCCTATTTAATCTTTTTTTTTTTTTTAAGTCTTGTTTTCAATTTTGAATCGCAAACAGGGTATTATGAAATTACGTTATTACAGTTTAATGTGAATTTCTCCATCTTTTATTTATCCGCAGTTGAAGAATTATTTTTTTATTGCATTTTGTTGCACTTGTGAAAGGATCCTTCAAGAGTCACGTGTTGGGATTTATGAGGGGAAATACATTTTCAAAAAACAAGGGGTCATGATCTTACACGCAACCTCTCTTGCTTGTATTGTTCTATTGGACTTTGTAATGTTATTTATTTTTGTTCGGTGTAAAGATAAAAGGGTCCTTTAGTATTATTTGACATCTCTGCGATCTTTGTGTGGGGAGAAGGTTGATGGAATATTAACGTCTCAGCCCTTATCCAGCAAATACAGGTAGTCTGCAGAAGCCCCTCAGCAGCAGTACATCATGATGCCATTACAGGCTATGTTTCTTTTTTTTTTCTCCTTCTCCGAGGAAGTGTTTTCTTTTCTCACCGAATGTAAAATCAATCAGTCATGCAATAAGGGTGCAAAGAAGGACACACGTTAGCAGTTTCTTTATTGAAGAAAACAGAAACAGCCATAATTTTTTTTTGATGTCACACATTCCATGCTGCTCCAGTTCTAAGACATAAATAAAGGATTTGAAATATAATTACAAAAAACCCCCCCCGCAGTTTTACTTTGGAAGACATTATCGTTTCATGAAATCAAATACAAGACAGTTTCTAGATTTTATTTTCAGTTGCAGTTTTGTATATTACATGATTTCAAAATTATAAAGGTGACAAAAGAAAAATGGAAATATAATACTATTCCGACAAAATGTAAAAGAAAGAAAAAAGAAAGGAAGAAAGAAAGAAATAGAGGCTACACAAATAACGTGAAATCAATGATTATATTTCATATTCATTTGTAGACTAAATTACTTTAGATCAACACTGAATTAAACTTGATTTTTACTGCCTTTCTCTTGAGTCGGAGTAAAGCGTGGCCTTTCCCACTTCCCTCATTTGCGTGGGCACATCCATAATAATAAAAATGTCAGCCTGTCCCCTTGAAGATTCTGTAAGAAGACAAAAAACACAATTAGAAATCGTTGAGAAAATATTTCCCCGATATTTGAATCTGAAAGCAAAGGAGCTCATTTGTCTTATTATTCGACAGATATGCATGCAAATCCAGTCTAACACGAAAAAGCTCGGTAATCTGAGACTTCTTTCGTGTGTGTGTTGTGTGTCAGTGTGTGTGTGTGTGTGTGTGTGTGTGTGTGTGTGTGTGTGTGTGTGTGTGTGTGTGTGTGTGTGTGTGTGTGTGCAATTGTTACAATGAAGGGTCTAAATGAAAAATAACTATCCATTTTCAAATGTCTAATATATGCTTTAATTTCGTTGTGATATTATAATTGAAAATAGCATGAATGGAGCTAAAAGTATAACAATAATAATCGTAAATCTCGATTTATTTTTCAGAAAAAAATAATGAGTTGGTTTGCGTGGGCTTTTAGCATGCTTAACGACTTCACTGCCTTTCTCAAGAAATGTTTAAAATCTTTTTGAGTTCTTTTTGTTTGTTTGTTTGTTTTTAGTTGTATTTGTGCAACCGTAGTTTTATTTATTCTTCCTCAATTTGCACCAAGATATCAACGTCCGGCCCATTTTGATTGATATGAAAGGGCATGAACATTAGTAGCCCTGACATATGGTTAGTAGGCAAACCTTGAACAATTGAACCATGGTGTGTCACAGTTTCAAAAAAAAAAAAAAAAGCAGGAAAAAAAAAAAAGCTGATACACTGAGTATTCCTGCATCCAACAGACCGACGTGCACGCACACAAACACACGTATATAAACACAGCAAGACTGATTAGGCCCATATGCGCCTGATGCAGGTGACGCATAAATGACGTTTTAACTGAAAAAAGAGGAATATTTGTATTACTTTCACTACATTTCTATCCATGGGAACGTGGTCCTAAATCAATTCTTCTGTAAAGACAAGTGTGTAGGAGAGGTTGAGCTCCATTAAATGCCGCCACCCACTCGACTCCTTCCACACAAAGCCTGTGCGTAATTCCAAAAAAAGCCATCCATCTCTTTCGCTCGCAACTCTGTCCTTCAACACAAGGTCTGGTTCCCTCACAAATCCTGCATGTTGACCAAAACGACAAAATTCACGCCATTGCGTAAATTGCATGCACAGATCAAAAACGAAAACAAGGGGGAGAAGCTCCTGAGCCATACTCACCGTTGGCGCATTGGTTCCTTCTCAGAAAAGGTAATGGGCGCATCTTGTTTTAGCTGGGGTCTTATTTATCTTCTAAAATATCCCTTGAGCGACAACCCGGCTATGTCTGCGAGCAGAAACTGGTTCTAATCTGAGTGACCACTGTTTCTCGCCGCTTCCTGGCTGCATTTGATCCGAAGGAGAGTTAGAAGCCTTAAATGTGTTGTGAGGGCACCGAGCTGTCAGACCTTTTGGCGAGTAAGATTGATCGCGCACAGGCTTCCAGGACTCTTTGTTTGCTATATAAGCAACAAACCGAGAGAGGCCTACCACTTCTCTTCCTTCCTCTCTCTTACTTGGTTACTCATATTGTTTTTAAATAAAAATACAACACCCTCTGCTTAAATACACCGAATGTGGATTTCACAGATTCCTCAGTTGAGTGTTTTAAACCACTGCAACCGAGTCACTCGGTAACACAACCGCACATTAATGCTGCTAATGGATTCGTTGTAAACGGTAATTTGTGAATGTGTTAGTATTTGTGTCATTACCATTTCAAGGAAAGTTAATAATGCATTTACAGTGATGCCATTCCCAGCATATAGCTTAATGTTATCCTCTTTAATAAACCGGACACTGTGGTTTTACATTCTTAAAGAAATGAAACCCATAGGTACAAGGACAATAATTTAAATAATCAGAAATTATGGAACCTTATGGTTATGGAAATTGTTTAGTGTTAGCAGTCACAAAAACACCGACTGTGACTTCAATCTGGTATTTGAAGGTACATTAACGCACATGGGCGGGTATGACCTCATATTAAAATCAACATTTATTGAAATAAACTAGTCAGTATTAACATAAACACATCTACAGCAGCCCCATAAAATAAAAAATAATTTGTGCAAGAGCAAATGTGTTCATGCATGCGGATCTTGTGTGGACCTTATCTGTAAATGTCTAACAGCTGTTACGAGATGAAATGGTCTGGACGTCAGCCCTGACTTAATGTATGGTCTTTTTATTGCAACACATGTCAATGGTTGCACTGCATATTTCATTATTATACATCTTTGAAGTATCAAATCCATTCTGCACTCCACAGCTACTGAACATGCCGGATTGTTGAGGTTTGCGTCTGTCGAGAAATTTCAATATCTTTTTTTTTTTTTTTGAGGGGGGGTGTAATTTTTTTTTTTTCACCACAGAAGACTGTGGCCAAGACTTCTGGCCAGCGCTGGTTGTTCTGTGTGTATGTGCGTGTGCGCGTTACGCGTGTGTGTGGTGGGGGCGTTCTCGACCGACATCCTCAAACAATACAAGAAAAAGGAGTGCACGAATCCGCGCACCCTAGGCTGGGCTCCTTCCCTGTATGTAGAGAGCGTCGGCCATTCTTAAAAAACACATTTTGTAGCTTAGTGGACTGGACTGGAGGGGGCAAGAGGAGGATAAACTGATCGGACAAAGATGTAAATAAAAACAGTCGTCTCCCATCTGAGCGAGGCGTTCTTCATTCGAGGGTTTTGGATCAATCAGGCAGACAGTGGCTTCTTTTGATTAAACCCCAAATTGTCATTGGGCAGAGGTAATCATGTGACAGGCAATTCTGTCCAATTTCAACCTTGTCTCCATGAATTCAATAGTTTAATAGTAGCTCGGTCCCCACACGGCCGTAATAAGTGAAATAGAAAAAAAAAACACCACCAGGAGATTTTTTTAATGATATTTTCCTTCTCTTCCGCGCTGAGCCGCAACATTTCTAAAAACACGCGTACAAACTTTCCTCGGCTCTCAGGGAGCGGAGATGAATTACGAATTCGAGCGAGAGAGCGGTTTTATCAATAGTCAGCCGTCGCTTGCTGAGTGCCTGACATCTTTCCCCCCTGTCGCTGATTCATTTCAAAGTTCATCAATCAAGAGCTCGACGCTTTCACGCCCGACACTGATTCCTCCTCCCTTTGAGCAGACCATTCCCAGCCTAAATCCGGGCAGCCATCCGCGGCACGGCCGGCCCAGGCACAGCCCCGACGGATGCAGCCCGCTGCCCACAGCCTCCTTACCCCCGGAGTACCCTTGGATGCGGGAGAAGAAAGCCTCCAAGAGGAACCACCTGCCGACCTCCACCGCTACCACCATCTCCAATGGACCGTCTGTGTGCTTTTCCCCGAAAGGTGGGTGATTTCAAAGCATTTTTTTTTTACTGCAGAGGGTGTTTACTATCTGTTGCTGTAACAGGAGCTCAAGTGCTGAGGCCTTTCCATAAAAAATAGTTCGGAGAGATTTTGCGATGACAGATTTATGGTTTCTCCTTAGTTGTGAATGAATCTAATAATAATAATAATAATAATAATAACAATTTAAAAAAAACTTTGGGTAAAGTTTGACAATGTGAGATGATTTATTCCCTTAGCCGTGGCAGAGTTTTGATGTGTGACAGTAATGAAGAGTGATGGAGTGCCGTTGCCGTGGAGGGCAGCTGGAGCATTCATTACTATCCGGAGCCAGCGTGGACCTCACTGCGTTTATAGTGCATTGTCGTATTTTATTTTCTATGTGAAGCAATCTGATATATACGCTGGGATGATTTTTTTTATTTTTTTATTTTGATACATTGTTTACTGGCTATAAGGCTGGGTCAGTGGCTCCAGCGGCCATTTTGCTGCAGTGTGTTATAAGATACTGTCTAGTGACCTGTGAGAGCCATAACATTAGTTTCACGGGCAGCGGGGCAGGGAAACTGCTCTCCTTTTTTTATTCACATTCCGGTTCTTGTTTTTCCAGGCTCGCCTGAGATTGTGGAGAGCGCCGGGGGAGGAGGGGGCTCCCGTCGGCTGAGGACCGCGTACACCAACACGCAGCTGCTGGAGCTGGAGAAAGAGTTCCACTTCAACAAGTATCTGTGTCGGCCGAGGAGGGTGGAAATAGCGGCCCTGTTGGATCTGACCGAAAGACAGGTCAAAGTCTGGTTCCAAAACCGGCGCATGAAACACAAGCGGCAAACCCAGAGCAAGGAGAATCACAACGGAGAGGGGAAAGGAGCGGGCGCGGAGGAGGACGGCATCCACAGCGAGGAGGAGGACGAAGGCCCCTTGTTCGACCGGAGTGGGGCCCTTCTGGAGAGAGATACCTGCTCCTTTCAGAACAACTCTCATGGAGCCACACAGCAGCTCCACAATGGAGAGTCCATGGGATTTGCTGTTGCGCCGTTGAACAGCAATGACAAAAATCTGAAACATTTTCCCAACCCGTCACCCACTGTTCCGGGATGCATGTCAACAATGGGGCCAGGCTCGGCATCTGGCCCGGACAATGGCGATAGTCCAGCGGCCCTGGATGTTTCTATACACGATTTTCAGCCTTTCTCCTCGGATTCCTGCCTACAGCTCTCCGATGCAGCCTCTCCGAGCTTGTCGGAGTCTCTGGACAGCCCCGTGGACATATCCACCGAGAGTTTCTATTTTTTCTCGGAGTCCCTGACTACAATCGACCTACAACATCTGAACTACTAACTAAAATATTTTCTTTCTTTCTTTCTTTCTTTCTTTCTTTTCTTTGGGACAATGAATATCAGGCTACGATGGTATCAACTGATGTTGTTTGTACATTCGTCACATTTATTCTGTTGATATTTGACTTGACGATTAATTACAAGGTAAGGATGAAATTAAATCACTGAAATAGCTCTACTCAAACGTGACTTGTAATTACCATAACAAACTGATCTATTGGAATGGAAATTATGAGTGTGAATTATAATACAATATTAGGCCAATGGAACCTGGTCATTTTTATTTTTGTATAGCTTCCAATGTCTTGGATATTTTTGTTAGAATACAATTAACTTGCTACAATCTCTTTTCCTGGTGGTTTGAGTGGTTTCTTCTTTCATTTACGGATTAAATATATTTTTGCAAGAATAAGGTATAGAAAATATACAAAATAGATAAAAATGAGTAGTAGTACATCAAAATAAATTCTCAACAGGTTGGCATTGTGTATAAATGGTATGATGCGCGTTGTGATTTGAATGCACACACTTTTATATTCTATTAAAAAGTTTAATTACAACTTATTTTATAGATATATTATTTCAAAATGTTTACACAAATACAAGAAGTCTTTTCATTCTATTAATTATAAATTAAACTTTTTTAATGATAAAAGTGTACATGTCCACAAGATAGCAGATAATTATCGGTTGTCGACCCTAAATGTGGCTTTTACTTTCTGAAATTTATTTAAATACATAAACGTGCAGATGCCCAGATGCTTATATTTTATTTCTGCCTTAAAATTTTAGCATTTTGCTGAGTGAAAACAAATACGGCTCTCAATGACAGGGCTCTTAACATTGTATGCATGTTGCAGGCAAATGCCCGAACCATGTTTGCCTTCAGGAGCTCATAAATCATTCCCTGGCATGAATGAGACGGACATTAAGGAGACCAATTGTGGCGTAATGTGCACAAATAAAACCCCACTTACATTTTCATACGGGACTACCCAACTCCTGCACTAAAAGGGGCTGAGTTTATGCATTCGTTTGGTAATAATTCATTTTTATAGCTTGTTTAAACACGGCTCTGCCTCGGCGGCAGCAGCAGTAGTAGCTGCCTGCTCTGGTTATGAGGCTGCACCCCCCCACCCCCACCCCCAGTGTTAAAAGTAGCACCGGGCGTTACTTCAGGGCTACTTCTGGAGAAGATGGAATTTTCAAAACTTTCAAAAATCATTAAAAAGAATTACCCTGGAGAAATAATCCTTATACGGTAATTGGTGAAAATAAGAACAGAAGGAAGAAAATGAGTTTATATGTGGATTTTTTTGGGATTGTTTTTCCTTATTATTAGTTTTTATTATAAAATTATTCTGGTAATAATGAAGTAGTGAAGCTAAATGCAAGCACTATTGAAGATTCTACAAGTGATATTGCATTTGAATTTGCTTTTTGAAATCAGTTATTATCTCGTTCGCAATTTGACCCAGTTGGTTCTTCTCTGCAACAGCTTTATGACTGAGAAATAAAAAGAAAGAAAGAAAGAAAGAAACAACAACCACTGGTTGAGACTCCGGCCTGCCTACATCGATTCAGAAACTCATCTAGTCGTGCAAAATACCAGATCGAGTGTTCAGCCGTGGTTTTATTGAATAATCTGGAAACCGTAAGCAGTCCATCGACTGGCTGAATAGCCTTCTGGTGTGTGTGTGTGTGTGTGTGTGTGTGTGTGTGTGTGTGTGTGTGTGTGTGTGTGTGTGTGTGTGTGTGTGTGTGTGTGTGTGTGTGTGTGTGTGTGTGTGTGTGTTTTAGAAGGGGGTTTCAGGGCGGGGGGAAGAGGGATCCTCTCCACTCCTACACTCCAGCTCCCACTGACTGCAGCCACAGGACCAGCAGGCTATAACCAAATCATTCCGAGACAGCGCGCCCTTTCTGCGCACATGTGTTCACACAAAGAGCCAAAAAAAAAAAAAAACTCTTGACGAAGTTTCCACGGGCAGGCAAACGCACCGATCCTCTGCACCCACTCAGTAGTGCCGCAAAGGCAGCTGGGAAGCCGGCGAAGGGAGGCTGGACTTTAGGGGCGTTAACCTCCTCAGTGCGCTTTTGTTCTCCGGTAGGAAGTTTGCACAACCTCTTCCTTTTCTCTGATATCCCACGAGTTTGAAAAAAATTAAAAATCTAGATCATTTATTATACCTGCAAATATTGGCTTATTATCATGACTGTCAATTAAAAAAAATAAATGAATGGAAGGGATATAAATCTACAATCCATTACATCATCGAACAATTATTTTTGCAAAACTGCTTAAAATTAGCGACGATTTGTTTTAAAAGTCACTTGAAATCATTATAAAGCAGAATATCATCTGTCAGTGACATAATGCCTTATCATACACTTTCAGATTATTACTAATACTATCTCAGCAGCATTGAAGTAGAGGGTGTGCATTTGTCTTGTACTACATGACATTTAATAAAGAGCCTGTCAATAAAATTTTATAGTCTGAAAAGTTGACAATTGGAGAAATGCAATGAAGTAAGACATACAGTGTATCTCCTGTTTGAAGTATAGTTCTAGTATAGTAGTCTATAGAACCCCAAAACTGCACCCCAGCCCAGTATTTAATTACTATATTATTCTACCACCTTTAAAGAGCGTTTTGGGTACACTCTGACAAAAAACCTTTTTGTGGAATCACACGTTTTTACACACGAAAAAGCATTTGAGGTGTCTTATCACATACCACCAGTAGGGGCGCAATTTCCCCCACGTGATCCTCTCCTTTCTCCCCCTTCCCTCCCCACTCTTTTCCTTCCTCAGTGAGAGGTTGGCTGTCTTTACGCCGCACTCTCCCACGCTCACCCCCCCCCCCGCCTTTGGATGTCTTTTTTTTTCTATCCAAAGCAGTATTTAGTGGCCATTAATTTCTCCAACAGCTTTATTTGATGAACTTAACGGGATAATCAGCCCACACTCCTACCCCGGGCTATATGGGCGCATTAACTTCACGGCGAACCACGCATTATCAGATCATTTGATCACTATACATGCATAATGAATACATATGGGAGAGAAATCCAACTAGATAGCGGACTCTATGACCCAGGAAAGACAATTAAATACCACGACATCTTGATGTGTAATATGTTGTCGCTACATCACCTGTGACCTCTCAGCTGAGGAGCGTTTCCAATTCGACTTATTTACGAAATCATAAAGCATTTAAATAAAAATGGGTTCTGCTCTGGTTGAACTAGAGGAGGCTTGTGTGACGAGCCAAACCGTCCTGCCTCTCTTTCAGTATCACACTGTTACAATATTTGCTGAGCAAATCCCGCGCTGCGTTAAAGCGTGAAACACCTCTCACTGGAATGGGACACTGATGGCCAACCATAGCCTGTGGCGCTGAGACACACACGCGCAAGTGCACCCGCGTGCACACACGCACACAAACACACACACACACACACACACACACACACACACACACACACACACACACACACACACACACACACACTGAACTATCATACATCCCGGAGAGAATGGAGAATGACACTGAAATATTTTGTACCATTTTGCGTCATTACGCGCGGACGACGACAGACAAGTATAACGGTGTGCGCGCACAGACGGACACACAAGCTGCTTTTACATCAACTCTCCCGTATATTCCTAAAATACCATACCTGAGTCACACGGACACGTCCTTCTCGTGGACAGGTTGCAGAGGGTAAAACGCCAATCTTCCCCGGGGGCATAAGATTGCACAGCGGGGCTTTAGAGGACGCCGTGTTTGCAGTTCTCCGCTTGTCATGCGACCCCGGAGCTGTCCACCACCGTCTGACTCCCAGCTCATTGTTTACTCGGCCAATACATTAGTGGCGACGCGCGTCACCTTGATCGACGAGCGCCTGGAATTTAAATAGCCACTCAAACACCAATCTGTCACCAGTTAAGGGGATAAGGACAAGTATCTCACTGGCTGACCCAGGTCCACGTGACAGCGCCCGTTCATTGATATCGGCCGGCTCACGCCCATCCTCCCGTTGATAAGGACGTAGTGTAGGTGAGGGTTGGCACGGTCAATCAGGGTAACAGAGAGGAAGAGATCAGCGGGTGATTAGAGACTGGACGGTCCCTCGGCCCCCCGGTAGAACAATGCTACAATGAGTAGCTTCCTAGACTACTCGGTAATGAGCGGTGAAGGTGGCTCATGTTCCGTCAGGGCTTTCCACTCGGACCACGGGATTACAACATTCCAGTCCTGTGCTGTCACTGTCAACAACTGTGGGGCGGATGAGCGCTTCGTGGCGAGCAGGGCTTCTCCTGATGCTATCTCTCACCAGCCGGGGTCATACCAGTCTACAGCGAGCACACTGGGTCTCACTTACGGGCCCCATCCGGCCTGTGGCTCCAGCTATGGACCCCAAAGTTTCTGCACTACGTACAACCATTACGCGCTCAACCAGGAAGTAGATTCCACAGCTGGATTCCCACAGTGCGGCCCGCTGATGTATTCGGGTAATATTTCCTCATCCATGGTCTCTCAGCATCGCCAGGGTTACAGTGCCGGCCCTTTGGGTCAACTACAATATGCGCACGCTGCGTATGGAGGTGGACACGAGCAAGCAACAACTTTTCCTGGGTGTACAAACCCACTGTCCCCGCTGCACGGAGTCCACCTGGAAGCCTGCTGCTCACCTTTGTCTGAGGGCGCATCTTCTGCACAGACATTCGACTGGATGAAAGTCAAGAGAAACCCTCCAAAAACGGGTGGGTGCCATGCTGTGCCCGTGACAAATACACGCAGTGGCTATAATGGCTTTATATTTTTTTATACATTTTTTATAATGGCTTTATTTCTTATAAAGTCAGAGGTGTTGACAGATGTTTTCTATCTGAGACACGGGAATGGAAAGACATTTTCAGCCAAGTTATCAGTTCAATTTCGGCATTTAATAGTTTATATCTGATTGTGCACTATTTAATAGCTAATATAAGTGATTTAAACTAAATATAGAAGCACTGTTGTAGCTATTAAAGTGTAAACAGGAGAGTTACATGTAATATAGCGTTTAAACTGCAACTGACAGGAATGACTTCGAAAGTTTCTTTTTTTTCGGGGTGATGTAACCAGATTTCATGAGTTGAACAAATGTTTGGCAAGTTTAAGTTGACATGTTTGTGTTTACAGGGAGGTCTGGGGAGTACGGTTATGGAGGTCAGCCGAACACGGTCAGAACCAACTTCACCACCAAGCAGCTGACCGAGCTGGAAAAGGAGTTCCACTTCAACAAGTACCTCACCCGAGCGCGGCGTGTTGAAATCGCGGCTGCGCTGCACCTAAATGAGACTCAGGTGAAAATCTGGTTCCAAAACCGTAGGATGAAGCAGAAGAAGAGAGAGAAAGAAGGACTGCTTCCGACCAAAACTCCATCAGATCAAGGAGAGAGGATTCCAGAGAAAATAGACGATGTAGATTCTGAGAAATCTGTGTCAGTTCCTTCTAGTCCATCTCCCACATCCTCCTCACTATCATCCACTGGGGCTGATCCTTACGCCTCCAACTGAGAACCCACTGCCTCTTTACCTCATCGGGTCACAGGCGACCTGCATATATCAGAGCTCATACCTAATATATCAAAGCCAAAGTCGTACAATGAATGATATATGTGGACAATTAGGATGGGTTAATGCACTATTTATGACTTTGGACATTATAACGGACCATTTCTGAGTTCTATATTAGTTTTATATTGCCCATTGTGTATATAAGAAGAGTGACATTACCGTGCAGTGTAAATGGTGATTTAAAGTGCACACACATTTGACATGATATGCGTTTTGCGCCACGACATTGTTGAAAAAAAACAAAACCCCAAACAGCTGGGACTTCCGCATACCTGCTCCTAAAGTGCAATTTGTCGATTTTTAAGTCACAAAGATGCGCACACTAACAAATACCTCACATGTGCCAAAGATGTGCTCGTTGACTCTATAGCCAGGCTGATTGCGTTGGATGTCGTCAAGTAAGCAACGCAAAATCAGAAGAGATGGGACGATTTCACCCTGATAGAGTGTATTGTAATCAGATACCTGGTTACTATACTGTCACTTTTGCGTTTGAGGCCTGTGTTTGTGTGTTGTCTGAGTGTTCATTGTGTGAGATTTGCATGATGCGTAATGCTTTCATGAATTATTAGCAAAGCGCTGAGTTTTATCAGTTGGGGAACCAGTCTTGTTTGCCATGGATGGTCCAGGCTTTATCTGTTATCTATTTAATCAAGTGGCGCACATGCAGAATGTTTTGTCCAGATAGACATTTACGGGTCCATTATGTGTATTAAAGTGCGTTTAGCTCTAAACATAATTTTAACCTGTGTCATTGCTGAGTCTTCGCACGGACAGATTTAGAATGTTCCAAAAGATCTTTATCTTAAACTTCAGAAGGAAAGCCCAGAGTGTTCATCCATCGCACGTGGTTCCTTTACAGCGCAGTCTCTCAATGTATGCGTCCATGCGCGCTCCCGTCCCTGGGGGTAAATGTTATCGGCAAAATAAAGGCATGTTTATCCAGGAGGGGATGAGAGCGCGGACGTCAGCGTCATTTTTGATGACAACCTTATCGAGCTCTGGGCGTATTGAAGGGACAAAAAAGAAAACTCTATTGATTAAAACATAGAGGTTAGGCTATATCGACAAAAACGGGGCCCCACGGTCCCTGTCAGCGTTAACTCCTCAGTTCAACACGGAGGTGTCACCATCTCTACACGATGAATAGTGAAAACTTGCAGCTCGACATGTCACACAGTCAGGAATGTAATTAAAATTTCAAACGGAACTTTAATTGTCCTGAAACATTTTCGAATAAGCTTTCTTTTTTATACTTAATACCTGATGTATTTTATATGATAAGGATCATTTAATGACAAGTTAATCCTGAAATCACACTGAAATCACGCAAAACTGAAAGTTTAGTTTAGTTTAATTTCATCCACAACATTTCAGGCCAGTCTGTTTATTCCCTGTCCTATTTCAAAACCGAAAAAAAAAGGGGGGGGGGTCCTGATTGTTTTGGTGTTTTAATTCCTGGTGTGCAGACTGCGCATCCATCTTACCATAAAAGGGCAAAAACCGCCAAAAGAGCCATGATTAATGCGCAGCGTTCACCTTCACCTTGGATCCACCTGCAGCAGCTGTTGTGTCGGAGTTGGAGAGACTGGATCGCAGGCTGCTCAGTCAAATTCAACAGGAGCGAGCTCGGAAAAATGGGAGTAATATCTTTAGCCAACATCTTTGGACCATAATATTTTTCGAAAAATATTGTTGCATTCTGTTTTTCTATGTTCGAGATACAGTAGTTGGTGAGACTCCTATGACAGGGTTAGTGTGGTCACTACAGATGCCCTCATTTTGTCAGAGTTGTTTCGGTGTAAATAAGGAATTACGCACACAGGCCAATTGCTCAAGAGCCTGTTTGTATTCGTCAGGCCTTCCTGAAAGTGAATGAGGTGGGAGGAAAAAAACCTAACAAAACGTTCATGTGCTCTGACAAATATACATTTTTAAACAAATCTCGAAATTTTGAACAAAGACGTGGGCAGTAGGCTTATTTAGATGAACCTCCATGAAATATGTATTTTTACAATGCCATCGCAATGTTCTTCAGTTACAAAGAAATATATTTGGCTTATTCGAGACGTTTTAAAGGAAAAATAGAATTAAAAGTTTAAACTGAGGGGTCAGTGAATATGGCAAAATTATTAAATTCTTATTTTATTTTACTATTTCATTCACAGATTATTTTGAAAAAAGAATCCGTATAATGTTACTTTTTTTCGAATTTAAAATTCAGAAAAATATGAAAATAACTAAATTTACCAACAGTAAAGAACACCTAAAAATATTCAGGGCAAATTAGCTCTCAAAAATCATCACAATATTTTGGACATGGGAAGATGGAAAATGTGATGTTTAAAATTATTTATTTCACTGCATTACCTGCATTTTTATGTTTGACGACAGTAATTGTGAGAGTCATTCTGTCTTATTTTCAACGATCGTCGATTAAATTTCAATCAGCAAACAATAAACTATATCACATATTGACAATAATTCCTCCGTAGGCCCAGTTTAACTATATTTATTTGAGCACAGATTACATCTGAATCCTGTTTTTGCCTTGCTTTAAAAAAAAAAAAAATTTTTCTACATTAAATTCTTTTGAATTAGGATAAGATGAAAGTTGCAGTCAGACAAAGAAATGACTTTCTCTTAAATACTATTAATTCATTTGGATATTGTACTAAAATTAAAGCAGAAGTGTTTAAGGATCTCCCTCCCCCCAAAATTCCTCCAATAGTCCTAACTGTCAGACTCTCTAAATAAAGGTTCATTTCTCCTTCCCGTCCCTGACGCGCTACGCAGGAAACGTGTTAGAAACGCAGCTGATCCTCAAAAGAGACTCCGGGGTCAATCGTCGGTCACAGTTTGTTGTCACATCACCGCCCACACCTAAACAAAAGTTTACAGATCACACTGGGCAAACAAACCCCTCAACAGCGGGGCCACAGCCCTGCTCCGACGGCCTGTTTGACCAAAACACCTTCACACCAGTTGCTAAATGCTAAAAAAAGAACCCAAACCTCGGCTTTGCCTGACCTCCACAATCTGGCCCCACGTGGCTGATGGTTCCCATAAGGGCCTCTGGATAAACACATGGACGATGACAGATGTTTGACGAAAACCATTAAGGCTTTGTGAGGGAGGAAAAAGATGTTAAAAGCTTTTGATTTTAACGAGGTGACCCAGAAGTTGGACGCAGAATTCATGTTGCGTCCTTGACGCGCGGTTTAATACAGGAGTGCGTCTTGTGCCAACCACACCTCTGCCATGGGACAGCTGAACAAACTGCTCTTTTAACTTTGATGGGCCAAATTATCAAACCAACCTGCCTTCACAACAGCGGAGGTGATGGAAGTAATCTTTAGGTTATCTGACATTAAGGTAAAAAGGGAACATTATTTTAACGAATAATTAAATTTTGTGTCTGTTTGGGGAAATTCATCCATTCTGATTGTAAATTAAACTACATTGTAATGATGAGAAACACAGCTCACATCCACCATCGTCGAATATCCACAGTTGTGTCACAACATCAGTGGAAAAACAGACGTTTATGTACTGTTTAGTTAAACATTAACATATATAAACATTGAATATGTTTATATTATAATTTTGAATACATTTACATACATTTATGCACACACACATTTGAATATATACTGTATATATACACAGTATACAGTATATACACACACACACACACACACACACACACACACACACATATATGTGTGTGTGTGTGTATATATATATGTATATATATATATTTAATATATAAAAATTAAGATCTCAACCAGAATCCCTGCTGTGACGGAACCCGTGACAGGATTCTGTATAACTGGTTGAATCCCCAAGTTTATTGTCTGTGGCTACATGACAAAGGCTTCACATTAATTAGTGGTAAACCACAAATATTTATTTCAAACCCACACAGAGCAGCAACACATGAAATATATTTTAGTCATTCAAATACAGCATGAGATAGATGATAAGATCTGGGTCTTGTTTGAACATGCATGTACAAAGGAAACACACACACACACACACACACACACACACACACACACACACACACACACACACACACACACACACACACACACACACACACACACACACACACACACACACACACACAGACAATGCCTATTATGTTTAAAAATATCAACCAGAAAATGTTGAAATCACGACCGTGCCTGTGATTCTGACACTGTTGATTTCAGTTTTTCATGTGTCTGAGAGGCTTTGTGAGTGTGTTTGTGTACCCAACTGTTCACTGTTTCCCCATTGAAAAGAAATAGAATTATGTGATAAGGACTCACAAGAATCTGCAGGTTCAAAGGCGCTTTTTTGCTTTACCACGTTCGACTGACATTTATTTGAGCTTGTCAACCATCCATGTTGGGATTTTCTAGAGACAACATTGTTGTGTGTAAGTGTGTGTATATGTGCAGGTATGTGTGTTACTGTGGTCTGTTCTTGACCCCCCCCCCCACACACACACACAACTGTGTGCAACATGAAAAGCAAAACAAAAAAGACTGATGCAGGCGATCTCTGTCCAGACAATTGATGCTCAAAGCCTTGAGAGACATCAGGAATGTTGAGAACTAAGAGGAGTGTTTAAGCTGTTAACCCTTTAATACTTTTTAATATTTAACTGTAATTTAGACACTACTAGATATAAATATGCCATCCTTGCTCTATTCCCATACAATAAAAAAACAACAGAAGTGAACGTTTAATCAGTAAATGACAGTAACTTTATCTAAACTATCTATGAATTTTAATGTGTATTCTGTATTTAATGATGTTTAAAGAATGATAATGCAATACCACTACAGAAATGGAATAGGCCTTTATATGTAAAGCATCTCATGGTGTGAGAAACCTTTACAACACTAGTCAACATCTATTAATGAAGTTCAACACTGTCGGCAGGGGCTACCAAGGCCCTTCTGCTTGGATCTGGGATCCGAATCGCCCACATCCTTATAAGTCCACAGTTTCCTTCTGATCCCTGACATCTGTCCCTGTTTAATTTCTACCAGCGCATATTACTGGTAAAATAAAATTTAAAAAATTAACATTTTGGAACTTTTTGAGTCAAATTTAAAATAGAATAGATATCTCATATTTTATTAGTGCAGATTTGAACATCCATGACAACAGGGTGAGCAGCTCATAGTCTGTCAGTAGTGTTTAAATTTAGTCCCTTCACTTTTGTTTTACTTTCCCATGATGCTCTGCTTTTTACAGGTAAGTATATGGCATTCCTGAACATAATCACTTAAAGTGATGCAGTGGTCCTTTACTTTTCCCAGAATGCATTGCAGTTGACATTAAGTCACTGTTACCGGTGTAAATGCAAATTTAAATTAAGCTTTCATGAGGCGTCCTCCTTCCACAGACTGGGAGTACAGTGCGCCCTCGTGCATTTGCGCATCAACGTTCGCGACTTTACCTCATTGCGGATTTTTGGTAGGCAGTCAGGTGATACCATATGCGCATTCTATTGGCTGATGGCATCCGGGAGTGTGCTATGTTCCGTGAGTCTCGGACTTACGTGAGACACAAAATTGCTTTAAACAGTCGATCAGAGTATGGGAAAAGGTAATACAGATAGGAGGTGGTTTAATATCAGCATGGGGAGGGTCATAAACATTTAAATTACTGTAAATAATAAGTTTAAGTTTGTCTCCATATTGCGGAATTTGTTAGTCACGTGTGGTTCCTGCAACGCATTAACCGCGACGAACAAGGGTGCACTGTACTTGTATTTTACTTGAATGCTTTTGTTTAATGCCACGTTCTCTTCATCTATTGTCTCAGAGGAAAACTTTTCACTTCACTAGATTGAGAATTTAGACAGTGGCTGCGTCATCAATATTATTTTTACACGCAACACATGAAGGATTTATAAAATACTATATTTTAACATAACTTAATTCATCCATTCATCTTCTTGAAGATGAGACAATCATAATCGTCCCATCTTCAGTCACTAATCTGTATCTGGGTCACAGGATAATCTGGAGACTATCCCAGCAGACTACGGGTGATGGGCCGATCCACCCTGGACAAGTTACCAGTTCATCACAGAGCCATAATTTAATTTACCCAAGAGCTCAAACCCCCCCCCCCCCACACAACTTAAAGATCAGTTGATTAGCCAATTCATTATTTTTAATAAAAATCCAAAACATCAAATCAAAAAAACCAAAATAAATTTTGCCATCTCATTACATTAACCCTTGAGAAACAGTAATATAATGGTCTAAATTTAAAATTTTTATTCAACACAGGGACTATTTTTCACCACTGGTGTTTCAAATACATTTTCCTGATTTTAATCACATTCTGTTACTCATATAGTGATGAAGGACTTTAATGCTAGCAGAATATTTATGCATTGTGCTATTTGCAAACTACTTGTACTTCAGAAACAGATCTGACTACTTCCTCCACCACAACTCATCAGGGTAGTCGAGGTATTGGCACTTCTGCACTCATTGACCACTCCCCTGTTGTGATTGGCACCCAAAATGAATTCCTCCATTGACAGATGTGCATCACCATGTGCCGATAAAGGGACAGAGCCAATAGAGGGATTGACAGTATGATGGAGGAAGAGAACAAGGGTACAGAGAAGAGAGATGACATCATGTGGTTAGTGGGTATTTATTGTATGTACGTGATGAAACAGTGCCTGAAAGACAAAAGTGCGATGTGCAGCTCAAAGTGAGGAAAGGCAGAGATTAGGTGTTAGGTTAGAGGTTGGCTACATCCATAGCAGAACTCACCTTCAAGAGTTGCTCTCAGTGTTAGTTCACTCCTTGTCTCAGGGGAAGCAGCACTTCACCAAATAGAGTCGCACAAAGACTTGTGAACAGACAAGAGCACCGCCAGGATGCCTCGGTAGGTCTGAGGCCCAGAGGAGCGAGGACTGGGAGAAGGACTGTGATCTGGAGACAGGGGTCCATCCATCACCCATGTCCTGACCTCAGCTTGACCCCAACATGGCAGCCAATGAGGCGCCCTCTCCCCATAACTAAAGCCTCCCACCGTACACGTATGTAGACATGCAATACGCATTATCTATATGCACTCCCCACCACACACACACACACACACACACACACACACACACACACACACACACACACACACACACACACACACACACACACACACACACACACACACACACACACACACACACACACACACACACAACACACAGATCGAGCTGACACAAAAGGGAGGCTGGATCCTCTTTGTGTTTGCCATTGTGTTTTCCCAGAATCCCTTGTTTTTTACGAGGCTACAACACCTGACAAGACAGGCTGTTCAGCCACACAGACAGATGCACATGCACATGCACGCACGCATACACATGTACACACACCCACACACTCTTTATACAGAAATGGCAGCGATTATTTACCCATGCAGGATAGTGGCTCTTCAGGAACAAACAGCAGCAATCACCAACAGTAGGTGAGAGTTGTGGTGTTACAGCTGATCCCAATATAATAAAAATGGTCTGTAGTGTTAACACCAGTTTGGCTTCCATGCAAATCAGCTGTAGACCAACTAATTTTCACTTTCTATTGTTAAAAATTCTGCATATTTTTAACAGAGTCTTGTTTTGTTGTCTGCAGTTTACATAAATACTCATCTTTTCATTGTCAAACCAAGATTTTTTCCGTTTGTAATTTTGTCATTTTCAAAACTGTGTGGTTGTTGCACAACAAAAAAAAAACTGTGATCCTGAAATCCTAAATTGCATACCTAGTAATGTAACCAACACCCTTCCCTCAGTGCTCATCAGTAACAGAAAACAGTCTGAGCCTTTGATATGAAGGAAGTGAGCCTTTGGTCTCATGAATAACGAGACAGGTTACTTAAACAACTTCAAGAAGATAACTGCTGTTATATCACAAAGAGAAATGCAGGACCTCAGTCCCTACTTTCAGGCACAGACACACACACAGCTCCAGGGTACAGGAGAGATTGCAACACCTCAGATTAAATGTCTCTGTGTCAGGGAAGGTTCGGAGATGTGTGAGTGTTTGACTCTGCTCGAGGCAATGTGGGTGATAGTCATAACGTCTGAACTCACCCGATACCTGATTTACCTGAAAACCACCTGTCAGACCGCTTCATAAGAAGAGCAATGATGCTCACGTGCGTTGTGACAAAAAACTAGTGGAACACAATATGGGGAATTAGGGACCAATTTGTGTTTTAACTGACATGAATCAGAACACTCAGTCTCTTTAATGGTTTCCGACAAACTTCTTTTACCAGCTCAGTTTGGTGCAGTTTGTTGTAGTTGTTGCACTAATCTAGATTCCTTCTTCTAAAAAAGTATTTCTGCTGATATGTTCAAAGATTTCTCATAGCAAAAAAAGCAAAGGCAAAATCAAGTTTGCTGATCCAGTTACTGGAGTACAACAGTGAATCTTTAAGCATTTCAATGCCAGAAATTACACATACAGCTGGAAAAGTAGCACAAATGTTCAAAGAGGCGAAAACAGCAGCTTGTTATTGTAAATGACAGAGATGTTTCAGTGACAGATGTAAGGCTTCGTGTAACTCTAAGCCTCTCATTTGTACATGACCTGAGGTGCAACACGCTCTTAGCGAGAAACTATGTATTGAAAGGCTGCTTGTCACCTGTAGGCAAACAACAGTTTAGATTTAAAACTGCAACACCCGTAACAGTGAGTTTAGTAAGACAAATTGATTCTGAAACAAATCAGGAGATGCTCTGAGTTAATGGTTGTGTAAACAAAGTAGATAGAAGCTTCTTATTACATATTATATATATATGTACAGTATATATATACTTATCAGACCACATAAAGTGTACATCTTCCTAGTCTTTGATTTAGTTATGTATTCCAATCATGTTAAAGTATGTCTGGTGACATACTTATCATGGGAATTATAAATAAAAGTCAATTTTATGTTCAGGATTTCGATGTTTTCCAATAATAATGAATGAATGAAGTAAATAATACTACAATCGCCCATGATAAGTTACTGGTGACAAACAAATGAGGGTCAATTTCTTAAGGAGCAAAATGAATATAGCAAGGTCTTCAACCTCAGGGTGTAATAATACAACTACTGACGATCTCCTTACGATGATACAAAACGAAATACATATTACTGCACCCAGATCAGATTAAAAATGTTTTCAACTCTTCCAGGGATCAAGATCGACCCTCATATGAAAAGTCCAGTATAAAGAAGACATCTCTCCTCTAAGTCTTATTAGTGGAGGTATAACAAGCACCTTGCAGCAGTTTGAACATGTGAAAGATTCCTACAGAATATTTTTCCTTTGGAACTTCATAGTTTGGACACATTTCAAACAGATCCCTCTGATCAATAACCAAGAACACATCGTGGCTGTTCTGATGTTCCAGCACTTTTATATGATGCAACCCCGGTAAACACTGCATGCCAAGGACAACATCAACAGCAACTGACACATTATCCAGACAGCCATGCCCTGAAATGTGGAGTGTAGGTTTTAAACAAACTCGTGAGGTATTTTTTGAAGAGGCAGCTTGCACAGTTTGGTCCATACTATCTTAAAACTGGAACAAGCCACAGTTTACCACCAACAGGGAAGTAGCTTCTCAGCTTCAAAGGGATTTGTCTTTTATGGGGGATTGCATCTTCATCCCTCGCAGCATGAGAAGTGATATACTCCACCGTATGGACGCCAGAGTATCACCAAGTGTTGCAAAATGACATACATGTCAATGTGTTGACTCTGGAAGGAAATCAAGATCTAACATCTGGTAACAAAGTGTCCTGAATTCATGCGGACCAAACCAACTCAAAATGAGTCGCGTCTAACCACAAAACCACTACTAAAGACCTTACAAAAGAACGAACAGACATCTGTTCACATGGAAATCTGAACTTCTTGATTGTCATCGACTATTTTGATGTCTGTCTGGAAGCAGCTCATCTGTCCTACATGACAAATGACACAGCTGAAGAACAGCTGTACACAGATGGAAGCATTCAGACAAGCTACACAATTCAGGATTTACAAAATCTTTCCATGGTTTGTGATTCAAACACATCATTTCTCACAAGCCTGTCTATCAGTGAGCCTCAGAGAGCAGGGCACAAAAATAATTCTTTAATGGTGTTAACACTATTATTATTATTTATTAATTGCAGATTGACCATGAAACCTTGACACATTGTCATTTTTCCCGTCTAGTAAATGTAAATTGTTTCTGATACCTTACAACAGAAGTTCTTTGTAGTGTACATTAACTATCACTGATGTTCTAATCTACTCTGTTAGGGCTATGGAATTGCTGATTTTTTTTGGTTATTCACCAATTTTTGTTAATTAATTTACATATTTGTATAGCATCTAATCATGCTAGCTTACTTTTTAGGTGGAGCAAGTCTCAATCATATTCTTCAACTGATAGCCACGATTCTTCCAAACTTTTGGTGAGAGGAGAAAATAAAAATCCCCTCTGGACGAGCAGGAATTTTGGACTGTATTGATCACACAACCATATTGTTGTTGTGGTGGTGGTGATAATAAGAGTAGAATCAACCACAGTGGAAGGTTTGACCTCAGTTCATGTAAACCTGCCAGGAGAGAATGTGGAACGACTCTGTGGAAGATGCTAACGTAGTAAGATTCATGAATGGGACATGAATGTGTACAGTTGGAGAGGGAGAGCTACGCCTATTGAATAACAGAGAAGACCCTGTCTAAAGGCACATTCATGTTGTATATTAAAGAGGGACACTGAGACTTATGGAGCCCTCCATTTGTCTTCTGCATTCATTTCATACATAATTGGTCACATTCCCAGTGAGCTTATAGATACAAGCAAGACAAAGTAGAGTGATAACACCACAAATGGTTGAAGGCAAAGTACCTACAAGGCACTGTATGTATACAGACATAATGAATAAAAAGGTGAAGCAAGGAAGTGCGAAAATCTCATGTCTCGTTGTACCTAACGGTCTCACAGGACACTGCCAGATATTTGATTTCTTTGCTATTTCGTATTCACCAGGAGTACTATTCCGGCCTCCTCCGACTATAACTGTACTTGTCGCTCTAAAATCCTTTGACCTTTCACTGACTTTCAGTGGTTGTAACAGTGACGGTGTAAAGGATGTAAGTATGAAAGTGTTGCTGGATGGACCGTGTACACATTCACAGATCAATTTTTGGAAGCCAAGGATCAAGAAATGGACCTTAGCCAATGGAAGCACAACTATAGGCAAATCTCAGGTAAGGAGCTTGATAACTGAATACTTTCACTCCTGTTCTACTTTTGAAGGCTCACTGTATAATGAGTAACCCTGTGTGTAAGGAACATAATGTTTTAGTTGTGAAATAGCGCCCTCAGTATTATGAGCTCCTTAAACAGGCAGTTCTCAAGATACGAACAAGCAACTTACGAACATTCGGGGATATAAATAACCGCGCACCGCGGTCGTCACAACCCACAGGGTTGTCCCCCCTGTAGGAGCTAAATGATGTAGGAACCAATGTTGACCAGGTTAGGTTAATGTCCAGAGGCATTAACCGCTGAATGCTGAATGTTTTGCTATTTGATGTTAAATATATTTCGAGGTAACTGAAAAACTAAATAAAATAAAACAGAGTAATCAGACATAAACTGGCGTGTCAGACTTTTGATTACTGGGAAGCGCATAAACACGTCATTCAAGTCAGTGCGGTGGAATACCTCAGTGGATTGAAGCTTGGATTAACCTCCACACCCCAGAAGATAAAATTCATTCAGCAGACGTAGAGATTTAAAAGTTACATTACGGTAACACACTATTGTATTTTGTTCATGTGTTGTTTTGATGTCCGGTTACGTTTCTGGTAAGTCCCAGAGAATAGTACTTTTGTAAATAAGAGAAGTAATAACGTTTAAATGACCTCGCATGGCAGTTACAGATTGACATTTTATAAATAACAACGTACAAACAATTCAGCTAACAAACAGCCTATCGACACCAATTGTGTCCTTAGGTTGAGGAGTACCTGTCTATAATCAATTCCCCCCTTGGGGTTCAGTAAAGTGTTCTGACTCTGATTAGGCTTCTGGATTCCTGGCGATTATGGGCTTCATTCATGGGAAGGATTTTAATTTTAGAAGCAGCCAATGTTAAGAAGCCAATTTGGGCGAGGAGACACAATTAGATATTTAATACATAGTGGCATTTTGAATATTAAACATGGAGTACAAAATGAACACTAATTACATTCAACCCCTTGTCAAACAAGTTCAAACAAACCACAGCCGAGTTTGACAGTTGAGTTTCCTGCACTGAGTTTCAAAGTTTAACACAAAATAGACAAAAACAAATATCTGGTGAGAGACTTTCCTTTCTAAAAACATTTTCCCCTTTCCTGAGTCCATAGTGATGCATTTGGTTTTGTCGGAGATGGTAGAGCTATTTTTCAACATTTTATTTTAATATAGCTTTTGTTTATATTGCTAACAGGAGGACATGTTATGTGATTGGACCATCCTGGGATGATTTAGTTCACATGCTTACATGTTACAGTGTTTATGGTCTTAGTATATGTATCACACGAGTGTCATACCAGGTAGTCAGCAGAGTTTTGAAAGACAATAAATAGCAATGCTTCACGTATATGTCTGCATGTGTGTGTGTGTGTGTGTGTGTGTGTGTGCATGTGTGTGTGTGCATGTGTGTGTGTGTGTGTGTGTGTGCGTGTGCACATGTGTTCAAGTGTGCTGACCTCACCAACACCACATGCTCACCTGCTGGACAGTCACCCTCGTCAACACCTCCCTCCTCTTACTCTCGCCTCCCCCCTTATCATTTGAGCTCCACAGAGACTCGTCTAATGACAGCGCTTGTCTATAATGTCGTCGTCACGGCTAGCGTGGATGTTTGTTGCTGTGTGTGTGTGTGTGTGTGTGTGTGTGTCTTTGTGTGCGCTCTGTGTGTGTGTATGTTTGCCCTATAATGACAGTGGCTGTCTATAATGACTCGCACTGGCAGGGATCATTTGGTCCTCCCTCTCTCCCACGTCTGCTGTCCCATGTCAACCGTGTCCGGGTGGACGATGATGTGATCTTTAGCCCCCACTGTGATCTATAGACTGGCATTTGGCTCAGAGAGCGTCCCTGGGCCTTGACATGAATCTTAAAGCTTACCACTGGTCTGCCGATATCCTCCCTGCCCGCCTTACGTCCCCCAACAATAAGTTAATGCCAGCCAGCGCAATATTCCGACAGGCAGCATTAGATACTGGAATGGCAGTTAACCACTGAAGTTCGAGCCCCTGTAGAGACAAGTATAGATGGTTTGTGTGTATGAATGAATGTATGAGTGTGTGGTGCTGCATCTTTTGTTGTTGTGTAGTCACTGTTGAATGTAAAGTACCCTTCATTTTCATTAGTTCTTGAATGTTTCTTTTATAGTAAAAATTTGAAAGTAGTAAAGAGTAGATACTTGTGTTGGTTTAGATTTATAGCATAAGATAAACATGATAAACAGGTGCACTGCTTATGATCAGGCCTTATCATATCTTTATTGCACCTCATTATTCTGCCTGTGAGCTGGCAGCAGATGTAGAAAAATTGCAGAACAAATGGGGCATTTAAAAAACAGCTAGTAGCAGCTAGCAGTTAAATCACAGAAGAAGAAACTTCGCCGAAAATGTTCTTTAGATGAGTAAGACACGCAAGGTGGTGGGCTATCAACCAACCAAAATGCTATCAGCATAACTACTTGCTTCCAACGACTAAATATGCTGGGTTCCTTTTTTAAATCTGATCTGTAGGGACGTACGCCCTCTACACATAATACTACATTTAAGAATATTCTGTTCTAAACAGGAAGAAATTATCATGTGAATTATTACTTTAAAACCTAGGTGGGGGAAATTGGGGTGATCCAAAACAGTATCTAGAGTTTCAAAGCATCTGCCATCCAACCCTCCCTCCCAGTTTACCTCCCTCTAAACGTGCTCCCATGCAACATAGGAAAGCGACTGTCTGCCACGTAGCACCCCTTCTAAGATAAGCGCAAGTAGAGAGTTTGTCATGTTCTTTAATCTCTTGCAGCTATTTCTGGCTAAGATTTAAACAAATCAGCAATTAATTTTGACTGCTGTGCATGTGTGCTTTCTGCTAACTGAACTTTAGTGCCTCAGGGGGTGACTGCCATAGATACGTCACTTATGCAGGTAAGTGTATAGATAAAGTCCTTTGGGGTTCCCGCCGCAGTAAAACTTCCCTGAGTTGATGTTCAAGTACCCTAACAAAGTTACTTTTTTTTTTTTTTAATGTCTGTTGACTGTGCTAACCATTTCCACATTTCCCCATGTGCGAACATAATAAAGAATGCACACGATAAACATGACCATTGATACTCACACCCATCATTGTGTTCTACTGGGACTGGAAAATTTTACTCCTCTACTTTGCTTGTGTAACTAGCCCACTAACAGTTCAAGGAAAATGTCTGAACAACCAAAGATTCTGGTTGTGTGGATCATTGCGCAGAAGTAGACAAGCAGGTAGGGCGACTGTTCATTTCATTCTGGCAGATCGTATTACAGTCATATATCATTTATGTGTATTCAAATCATATTTATTTAAAATAGAACACCTGATTCAGTAATTGAGATGTCACAAAAAGAAAAGGATTACTTGTTTTTTGTTTTTTTGTTTTTTTGTTTTTTTGTTTGCTTGTTTCTTATAGGTCTCTATTACTTCTATATCTAATGTAGGCCGATATGCCATTCGGTGTGTATGTTCTGGTTGCAGAGTGTATTCCTTAGAGACTGGCTGCATCCTCTCCTGCATTGATGTCTTATCAACATACCTGACAGCATGGATCTTCTTCCGTCTTCCCACCTCCTTTTCGTTCATCCTTGCATGTGTATCTCCACCTGTTCCGTTTTTAACTACAGTTTCTTTACATTTCCCATTGAATTCTCTCTGGTTTTCATTTGCCTTTCATTATCATCCTGTCTTTTGTATTCTCCAGCTTTGCTTCCCTCACTCTTTGTTATTTCTATCTCTGGGTCAATACTGTGTGTGTTGAGGAATCAGCAATTGCAGTTTCTGGATAAACACCCTTTTAGCAGGATTATCCCTGTTGTCCTAACAATATAAACCCTGGATTAGGTCTGATTGTCCAGGGACACGTGTGTACATGGTTGTGTGTGTGTTGTGTTAACTGTGCAGGTCCCAATTAATCCATGTAAGTATCTGAATGTGTGTCTATACATCTTAAATGTGCATTAAATCCATAGTTCCCTGGTTTCTTACATCTACAACATGGTATACAGGTTTTAAAACAGGCTGTCAAATTTTAAAAAAGAACAATTTTCCTTCAACAAAATGAATCGTTCAGCATCAGCGTATAGTAAATGGATCAAATGCATTTTCTTTCTCTTCAGTCAGGATCCCTGTTGTTTTAACACAGCTTGAGGTGAATATGTGGTTTCCTTTTCCCTCATGACTAATGTCTGTCTAAACACGTCCTTTGTCTTCCCTCACATGAAATAATGATAAAATGATTGTATCAGATAACAAAACCAACAGATATAATCTTAATAATTATTATTTTTGGAAAGGGATTTATCCAATGACAAAGATCAGAACCAAACGGTTTATAATTTTATTGTCAGTGAAGACTTAATGATGACTCATCACCATTCTGAGAGCTCTGGGTGACTAAGCTTTTGGCAGAATTTTGGCAAAGACATCTGAAAGGAAAGGTGGTGACGCGAGTAAGAGTGTGGCTGAGAGTCAGGCTGAGGTTTGCAGTGGTGATGAGGAGGTGAAAGGTGAAAGGTCAGCCCCCCTACTGATATCTGCTGGGCCAATGAGGCAGTCACGACCCGGTCATTGGAGGTTCAGGTGTCAGAGAGAGACGACTGACTGACAAGACCAAGCGGGACCTCTCCTGCCTCCGTCCCGCTTGGACCTTTCATCCCTCTCTCTCCTCATCACTCCTCCATGATCTAGCCCTCCCCAACGCTCAACTGCTACCCTCTACACAATCTTCACACTCTGCCAACCCACAGAACCCCGACTCTGTCATCCTCTCATCCGTCCCGCCTTCCTTTCCCCTCCGCTCACCCTCTTTTTCATCCCTTAAGCTAAACATTACCACAGGGTTTCACTCAGCAGGCCGCGCTGACGGGGGCAGCTCTCAGCGGGACTGCATGTCTTCAGTCGACCGTCATGCACTCACATGGCTTACATTAACACTCACCCAGAAATGTACACATATACATACTTAACATATATGCAGGCTGTTGGTAAGTTCCCTGCTCTGCGTTTCTAGTCATACAGAAACATTTACAGTTTTTGAGCTTGAGAAGGACCTGACAGATTTTTGTGCGTCTAATTTTTGAAATTGCTGTCATACCTTCTGAGCATTCTTCATTGTCCAACTTTACCCTGACTATGAAAGAAAGTCGTGATTGCTGGCAAACGTCTTTGTTAATTCAAGTTCAGGGCTGGTCTACCACTCCTCCGTCTCTAGAGATGGACCAGTTTGGACTTGCGTTGAGCTGAGGTTCTGTTATCGTAGACTAAACATCTATGAGACACTCAATTGTACCTTCTTGTTAATACATAAAATCAATAGAAGAACACACATATCATTGTTAGTGGATGACATTGTAGAATTGATTCCTAACTTTTCATCTTCACATTCAATTATGGCTTACTGTGATGCCAATAAATGCAACTACATATCAGAAACTGTTTTCCCACTTTTAGAATTTGATATTGAATGTCATAACAGCGGATACTCAGAAGTTATTGACTCCTTCAGACCTGGTTGCCAGCTAGAGCTGATAGATTAACCACAGCTGGCTGCAGGTCACAGGGTGGTTTCACTGCATCAAACCCCAGTGATGAATGGACAAAATGAAGCCCTGAGCTATTCCACCAGTGAATATGATGCATTTTTTGTTTATGCAGGAAAATGCTTTTGAGATCATTTGTTGCAAATAGTACTCAATAAAGCATAACCTTTTAATAATTCATAAAAAATATACACTATATTCCCATGACCTGTTCTGATCCCAAATATGCCCAGAAAGACTTTTTTAAAATTTTTTTTTACAATTTCTGTTTCAACACAAGCTTCAAATGCTCACTTTTAGTTGTTTGTGTCTATGGGGCATTTGAGGTGGTCTGTGTGAGTTTCACATGTTGAATAAGAGCATTAGCTACAAACTTCACCCAGAGCCCTACTAAAAGCTTTAATAGAATTCTTGATGGATTGAAATGCAAACATTTGACATACGTGACAGAGATAAATGTGTAATTCAGCAAGTCTTATACGCAATGTGCAATACTGACACTTTTTATTTTGTACAAAGAATGTAGTCTTAGTTTTTTTTACTATGCCGTGTGGGAATAATTTATATTCATAACCATGTCATGGACCTCACCCGTAAGGCACGGAGGAGCTTCTCATCACTCTCTTACTGTCTCATCATCGAGCCGGCCGGCTTGAAGGCATACCTGAGGACACGTGAGAGCCAGACACAGGCTCTAGCAGGTATGCACACTCAGACATACATGTTGGCAGGTGCAGGTTGTGCGAAGGGCTGTGAGTCATTCCTTCTGTGTTGCTTTTCATTAACTTGTCCAGTACAATCAAAGACTGTCATCATGGATGACAGAAGAAGAAATAAAGGAGAGGAAAGAAAAGGAAAAGAAAAGAAAAGAAAAACAAGGGAGATGGCTTCTTCTTTTTAAATATATGACTCAAGAATCTTCATCTGAAACTGAACTTCCTCTTTCCTCCTGATAACATTGTGTTTGGCCTTTTTTTTTGTTACCCTTGAAATGTCCTTTGACGAACACACAAATGCGTGTCTCACACACAGACCCTCACACACACACATGAAAAAAATGTAGCAATAAAGACAATTGTGCTCTGGGCAGCATACATTCTATGATACTAGCTCTTCATATAGAATGTTAACAGCACCTGCATGCTAACATGAAGGAAGTATCTTTGTTGAGAAACAACATTCTCAACAATGCAATCAAGGCATTTACACAAATGCCACACCTTAATGAAATAACGACAGAATACATTTACCCCACTGCATAAACCATTGGCTTATTTCCTTACTTTCGGGGGACGCGTCACTCTGCTAAAGGTTAAAGGCAAGATATTCTAATCAGGGACTCTTTACAGAACAGCCGCTCAATAAGGTCAACTGGTGTCAAAACATTCAGGTTGGAGGGTGGAATGTGTGTGTGTGTGTGTGTGTGTGTGTGTGTGTGTGTGTGTGTGTGTGTGTGTGTGTGTGCTGCATTCGTCTTCTGTTTACCTTTCAGTTGCTCTTGTGCCATTTTGTTTTCTTATTCTTGCTATTATTTATTTTTGGTTTTCTCTTTCACGCTGAGATATCATTATCATCACATCTCCCAGACGCACGCACACTCCCAGTGTAAAGCGCTGTTGTCTGATGGGGTGATCCGCCGCCCAATCGGATGTATTGATTATTGGGCCAGGAGAGGTTGGTGGAGCGGCAGCAGTAATTAGGGCTTTTTGGTGTGGATTAGCTGAGAGAAAAGGTCACACGCTCAACTTCAGTGGCAGGACCACAGGCAGGGGACAGAGACAGGGAGGGGTGCATGGGTGGAGGGGACGTTCCCCAAACATGATGAGCATCAGTCCCTGAGACATGTATGCAGTGATATATACAAACATGCAGAACTTGAAGAACAGATAGGTTGCAGGATAATACCAATTTTCTGCAAGATGAATATCAATTTTGTGGTATTACTCAAGATAAAACCATAATCATCATAGTAATTCCAGAGAAACATGGTAATATTGAAAATTGGACACAATTGTGTAGCTAGTTGCAGCATATGCCTTCATTTTGTCTTCAAAATAAGTTGGCTGAAGTTGTTCAAAGCTACTTTACAGATGGGAAAGTCGAAGTTGTTTCAAAAAAGATGTAGATGTCAAATATGGCTGAAGATTGGAAATCTGATCAGTCAAAAAAAAGAAATTCAGGCCATGGACTACGACAAAGTGATCTTACCTCTGTAGTCCACAGTCCATCATAGCTTAATGCTAGTTGTTAGCAGCCTAGCACAGATTTAGAACCAAACTGGCTGTTAAGTCTCATCATGTGTAGTGTCGATGCAGGACTTAACAACAAAGAAAAGGGCACAGAAAAAAGTATTAAATAAATAAAACTGTTCATTGTTACAATGATTGAAGAATTCATAATTGAGTTATTAATTAATTAACATATAACAACTTTACAATTGAAATTACTTCATTTTATTTGAATAACCCAATCTGACTAATTTGCAAAAAGGATTCGTTATAATAAATAAAAAGGTGATCCAGCTTTAGATGATCAAACCTTGGATTAAAAAAATTATCTTTTTAGGATTATGGGCGTTTTCACTGTGTCACTGTCACATGATATTTGCTTTGAAAGCATGTTCCTCTGGGCTTTACAATAAACTGTAAGTGTGACTTTTTTATAACCTATAGATTTACTCAAGCCAGCAAAATTATCATCTATATTTAAACGAACAGTAAAAATAATCAACTTGTGTATAAATAACGACTATGCAAGGTAGAGTATTTACAGGTACAGTACAAGACTGCTTGTTTGCAGCATGACTTCTTCACTGTATGGCAGGTCTGAGTGTATCTTACAGGTCATGACCCACCCAAACTATGACCTGGACTAACAGGTCTGAAGAGCTGCAGCACAATATGTCATGTCTTTTCTCCTTTTGTTTCTTTTCTCCTTTTTGCTGCAGGTGGAAAATTCCTCTATCTGCGTTTGTCGGAGCTAAGGAAAACATTTTCTTGGCTGTGGCAGAGGCAGTACACATTAGAAACATTACGTTAGTGCAAAACTAATATAAAACCTCAGGCGATGCTTTGTGTCTCACTGACGATGCATTACTCTTTCTTTTCTCTTTGTGATTGTTGTAGTCTATGCCTTTGAAAAAGTAATTTATTTAAGAGCTGCACTTTGTCTTTGAGAACATATTTTTGGTGTTAGCATTGTCACTTGTCTGCATTATACATTATGCATTGTACATCCCACATTATATATGTTTTTGCTATGCGTCTGCAACCATGTGGAACCAATTGTTTTTTAATTTTAGAAAAGGCCAGTGTGAATGATTTAGAAGGTGTCTGCTTGTCCGCATTTACTGAAACAAGCTCTCCTCCTTCAGAGAGAGAAGCAGCAGCAGCAGCTGTGGCAGATTTGGGAGCGCTTCTCTTGTGCTAAACTGCAGCACCCCTAGTGGTGGACAATGGAACATACAGTGGGGGGATGGGGGAGGAAGTGTGGAGAATCATCTTAACAGGTGGAGACAAGTGTCAATTGAAGGTTGTGTTTCTCCATGGAAACAAATCATGTATGTGTTTTAAGCATGAGAGACAATCTTTTTTCTTTTGTCTTATCACAAAACCGTGCATGTGAGCCCACGTGTGTTTGAGTGCAAAAAGAAAAGTATATGGCTCATTGTGTGTCCACTTACACAACCTGCCTCAGATCATGTGCTTTCAACTCATTCTATGTGTGAGGCAGTATGTATGATTTATAAATACCAAGAGAGGGTCTGAATATATGTTATGTTGCGTGATAATAAATTACATATGTAATCGAGAGACAAATGGTTAGATCCAAATGAACCGTGAGTCCTCTCAGAATCCACAGCAGACTGTCTTTGCCTTTCAAGATGAATGTGAAGATGTTGAACAAAGATGATATCCATCTGTATTTGTCTCTCCAATGCTTGAGGAAAATGCAAGAAAACACTTTTGCATGTTTACATTACCTGGGGAAAGTAGATAGAATTGTCCAATCATATAATCATATAATCCAATGTGTACCTGAAGTGAATAAAAAATATATCCACACTCATCAGCTAATATGTAATACTTAAAGCGCCAGGTTGTGTCGTGGATGAAGACTTTGTTGAGACTATTTTGCTTTTGAGACAAAGGTATGTAGCACTGATGCTGTTTGCCAGTGCAGGATCTATTGTCATGGTGCCCTGGTCATGTAAAGCTAACATTATATATGATACGCTATAGTAGCAGGATAGGCAGGGCATCCACAGTCTATCCGGATTCTGCACAGCTCCTGCATTACAGAGTTCACTAGAGGGTCAAAAGTGTCACCACATACATCACTGCTGTAGCAGAACGGCACACACCGTTGCCATGGTGATCTGCCATTTTTTTTTCCACTGCTGTGCTAAGCCAAACAGTGGTGGGTGGGTGCAGAGATACAAGAAAAGACAAAAATGAATGTGTGTCCTGTGTTGTGTATGTTTCAGAGTGTGTGTCTGCAAAAAGGGAGTGTGTTTATTTGGCCAGTTGTAATTTGGTTACCGCAAGAGAGACTTGTGTGCCCTCCTTGTTTGGTCTGACTATCTGTGGTCTCAGCTGTACTCATCAGCAATCCTGTGCAACAATAGCGAAGGTGCCCACGGTGGGAGCTGCACAGCATGATAAAACTGGTAAAATGACGGTGTCAGAAGCTTCATTGAACATAATCAGGCTGTGGTGGATGGTCTCGGCTGCTGGGTTCGGGACCATAAGTCTGGTGATTAAACATGCATAGGGTGAATCCTTCATCACAGGGCGAAACAAAGCCGCCCTGCCTTCCCCACGTGTTTCAACATCGCCACGGAAAAAGGCTGTTTCCCTAGCAACCAAACGGTCTCTCTTTGTCACAGGAATGGAGAAGAAGGAGGAGGCAGGCAACGGAGTGGGGGCTGAGTGGAGGCATCACAGTCCGCGCTGACCTCCACCTGACCTCTACGTGAACACGCCGTATTGGTTCGCTGCTTTCCTGGAGGGAGCAACGTGATCGATCAATTTTGATTAGATCTATCTAAACATCTGTTTTTAAGTTTGACACATAATCATAAATGCACGCCCAAAGTTCCTGTTGTTTTATTAGACATTTATACAGTATCCTATACTTTTTGAAATCCAAAACAGCAAGAGGAAGGACAGTCGCATGGGTTGTCATTCCTTCATTTTGACAGATGGCACTGCCTACGAGTTTTCTAAAATAGTCAACATCTTTTTTTTTTTTACAGCCCCCCATGGTGGGTTGTAGGGAAAGTGAAGGTGAAACAAGGAGAAGCATAAAAAGCTCTTAGAATAAGAGAAATGACTCAAGGCGAGGAAATTGCGGATGCAGCTCAAAAAGCATAGTGGTGAGAAAAAGACAATGGCTTGTTAATATCGGCAGCCAGCAAAGGGGAGGAAGCGACACAAAGTCAGTCGGCGCTTTTATGTCGGTTGGGGCTCTCGGTAATGTTAACCTAGTGTTTCCCTAATGGGCTTAATGACATATGGAGCACAGATTGCAGCAGGGGAAGGCTCACTTTGAAAGTACTGTCGCCTCCCTCAGGGCTTTGCAAATACTACATTATGAAGATGCGGTGACTAATGACACAGGTCATATCTGGTGAACTTTAATGGTTTTCAAATGATAACTGAGAGGATCTTTAAATGACCTCAAACATCTTTTTTAAATGGCTCTCAACAGGTGCGATACTTTCTTTCTCAATTTCTGATGATCATTATCTTAAACACCACATCATGAAATGCCTTCTTTTCTAAATTCTCACCACTGGCCTGCATGACACCTCTCTAAGAATCTCCCAGTGGCATATCACCCACCATTTTGTTTCAATTTGTTCCCATCACTGATATCTCTTCCTCCTCTCAGCTCCTTCGGTCTGTCCACATCTCGCTTGTCATCTGGTCATCATCTTCTCCTGGACTGTTACTGATGATATCGGTTTTCTGTTGGCTTTACGGTTATGGAAAGTGGAGCTAATGGGTTTTCAAATGGTTTATTGTGAATGCAAACTGTCAAGAGGGAAGAGATAGGATCAGATTTGATTAGGGACTACAGTTGCAAACTGAAATGTATTTAAAAAGGCTGGGAGTCTTGTTTGTGTGGCTGCCTAATAACTTCAAGAAAAAAAAATCACAAAGTATACTGAGACAAAATTTACTACCTTGCATCACCCTTACTATGTGCCCTTTGATCAACTTTACTACTAGTATTTTCTCCCTTCCCCTCTCGCCAGTGCAGAGAGCAACACTGCCCCTTCAGGCCAAATGTGGTCAATGCAATGCTCTCTGGCAGATGAATGATGTCAAACAGACATATTTATATTCATTTAGGACTGAGGAGGAGGAGAACCCATCTGTAACGGATGTGATAGGAACCGCCATGTGTGAGTGTGTGTGTGTGCGTGAGTGTAGACACGTTTGTTTGAGCATGTGTTCCAAGGTTTCCATTGTTTGTGATAAATGAATCGTGCTTTTGTGTGAGTTTATGCCGTGTTTGTCAATTTGTGTGTGTGAGAGTTTGTATTTGTACGTGTTTACAATGCGTGTGTGTGTGTGTGTGTATGTGCGCGTGTGTGTGTACGTGCACACGTCTTCGAGGTGAGGTCATTCCCCGGTCACCCGTTCAGTCTGTGTGATGAATGAAGAAGAGAGGTGCGGCAAAGCCAGAGAGATTTGGGAGAAACATTGTTCTATGGGGTTAAAAATGATCCTATGTTGTGCCAGAGGGGAATGTAACAAGAAAAAAAAGAGAGGAAAAAGAAAAGGACGGCTGCCACTTAAGTTGATGTTCATCATATCTGATGTGTAATATCAAGCTCGGCAATGTAGTAAACTACTAAAATATTAATATCAGTTATTTGATGCAAAGTATCTGAACAAAGTAGTTGAAATTAGCTCCTATTATGTTCATTTCTTTTTTTCCTACTGGTGAAATGAGAGGGAAGTGGTTGTGTTTGGTTTGGATGACAGGCTGATGGGGTCAAAGGCATCTGACTCAAACAGGAAGTATCAGGTTGCAGTAGACAGGAAGTTGGTCGACCAAACAGGAAGGACTCAATTCAGAGGAGACTACTGAAAGCTAGCATCGGTCAGCGTCTGACAACATGAGGACAAGACATAGATATGTATAAATGTATGTACAAGCATTTGTCTTATTTATGGCTTAAATATTTGTACTGGGTTTTTTTTTTGCTTCCATAATTTGCATGAAATCGACATTAACTTGTTAAATGCGACTTAAATATGTTAATCAAATATCACATTTTAAATGAATCTAAATATTCATACTCATGTTTCTACGGAAAGATCCGTACTTGTTTTTTTTTGTCTGGATGTCGGCTTGATAAAGGTCAGCTCTGATCTGAGGAACTGCTGAGGATGATGCGTTTGAATGTGTGTGTCTGTGAATATGTGCTTAGGAAAATGTGGTCAGGCAGAAGTGCATTGTGGGATCGATGTCCACACCTCATCCTAAATTATTCATCCTGTCAACCGGCCTGTCCACCATCGCAGTGGAAACCGCTGACCAAGAGCTTTACCCCCATCCCTACGGATTCACCTCTTCATCCCCTCCTTGGCCCTCACTTCCTCCTCTCTCTCTTTCATTATCTCTTCTCAGATTTTTTCATTTACCAACTCTCACTTTCACTTCTTCTTTCAGCCTTCCTCACCTCTCCGGTCTTTTCATCTGTCTATTGTTTTCCACCATTTGTCAGTATATCTGTCTTACTCATTAGTCCTGATCTCCCACTGACTAACTTCCTATTTATTTTGTTCCCATTTTTTTCTTCCTGTTGTTGTCCTCGCTGACATTTTCTCCTCTGCTATTCCCATGTTGCTGACTAAGATTATAATGTGTTGGCTTTGTAGGCTGTTTATGTTTGTGTCTTTGAAGATTGCCCCAGTGGCCTTTTGGAAGACAGCCATAATCCCGGTGAGTCGCCAGAGTTGGTTAAGTGTGTGTTGTGTGTGTGTACATTCATCCTTATACATGTGTGAATGCATGTGTGCATGTGATCAACTCTGACTGCAGTGTGTGTGTGTGTGTGTGTGTGTGTGTGTGTGTGTGTGTGTGTGTGTGAGGGTGCGAGTCAGTAATTGTGACATGGCTCATACATCATGGCCACAGCCCGTTTGATTACAAGCGGAGGGGCTCTGTGATTAATCGTTGGATTCAGCTTCCTGGCTCGAGGTGCGACACTTGGTCACAGAGCATCTGTACTGGCACACCCCCGTAGCCCCACTGGCTCGCTCCAGCGTACCCCCATACTGCCCACATCTTTTACACACAGCCACACATGGGTCCGATTGCCCCTGCCTTGCTCTTACTTCCTCCCCAACACTCCATTACCTTCTACAATCCACTCCTCTCTAACATCACAGTTCTTATCTTTTCCTTTTCTTCCTCATCAGCTTTGCCTCCCCCATACCCCTCTGACTCCTGTTATATCTTAGCTCAACTGTCCTACTCTAATCCCTCCACACCTTTACCACCAACCGTATATCTTGTCTTTACCACTTTGAACTCTCCACCTCTGTACTCCCTCATGTTGCTCCTATCACATAACCTTTCCTTTTCAAGCCATTTCAGTGCGACCCACAGATTCTTATTAACCAAAGTCTTGCTGTTTTGATCTTATCACCTTTAACCTTGTTGTTTCCCCCTTTCACAAAAGCTATGACCCATCTGTTCTCTCTTTTTTATATACCAGCCACACCAACCCTTTTCTTGAATCCCTCACACACCCATACAGTATATTTATCGTTACACAAAACATGCACAAACTCACAATCTTCACTCCCAAACAAAAAGCCTCAACCGTACTTAAGTCTCGGCATTTAAAAAGGATCTGTTGCCCTCTCCACATGCCAGCTGAGATCATGTGATTCCCCGTGGCCCAAAGCACCCATTAATCCTACATGCTAGCAACCTTGAATCTAAGCAATTGCCCTTTTGTGTGTTCTATATGGTACCATCAACATAACAGCTGTAATTGTATTTATGGAGGCTTTTTATCCAGGATTTGTGCTGCAACATCTTAAGTCAAGTCTTAATGCATTTTTTAATGAGGATCTATTTGTTTGAATCATCCTTCTTTCAACATGTACCTCAAGCACACATCATGGTTTTATATCAATTATTGTTATTATAAGAGTAAAAACAAAAATCATCTTTATGATATTAGTCACATGCAGGAGAATATTGAGGAAAGTAAACAGCAATTCAAAAGATACACAATTTTACAAAAAATTATCCAAAAAAATTTATCAAAACAATGCGATTTGATCGAAATAGGTGGGGACTGTAGCTTTTAGCATGTGTTACTTTCTAAAGAAGTGTTCATAGTGTAAAGTGTGTGTGTGTGTGTGTGTGTGTGTGTGTGTGTGTGTGTGCGCGCGCGCATGCGCAAACAAAGATATTTAGTATCATCAACTTTAAGAAAAAAATTATAACAGTGAATCATATATATTGAGCACAAAACAAATTTGGGAGATGTGATAGTGGGAGGACGATGAGGATGATGGTTGAGGTAGTGAGATGTGCTGAATAAAAGTCAATGAGGAAACAAAGGACGAGAATCTGAGAGTGAGCAAGCAAGCCAGTCAGAAGCAGACACTGTGTGTGTGTGTGTATGTGTGTGTGTGTGTGTGTGTGTGTGTGTGTGTGTGTGTGTGTGTGTGTGTGTGTGTGTGTGTGTGTGTGTGTGTGTGTGTGTACGCGGTCCCCTGGCACTCACCTCCATGCGGTATCAGGATGAGGGATGGTCCTGCCAGCGATCAGCCCAGGCCTGGACTCAAACTCCGCACAAGGATTCCCTGCTGAAACCATTAGTCTGGGCATTAAACACCATTAGAGCACACACACACACACACACACACACACACACACAAGCACGCACACATGCGTGCACACTCACACACACTCAGAGAATAAGTGCTTTATCACAACCGTGCGCTCACAAATATACACTGATATATACTGATTGCATGAGTGTGTAGTTGACGCTTGTACACGCTTTCACAGATGAGTTCCTGCAGGCGCACTCACACACATCAGTAGAGCAAAGTGGAGGAGAGTGATTGCCAGATGGATTGGTTGAAGATGAAGGTAGAAGAACAGCAGGAGAGAAAGTAGGATGATGAAAAAGACAGACCGGGGAAATGAAGAAGAGGATGGGAAGGTTTTGAGAATCCATTTTCCCTTTAATGTCTCATTTTTCCTTTAATAATCTTCTCGACTTGCCTTTTCTAATGCATAATTAATTAATGACAAGCAAGAAATTAATTTCCTAAATGTCAGGGCTTTGTTTTTTTCAGATTTATTTCATCTTTCACTCTCACTGTACATGAATGGGTTTTATAAATCTGCATGTGTGTTTATTACCTGTGTCAGTGTGGATGTGCACGCTTATGTGAGTCTGGAGCAAGACTGTCCCCTGTGATCCAGGTGTAATTGGGTTAGTGACAACCAGGACAATGTGACACCTGCATGTCTCAGCTGTGCATCTCCCCATTGAACTGGCCTGGAGTCAGCTGGAGCTCTGTCTTTTTGGACTCGCCTGAGCTCAAATGGGACTGATCCAGGGTTAGAAACTCCACTAGGAACAACAAAAATAGTCACAGGGTTTTGTCAATGCTCCCTCAAATTAAAATAAACATGTCCATTTTAAAGGATGTCAACGGCACACATGTACAAAAGTTTATTGAAAAGTTAAATAAGAAAATGACAACAGTAGAAGATGTGATTATATCCAGAGTAAATGAAAAACGAAAAAAGCGAGGCATCGCTGTACTTGGAGGCAGTCTGTGACGCTACTAAATACACTGAGACATGCACAGCATGTCTCAGGAGAAATGTATGGCTTTTTTTCATATATAAATTTTGTGGTGTCTTGCTTGAATGGCCGTACTGCCCCCAATGACTTCCAGCGGTACTGCTCTATTTCATCTGTAAGTTTTTAGGTGACATGAACAAAAGTAGACAAATCCAGTATGAGTGAAGTCTCCGACCAAATATGTATCTGTCTTTATTTATGGAAATGAGAAGCATAAGGGAGAGGGGAAAATGTAGAAATCAGGAGAAATTTGCATACATTCGACCATTTAAAAAATACGAATATTAAAAGTAAATTACACAACGGATGCTTTATCTATCTATCTATCTATCTATCTATCTATCTATCTATCTATCTATCTATCTATCTATCTATCTATCTATCTATCTATCTATCTATCTATCTATCTATCTATCTATCTATCTATCTATCTATCTATCTACTAATCCATCCATCCATATTTATATTTCTGTTTATGTATATATTTACTTGCCTGTTGTGAAAACCATCCTAGTCTTTGTCACTTGACTTCTCACAGACTTCTTCACATCTGTTGCACATTTGCAGTTGTTTTTTGTTTTTTCCCCCATTTCCATGCAGATTGATGGGTGTAGTAATGTGAAACATCATCTCATCAGCCAATATGCTTTTGTGATTAAATGTGAAATGAAGAGATTAATTCAAGCATAAAATGAAAACAAACGAATTATTTCTTTAAAAAAATAATAATTTCCAAACAGATGTTTGAGATTTGGAATGAAACTTCACCCAAGTAAAGATTTTCATTTGTTTGAAAGGCACCTTGTGCCTCAAGAATTTATGTATCACACAAACATGCAGAAAGTAAACACCGCTCTCCTGGGTGCCCTCCTCCTCTCATCAGGCAGAACCTGCGATCACAGACTGATATCATCACGCAAACATCTCCCTGTCACATCAGATTTCTGTGGCCCTTGTCGAAGGACTGTCTCTCTAGGCCCGAGTGGCGGCAGACCATGCTAACCAGCGCGACGCTATCGGAAGCTAATAAATCATCTGAGGTTTTATTTCAGATTTATTCGGACCGTAATGAAGACGCGACGGGCCCCGGGCTGTAACCGACGGCGACACAGTGACACTGATGAATGGCTGAAGGTGTGTTCTCTACAGTTGGAAGGAAAGGGAGGACTGTCAAGCTGCAATGGTGTGTGTGTGTGTGTGTGTGTGTGTGTGTGTGTGTGTGTGTGTGTGTGTGTGTGTGTGTGTGTGTGTGTGTGTGTGTGTGTGTGTGTGTGTGTGTGTGTGTGCAGAAACGGTCCTAGGATTTACCCAATTTTGGGGCCAAGTATATCCATAATCATTTTCTTATTCAGTAGATGTATACATACATTTATTTCCTTGTTTGGTCCCATACTTGGACACACATAATACATTTTGCAAAGACAGCGTTTTTTAAGCACACAGGTGTACTTCAGGGGCCAGTCAGATTAGTGCTGGGGCCAGTCCCCCTCTGGATCACTTTGTTTTCAATGATCTGTTAGATCAAGCATAACTTACCATCAAATAAAAGATTATTACTTTTCATGGGGACCATGTGGATTCTAGTAATAGAAAGTATTTATGTATATTATCTTCACTGTCCTCATCCTCATCATCATCATCATCATCATCATCATCATCATCATCAACATCATCATCATCATCATCACAGTTGTTGCTTTTATCTTTATTCTCATCATCACAATCAGACCTGTGTCTTACCCTCGCTGTGTATGCATTGCTATCTCTGTGCTACCTAATTTCACCGAGTCTGTATTTTTACAGCGCGCGCTCTGTGTCATCGCAGTCCTCTCTGTCAGCCAAGGACAAATCGACTGATCCAACTCAATGCTTCAAGTCTGGCAGCTCCCAGTCATCTTGTCAATCAATGAATCCATACGAAGCTCGTCTCACCCGCACCTGACATAGTATGGCACAGCATTTTCTGAAGAGCATGGAAGTCATAATTACTGCACCATAACTCTGCTTTGTCTGCGACAACACTAAGAGAGTAAGTTTCATCAAGATCTGCACCTGAGTTCTGAACGATAGAGACATAGCCAAAAAAAAACAGATTAAGTGAACACACGGGACTTAAAAATTAACTAGTATTTTGTTTGACTCAAGTTTAGAAAACTTTTTCTCTATTCCAAAATTGGTTTCATCTCTATGAGACATGATTTGCAATAATTCTCAACAGATGGATTTGATCGCTCATAAATCAGATAGACAGTGGTTTTGAGTCTGAAAATATATCTTTTAGAAAATAATGATGACTTCATCCAACTAGTCCATGCCAAACTAACTGGACCAGCATAGAGATTGGGGAGAAAATGAAATCTGCAAGAGCAACATGACTGGGATTGTGCCATTGTTATGTTGGATAAGGTTCTGGAACTCCTGGGATGAGCTGCTACATAAACCCCATTGGAAATCTGTGGTGTTGGCTGAGTGAGCAAGTGCGACAGAAGGAACATCTTCAACAGACACAGCAGCGACTCCGGGCAGCTCTGTCTGAAGACTGGGCCACTGCCTGGAGGATGTGCTAGTCCATGAGGAGGAGGATTACTGCTGTAATCAATGCTGATGAGAGACAGAGTTCACTGGCTCAGTAAAATGTGCACTTGTGTTGCTTGAGATATTTATGATGCATACATTTTTGTGTTGTTTTTCATAAATGTAATTGTTTTTGTTGCTGGTAAAATTAAGATCATCAGTAAATCATTAAAAATTGATAACTACACTGACTTTTTTAAAAATTCTTGGTCTTTTCACTGGACCAATCACAGCTGGAAGAGACAAAAAAGTATGTCACGAATTGGAAATACTTCTCTGCTGCTGTGAGAAAATTCAGAAATGTTTTGTGATACATAAGTGTTTAAGTTGCAAAATATTATCCCGAGCATGGAGAGAACATTCCACAGAAGGGTATGACATTCAGAGAGGCTTTTGCAGCTGTCTGTGAGAATAATGTTGCGCACCGTAATGCGAGTGTGTCTTCGCTCCATCACCCTGTCTCTCTAATTACTGCTGTTTGTCCACCGTGAGACAACATGAAAGCATTTGGTTTCTCTGCTTGACAACCGCCACGAAAGGACAGATAACACACTCCTACTTTACACTAGACTGGCACCATCTCTCTCCTTCCATCTTCATCACGTCCTCTCACACACTCTGTTACACTCCTTCACTCTGCCTCTTCATCCCCTTTCTACTCCTCTACAAAGCTGTCACTCACTAGATGCAGAAATCTCTCTCACAATCTCTTATCCAGTTATCCTTCCTGTCGTTCACCACTCTTTTTGCTTCTCTTATCATTCCCCATCCTTTTCCCCCTGAGCCTATGTAAAAAAAAAAAAAGATGTGTTCACTATATTTGCAGCAAAGATTAACAAGGTAATAGCATACCTTGTGGGGTTTTTACATTTTTATTTTTGGTTAAGGTGACAACACACACACACACACACACACACACACACACACACACACACACACACACACACACACACACACACACACACACACACACACACACACACACACACACACACACACACACACACACACACACATATGCCCAGAAGTGTGCAGAGCCAGATAATTAGAGCTTGAGGCCCTTTTTTCCTAAAAAAAACCTGAGGGTAATTAAAGTGCCCCTGGACACGGGTGTGTCTGTGAGCTGCTTGTAATTAAACCCCAGTGAGCTGATTTGGCTAATTAGCTAAGGGCTTGTTGTTGGACACCTAAGGATTCCAGGCCCTCACAACGTTGGAAGTTACAATGTTCCCACATCGTCTCTGGCAACACTTTTATTTCCTGGGGCATTAATCACCAGAGTTACAACTGTTGCCATAGTGACTGCCAAGTGGGTATGACGGGATGCAGCTGCAACCCTGTGGGTGATAGGTGAGGACTATTCAAGTTTAAGCACTGAGAGAAGGAGACTTGTTTGTGAATCACTTTATATGACGATCATTTTTATTGTCCATCACCATCAACTGGTGACTGACAGGAGGAATATGCTAACATTCACCAATCAATTGATCATTTCTGTCCATTTCATAACTTAATGAACTTGAGAGTACGATGAATAAGAGGATGGAAATGATGAACACTACATGTATGTGCCTTCACACAGCTTCTTGGGTGTACATGTCAAAAGTATTTGCCTCAAGAATGAAGTAAAGTAATATCTTTCAATACTTATAAAAGGGCATCCAGAAAAGCAGTCATCCGTATCATGCTCAAAGTGAGGAAGTTTAAGAGTAACTGCTGGAAACTTAATATTATGAACCCAATTGTTTTTGTAAGTCTTCCAGGAAATCCAACAAAATCTCTAACAGCATGTACGTACCAGAGATGTTCATCTCATTATATCTACCTCCACCCTCATTTCCATCTCTCCCTCTCTCTGCCTCTCACTCATGTCACCAATAACTCAGGATCTAACTTCATAGCCGGAGCACATCGGATCCCCATTCATTTCCGCAGCAGGAGAGGGAGAGCTGACGCTGGCCACTGAGGCTCTGATCAATCATGATCCAGCATGACAGGTTGTATTAGAGATGGAGAGATGGAGAGAAGACGGCAGAAAGTAAGGGATATACGGTATTCAGACATGGACATTTCTCTTTTGGAGTAGAGTGTGATTTGTCCACATGACCTGACGTGATCAGAAGAAGGTCAAAGGGAAAAGAAGGGACAAAACATTCCCATTCCTTTTCGTCATTAAGAGATTAAATCCCATCTCTGACAGTGCTGTCATTGCCGGAGACAGAATTCAACATGGTTGGTAATTTGGCTTGTTCCATATCTCCTCAGCACTCAGTTGGCCGATGACAGCCAGGCGACGGAGCGTTGAATATGCAAGATGCCTCTCTCCCTTTCCCTCTTAACTCTGCCGTCTCCGCCCGAGAGCACTGTCATAGACACACACCGGCGCTCAGGAACATTTACGCATGCACACACACACACACACACACACACACACACACACACACACACACACACACACACACACACACACACACACACACACACACACACACACACACACACACACACACACACACACACACACACACACACACACACACACACACACACATAGCCTTGTAAAATGATATATTTTCAACCATTGTCACCAAGTTTGACCTCCCAAGATATTGTTAGATGAAGGTTTGCAGGTTCAGTTCTCTTGTGTGTCAGCAATACCTATTCTCACACTTACAGCCTAGCATCAGCTAGTGTCAGTGAGTGTGTGTGTCAGTGAGTGTGTGTGTGTGTGTGTGTGTGTGTGTGTGTGTGCTGACAGTCCCTGTCAGCCTGCTGTGCATATCCTTCTAGCACACCCACAGCGAATCCAGTCAGACCAGGTGTTATTTCAACATTAAGTTTGGGAAGATGAACGAGGCACGTTTTTCTTATCCTCCTCCCATATCACGTATTTTCATCCCGTGTTCTCTCTTTCCTTCCCACTCCCATCCCTCCAGTCGGAAGAGCCTGACCCAGTATTACAGTGACATTATGGGGCCATGTACCGCCCTGCAAAAATAAACCCCAGTGAAAGAGGAGTGACAGAACAGGGTTACTGCACACTGTCGTGCAAATTAATCAAACAAATAAACGAGAGATTTAGACTTAAACAGGGAAGAGATCTCTCTCTCTCTCTCCATCCCCTCCTCTTTCATCCATTTCCCCATCTTGTAGCTCCTGCGTTTTTCCTCTTCTACATTCAGGCATACTGACACTAGCACATTCAGGGATACAGGGGTGCAGGCAGCCATACATTTCCACAGCTACCTGTGCGGTTGCAGGTGAGGTATGCTTCAAAGCAGCTTCAGGTAGACATGTCTGACGTTCATCCACTCATATATCAAGCTATTTTACACTCGCTGCACGTTTCAAAGCTTTAGCTTCCTCACAGCCAGTTTCGCTTAACACCAGATGTTGCTTGCTGGCACTGGTCTGGCTGAGAAAGCAGGGCTACAGAATAAAACAACACAAAATTTCTTTGCAATATTTTACTGAAGCAACCCATTTCATGTCAGTGCAAACAAAATTTACACACTATGATGGTTACTCTGTCAGCGGATCATAAAGTAGAAAACCCATAACTTTGAAATGCTAACAGGCATGACAACTGTAGCATCACTAATGGTTTAGCTGCTCACATCCCGTGTTGTTGCATGTTTTTGGTGTCAATGCAGAGCTCATTTCTGCTCTATGGAATGGTGACTTTATGGATCGTTGTGGCAGTTTTGTTTTTCAGTGTACGGTTAAAAAAGAAAGTAATTTGTTTGAGTAGATGGTGGCTGCGGGGTTTATTTATGCATGCAGATTCAGATTAATTCAGAGCCGACACACACATCTTAAGCGCATAAGTGCATAAGTCTCTGTAGATGATGACCTCAACTGTCTGCATGTCATTCTGTCAACCCTAAAGTCATCAACAATGCGAGTTGGTTCAAAGTCTCTGACTGACCTTTTCCAGTAGAGACTCCATCAACAATAGGTTTGTAGGATCGCTTCATCTCTAAGGCAGAAGGGCAGCTGGTTTTAGCATATTTATCTGCTTGAGTGCTCACCTGAGCATTTGAAGCGGCCCATTTTTCTGTCCTACCCTGGGGCTAACTTTGTTATCCATTATCTGTAACTGCAGTAGGTATATGTTTTTACAGATAGATTCATTTTTTTCACCAGTTTTTAAAGGAAATGATGTAGGTAGCCTATAGGCCACCATATATCATTATCAAAAACTCATCTTACACTAACCATTGTTTTAATGTTATGCTTTCCAGCACTGGACTGCCCCACTAATACATGTTGTTTGTTCATGCCTTCAATGATGACATGTATTTATGCAATTTCCTCTGGGATTAATAAAGTATCTATCTATCTATCTATCTATCTATCTATCTATCTATCTATCTATCTATCTATCTATCTATCTATCTATCTATCTATCTATCTATCTATCTATCTATCTATCTATCTATCTATCTATCTATCTATCTATCTATCTATCTATCTATCTAAGCCTTTTTTACATCAATATTAGCCAGCATATGCTGTTTGGTAAAGCAATAGACACCATTGGCTGGAGTGTACCCTCCTACTTTAGGTTCATCATGTACAGCTTTTGTTTTATTTAAGCCATAATCCATGGACAATTGGGACCAGATGTGTATATCACGTATAGGAATCCTCTGGAACTACTATTATATCACCACACATCTATTATATTTAACGGTACTCTTGTAGTAAGAAGGTTTTGTGATCTTGTTTTAAAAATATCATTTTGGCCTTTAATGAAATGACTGTTAAAAGGACAGCCACTATTAGCAACATATTGTATAAACACCGCCATATGTACTGTTATTTGTTCGTTGTTCCTTGATAAAATGTTTTTCTTAATCCTAGATTTTCTGCTTCTTTGAGCTGATTCGATCCTTTCTTAGACAGTTTGTAATAATTTTTTGAAAAGCCTTACTTTGACAGTAAGTGTCTCACTTGCAAATAAAGAAAAAGACAGAGCAGAAGCACTACAAATACGAATAAATGAAAAAAGGCAATGTTTGCTGCAGTCATAGATCAGAAGCACTACAAATACGAATAAAAGACAAATGGCAATGTTTGCTGCTGTCATAAACAGAAAGTAAATCAAACTGCAAACTTATCATAGAAGAAATGCAGACAGAACAAAGAGCTGAAAACAGAAATCATGTGCTCAGGTTAAAGTGTAGCAGAGGATGAGTGGAAATGGGATGGTTTATACAACATACAGCGTGGATGAGAGAAATTGAGAACCAGGTGAGCACAAAAGTTCAGATAATAGGAATAGAAACATATGTTTGTTAAGATTTCAGTCCTGGTTGATCTGGTGAGACTGTGGTTACTCTTTAGTTGAGCCCTTAATCCAGACACCAGCAGGAACGAGGTGCCTTTGCCAAGTGGCATGTGATGCAACGCAAGGGCTATTGCCAGTACTCAGCTGATGCAGTTGTTATTTTCACACACAGCACCCATGTTGTTTAGGTAGCAAATGTTCTTTCACCCATCTGTACACCCATGGGAGTGTCACAGCTGAAAGCACCTGCACCACTGACCAACACAAATACACAAACCTGGTCTACAGGCGATGGCACACTGTATTTCTTGCTATTTTGAGGGCAAATTAACTGCTCCTACATAGATCTTATGCCACAATCTGCATGCACTATTGATGCACAGGCTGGCTCTGACATCATCTTAATCTGCACATGTACAGGGATATCTAACTGCAATTGTTCCAGGGCCTTTTTTTTTTTGTATTACGAGACACAACAATAATTAACATTAGATCCTGTGATGTCTGGGAAGTTTTAAGTAATATTTAATCAAGATTTCCTGCTGTCCTTTTTTGCCCTAAATGAAAATGAATACACAGTCATTGTTTTTGAATGCTGCAGATAATGTGATTGATATTTTTCTCATCATTGATGTATTATTTTCTACACTCACATTCCATTTGCCACAGACTGCAATCCCTATGCACCAACAGATGTATTACAAACACAGAGAAGCACTGAATGGGGCAGCAAGGTGGCGCATTGGCACGCTGTTGCCATACAACAAGAAGGTTGTGGGTTCAATTACTTTCTATGTGGGCGGCAGTAGCTCAGTCCACTAAGTCCTGGACTGGGGTGTGAGCTGGCAGTGGAAAGGTGCCAGTTCACCTCCCGAGCACTGCTGAGGTGCCCTTGAGCAAGGCACCATCCCCTTTATAAGTTGATCATTGGGGTGCACCATTAAGGAGCTGCCTGCTGCTCTACCTGTAATCTGAATGGTTAGAGGCCTGCTGTGTGTGTGTCATGGCTCTGTACATGTATATACTATGCATGTGATTAACATAGATTAACTAGAGCGGACAAATAATTTCCCTCCGACGATTAATAAAGTTGATTTAATCCTCATCTTACTTTCTATGAGGAGTTTGTATGTTCTCCCCGTGTCTGCATGGGTTCTTTCCAGGATCTCCAGCTTCTTCCCACCTCTGAAAACGTGCAGCGTAGGTGATTGGTAACACAAAGTGTCCGTATCCAGGGTCTATCCAGCCTCCCATGGCCAGCTGAGATAGGCTCCAGCAGATTTGTGATCCACAAGCGGATAAGCAGCTATAGACGAGACGATTGCGTTCATTGTTTCACACATATCAGGCTGCTCCTTGGTCGGATGATTGAAATAATCTCGTCTGCAAGAAAATGGATGGATGGAACCACTGCAGAGCTCTTTCTCTTACAAATCAGATAAAAACTGATGTATTTGCTTGCATACATGGGACAGAAGATTGGGAATGATGGGGCAAAGGGTCCACCAAGATCAAGCCAATAAACACGTTACTGTCCCTCAGCACTGAAAGTAGACATGTTTAAGAACAGAACTGCAAAATGAGCATACTAAACTTCTGCAGTGAAAGGGGGATGACACCCAAAAACACACTTAATATTATTAACACATTAGAACACGTATGTTTCATGTCGTTTATGCCCATATTATTTCTTATTTAGAAAAATACTGCTGGACACGCTCTCTACATGTTATTAGTATTTATGGTAACTTAGTACTGAAAATTAAGAATAGAGATTTTGATGCTTTAACAGGATAAAGATGCAGTTTATGGCTTTTCAGTGGGTGTCAAGAATAGAAGTCCCACTGTTAGTCTATGACATCAGTAGGATGTATTTGTTTTGGTTTTTTTTAAATATATATATTTACTCCAGCTCTTAAATCTTTAATCTTAGTACACATTTCTCACCACAGTCTTGACTGTGGTGAGACAATTCTTATTCTTATGCTGTTAGCTGTAGGCTAGAAAATCTCAATTAATATTCAATATAAAATGTACTGATAATAATTTTTTGTTTTTCCAATATGTATTACATTATGCTTTACTTGTGCTGCATTGTTTGAACCCACTGAACAACCTGTACTTGTAAAAAGCAATTTTACTTCATTACTGAACTCATAATCATATACTTAACTCACATAAAAAAAAGCAGAGTGAGAAAACAGAAAACAAACTTTTTAAAATTTACTTTCATGCAAACATCCCATCACTGAGTCGTCTCTCAGGACTTTCAGATTGGCGTTAGATTCTCATCACAGCATTGGCTTTGCAGCATATTCTGCATGCAGGCAACATCTTGATTATTCTAAATGATGACAGTCTGACTCTTGATGGGGACGGCTCCTCATTGATCTATAATGATGCCATTGAGCCACATGACGAATGGTGGCTAAGGAAATGTGTGAGCACATGATTAATGAAGTAATAAATGAAGTAATAGGAGTGACTTTGTTATTCATTTCACAATCTTTGAAGCAAAAAATGAAAAGTTTGATTGTATATTCAAATTAAGCTGTGTTCTGATTCTGCTTCCCAGTCATTGTCGCTCATGTGTGCAGAACAAAAGCATCAACCAGAAATGAGAAAGTACCTTTTATTTAAGGCTTAACCAAAAAAGAAAATAGCTTTTTATTCAATTGTTAGCCCAATTCATGGGTGTTTTTGCTGTGAAATCAAATAGCAGCACATGGCAAAGTCAAAGTGGATGTTTTGGAATAATTTGGCAATTAGATGATCAGATAGATTAATTATCATGTGCGGAGTCGGTACCATGAGCACTGTTTCAATTTTCCAAGTTGTTAATAACATAAGTGATGGACATAAATGATTTACTACCGTATTTGAGACTCCCTAGTATGTCTGGAAATACATTTTATGATTCCATCCAGTCTTTTCCATCTGGTACCTGCTGTTTTGATGTGTGTGGGAGTTTTCCTGGACCTGCTGTCAGGACTGAGATTTTTCAAGGAAAACATTCAGTAATTTTGGGTCTTCCTTTAAAACGCTGCTGCGTCTTCCTCCCTTAGTGCCTGCAGATGTCATACCTGGTATTCAAGTCTTAACCTCACACCAACTAAAACAAAAAAGATGTTCGAATTTCACATACCTCACATTGTGAGGATGATGTAGGGATTGTTTGTGCCAGCTTGGTGACAATCTTAACTTTAACACTGTTGGACACTGCAGAAGTTCATTCCAGGAATAACCCACATATCTGCACATCTTATCCATCCATCTTCCTCTCGACTGACAGAATTGAAAGCCTAGTAAAATAAATCTTTTGATGCTAGGAAGGATTTTAATGGGTGCACGGACAATTTTTTTTAACAATTTTTTTACGCTATAACCTGATTTACAGCCCCACTGTTATATGTAGAGACACTGATAGCTGTCCATTGCTGCCATAATGCACAAGTTTCTGCCTTCAATATATTTCTATCTGATCTAAACAGAGTCCTCCTGTGTTAATATCATACAGCTATAAATTACAATGCAGGCTGGGAAAAATAATGCATGATAACAGAATAAACATCAGAATTCTATAATTTATAGGAATGTACTGTAAAGCTCATTATCAGTAGAGCATCATGGGCAGGTAGAAAAGAAAGAAAAGTGTTGGCACTGAAATTCAAAAATGAAATAGACACTAGAAATAGACAGTAAAGCAGTAAGTTGGAAAAGAATGTGTGGAAAATTAAAAGATACAAACTTCTACAGGAAGGACAGGTATGCGCAAACTCCTCCCTGGGAAGCCTCCAGACTTTTACTTTATACCTTCACTTCTCTAACTGGAGACAACTGTTGGACCATAATGGACATCATTCATAGGGAGACAGAAATATGCAGGAGCATTAACAAAGTTACACGTGTGATCACAAAGTGATGGCGTAACAGGGACCTATAAGGAAACTGGACAGAGTGCTGTCTTCCTGCCTCGATGCTTCCTGTGTGGTTGCTTGTGTGCCTGTAGTATCCACTAACAATCCAGTTCACGTCTACAGTTCTTGCTTCATCACAAGACGTATAAATAAGATGAGTAAAGCAACAATTGCATGATGTTCCCTAACCTTAATTTTATGTATGACATTGATAATGTTCTTTCTGTCCTGCCAGGTTCACCCTACAATTATCTTCTCTTCCTGATTTGGTCCTCATAGCAACCACTCAACTAAGGATAATGAGAAATAAAAATTAAAAGTTCAATGACTCAGATTAATCCTCCAGCATGTGCACATGAGTCTTAGTCAAAGTTTTGCATATGTGCTTGTGTGTGCTGGTTTATATGCTGTGTGTGCAGGTCTCTTGCCATTCCATTGGAGATTATTGTGCATCCATCACTATGCCGTTAAGCAATGGCCAGCGCAGATATGAAATGGCTCTCATTTTAGGGCTACCGCTGATCAATGCTCATAAACATTTAATGTCATAATAAGGTAGCCATCAGGCAGCACAATAGCACATCAGCATTAACAGCTTTGGCGAGCAGGATGGCGACACACACGCGAACGTAAACACACACGCTGCTGCACAAATGCATGCACAAGCTCGCTTTGTTAGTGCAACAGCTCTGGTACATTGAGTATGTATATTTAACACAGCCACAGAGGTGGAAACACATGAATACCACATCACATAGCTTGCTTCACGCCATTAAACAAACACATTCCATCAACCATTTAAGCACTGAAATAATGTGTGTGCTCAGAGTGTGTATGATGTTATGCCGTGGTCTGGGGTGAGAGATGAGAGAGACAAGGAAGGGTGGTGGGGTGAGGAGGAGAAGGGTATTATCAAGGGAGGGATTTACAAAGTAAGCCAATTTATACAAGGTATCCTGGCTCGAATTAGCAGCTAATGACTCTATTAGCTTTCATTTTTGCACAGAGGAGATTTGCCTGCATAAATTAGGCCCCAATCATTGGCAAAGTGTCACGGCCAAAGGACAGTTTATAAATACAACAGCCAGGCCCTGTCAGACACGCCAGGCTCTGATATAGACGTCTCTGCAGACTTTGTCGTTGAGCGCAACAGACTTATGCCAGTCAGACGGTGACAAGGGACCGTGGGGGTCTCAGGGGGACCTCTCTCGCCGTCGTCCCTGAAAAGGTCAACTTGACGCAGGCATAGCCCATCGACCTGCCCCCCTGTCGACTTCGTTGATAAAAATCAGATAAACTTAAGACCACTTATCGATCCAGGCTGCAGAGCCTTAGGCAAATGTTGGCTGAGCCTTCCTCCTTCTCATCCTGTTCTTCTTCCTTCTCCTCCACCTCTCCTGTGCATATGATTACACACTTGCAAATTAAAACAGGGAGCGTGGGGACAGGGACGGAGTGAGGAAGAAAGGATAAAGAAAAGATGGGAAAGGAGAGGTGAAGGTAGGAATTCTTGTTTCTCCAAGGAGAGGATGGAAGTGGATGTTATTAAGAGGTGAGATGATGAGAAGTGGGAGTAGGCACACGAAGATTAATTGCAGAAATTTGAGCAGAGACAGGGAAATTTCATTAACTATGAGAGCACTTGTTAGAGCTAAATGGTCAGAGAGAGGAGAGAGGTGGATTGGAGGGGGGAGGTGAAACAGACCAGATCTCAGGTTGAAAAAGTGGAAAAAAGGAAAGACAGAGATTTATACTTTGCAATCTATAACCACTATTTTCACCCTATGAAAAATGCAGAGATTCTAAATTCCCCCTCTACCTTGTTCCCAAAGTCCTTCCTTTACGTCTGAAACGGTGACAGAAAAAAAAGCACACAGCAGTTGAGTGAGCGCAGCTGTGGAAAAGAGTGAAAACAGGAGGGGCCCCGCAGCAGGAAGGATAAAGAGCTGAGCAAAGGGCCAAGAGTCACAGTTGGTTTCAAAACACTAAGCATGGGCTGTTTCAGAGAGACAGAATTAGAGCGAAACTACAGGAGCACCGAGGGATATAAAGGTAAAGCACGTCTGACTGCCTCCACAAACAGATCGCACATCCTCTGCAGCACCGCTCGCCGTCCTGTCTTAAAACGTCTCTCTTGCCAGACGGGGAGTCTGTCTGCTGCCCTCTGCACCAGCTTCTTTCAACACTTCCTCCCTGTATCGCCTGGCACATCCACACATCTGTACACACACACACACACACACACACACACACACACACACACACACACACACACACACACACACACACACACACACACTGTCCCTGAGTTTCCCTCAGGAGGATGAGCTATACAGCCTCAGAGCAAAGCAGTGCCGATAAGGGGACAGGAGTGTGACGCGAGCAGGGGCCCATGACCACTGATAACACACAGTGTGTGTGTGTGTGTGTGTGTGTGTGTGTGTGTGTGTCTGTGTGTGTGTGTGTGTGTGTATGTGTGTGTGCGTGTGTGCGTGCGTGCGTGTGTATGTGTGTGTGTGTCTGTGTGTGTTTGACTCACAGTCGTGAGGGTGTAAGTGGGAATGATGAGGGTAACCCCTGTTATCAGCTCTGTCTGTGTCAGCTCCATTTGGTGTCAGCTGTCTTACTAGTGTGTGTGTGTGTGTGTGTGTGTGTGTGTGTGTGTCTGTGTGTGTGTGTGTGTGTGTGTGTCACCAGACATTGCAGGGCGATAGTTGTCTGGTGAGCAGGAAGTGCAGTCAGGGTCAGACTGGTGACATATGAAGTAGAGCCTTAAGTGTCTGTCTCATTTTCTAATTCTCTTTGTGTGTGCGCATGCGCGTGCGTGTGTGTGTGTGTATGTGTGTGTGTGTGTGTGTGTGTGTGTGTGTGGGAGAGAGAGAGATACTAATCAAGTCAAAAGAAGATAATATTGAAGCACAGTGATGCCAGAAAGCGGTGACACAGCGGATCGTCAGTGGTGGTAACGCGGTTATCACTTTCCTGATCTCAATTGCTTTTGTGTATATCTCAAACTAAACTGCGTCAGATCTTTAAACAAAACTTGACATAAGACAAAGACTACCTGAGTAAACACAGGATCCACTTTTTAAACGAGTTTATTTCACAGAGAAAAAAGGATACACAATATCTAAATCATTTGTGTGTAAAACTATCTAACCTAAATCTAATAACCTACCAAACTGCATTTATATATGGTTCAGACTAGACACATTGAGGCCAGATTACTACCTGCCCAGTATAGTCATATCAACAAATCATTACTTAAATAGAGTGTTTCAGAAGCATGAAGTTGACCAGGAGCTCTGACCAGTAGCACACAAAGCTAAAATCAAAACTAATTCTGAAGAAATGAGGAAGAAGGTAATGAAGTACGTTAGTCCAGAAAGGGCTGTAAAGTTTTTTCTGAGGTTCTGGAGCTCTACAGGTCCTCAACGAGACGAATCATCTACAAATGGAGAAGATTTGGAACAATCACAAACCTCCCCAGAAGCAGCCAACCTTCCAGAATTCTTCCAAGAGCACAATGAACACTCATGCAGGAAGTCACAAAAGAGCCAAACAAAACATCCAAAGGAACTGCAGGCCTCTTTCACCTCAGTAAAGGTCAGCGTTCATGGCTAAACGGGTCTAAACACAGCGGGCAAAGCTTGCATCCATTGGACAGTGGTGAAGAGAAAGCCCCTGCTAACCCAGATCTGAATTTTACCACAACACACCTGGATGACCCTCAGAGCTGTTAGGAGAAAGATTTATAGACCGATGAGTCACAAGTTGGAAGTTGGAAAGATAATAATCCCTAGCATCAGAGTAAGTCCACCTCTAAATGTTTCATATGGAGTCAAACTATAAAGTATTGGAAAGGTTTAGTCAAACTCCAGACTTGAAGGCCACTGGGATGCAGTTCATTCTCACAACTCATTAAATTTGGCTGCACTAAAACAGTTCTGCAAAGAAGAGGGTCCAGATTTTACCACAGCAATGTCAGGGACTGAACTCCAGCTGTTGGGCGTATTTAGTGGCAGTTGTTGCTGCTAAAGGTGGCACCTCTGTCTGACAAGTTCAATAAAGCGAATGCCGTTTCAAACTGGTTTGTTTGGTGTCTGATAACTTTTTTGCTTTGTTAAACAAAATAATCATTTAAAAACTTGCATTTTGTGTTTGCTCAGGTTGCCCTTATTTTGTGTTAATTTTAGTTTGAAGATCTGACACAGTTTAGTATGAGATGAACACAAAAATAGAAGAAATCAGGAGGGGGTCCAACACAGCACTGCAACCTCACGTCTCGCTTCAGCCCCCCTGGAACCTGCAAAGGATTTAAAATAGATGGATGATCTATTCTAGTTTTTATTCTACCATGAGGTTCCACATTGCAGTAGTAACATAACACAGTACCAACCAGTTCTCAGAATGTCACACTTAACCTTGAACAAATTAGTGGAATAAAACAATATGTGCATCACATTCAGGTGATGCAAGCAGCAAAAGAAGGTTGCTTTTGTAATCACATGCTTTTCACTTAACTTATTAAATTCATACTTTTACATGTAGTATGCATAGACTTATGGAATATTTCATAAAAATAAGCTTTTAAAATTGACACTCCTACATTATAAAGTTCACATATCATTACATGAATTACATGTGCACGCTGTCATCTCTTTTTCCCTCTTCTGGTGGCTCAGGTCTATCTCTATAGATCAGAATAACCAGGAAAAAGTTTGATGTCCTGCATAATGCAATACGTGACTTTTGGGCACAAGCATACTGAATTTGACCTACTATGTTTCAGGACACGGTTAATATTATTCTAGAATATTAAATAGTAGATATAGTATATGCATGGGAATACCTGAAGGTTGAATGAGGAATGGGATGGAACCATGATTCACAGCTGTAGTCCTCTGCTGCCTACTACTGGTGGACAGGTGGAATAGCAGAATCCCACACTGAGGAGGATTCTACACTTTGATTCTGTTCCTTTAAGACCTCAGTCAGACGCTGTGAATTCAAAATAAATCAATTAGCTCGATCCAGGAACAGGAAAACGTGTGAGGATTTAAAAATATCATTAGTGGAGGTTTTACATGCAGAAGAAAAAATGGCTGATATGAGAATGAATGGATTTGTCAAGAATTTCGGAGGAAAGAAGCAGCGACTTTCTTCTTTAAATTCACAACAGAAATAAATTCCTATTGTGCTTGACTGAAATCTAACTTTACGATATTCCCCAAACCTTATTATTTCTATAAGTAATGTTATTTCCACCACCTTCATTCTTTTGGCTATTACCCTACTTTTTTTCCTTTGGAATGAAATATTTCCATTTGTATTTTCATTTGACTCTGGGGAGTGTCTGAGGACATCTGAAGCTCATTTTATAAGCCGCGGTGTCCCTGTGCGATGGTTGGCCTTTCTTTGCCAAAAACACATTACGATACAGCACATTAGTGCAACAACAGGATATATTCATAACAAATACAATTATTACTATTGCTGTTCACAACACAAATTCCCTACAATGCAAACAAGACTTAAACATTCTTAGAAACTAAAAGCCAGAGAGAGGAGGGGTACAGTTAAAAGTTCCCACACACCTTCCTGGTCCAAACTTTTGACTGGTGTTGTATGCAGAAACATAACTCATGTGGACAAATCTTGATATAACTCATAGCAGATAGGTCATTATGATTACACAGAGTGCTCCCCACTGGCCATTATCGTTCAAGTGCATCTTTACGCTGAAGGACACAGCTAACCCTGTTTGGCTCAGACACTATGGCACAATTTGTGTGTGTGTGTGTGTGTGTGTGTGTGTGTGTGTGTGTGTGTGTGTGTGTGTGTGTGTGTGTGTGTGTGTGTTTGAGAGAGAGAGAGAGATGGAGACGTAGTTTTCCAATGGGATGAAAACAAAATGGGAAGCAGGTGGAGTGGGTATCGCAGTGAATTTTTAACTATAACTAGTGCATTAACAGTGGATTGCCATCTGTGTATGTGTGTGTGTGTGTGTGTGTGTGTGTGTGTGTGTGTGTGTGTGTGTGTGTGTGTGTGTGTGTGTGTGTGTGTGTGTGTGTGTGTGTGTTTGTGAAAGGCCACGTGAGTACGTCTATTTCATCATAAGTTGCAGTGGACGGTAAAAGATGCAAATAGGCTCAATAAAATATCTGTTGTGTTTAAAATCTAATAATGATTCAGTGTGCAGCCTCTCAATAAAATGTCGCAGTATAAGTGGCTACTGGATTTATCTATAACCGTAACCTGACCATAAGGTTAAGTGTTCCTAATAGTTATAAATGAGAGGCTGTCCGTGACTTTTGTTTATAGGCATGCTTTCTTTCGGTCCCGTCACTTATTCCAGTAATATAACATCTCTCTTGCTCTGCAAAATAAAATTAGATTCTGTCATGGGTCCCGGATCATCTGCCGACGAGCCCGCACCGTGAACTCTTCACCCGGGTACGGAACGGCGGCGAGACGCCACGCGGAGGCGGAATCTATGAGGATGCGGAACGCGTCTGCGCGCTCCCTGGAGCGTCACGGACGCGCCTCTGTTCCAGTAACAATAATTCATTCAAGTGTGCCATCTACCGACCGGAAAATGCAACGACACCGGCAGATATGAAAAGGTAAAGCTTTGTTAAGAGCGGACTGTGCGACATTAGAGGTATAAATAAATAAGTATCATGTGGGATCATATAGAATTTGAAAACAGTTTCTTGTATTTACACAGGCCCATTATCGCTCGAATATAATTAGAGCATTATTTCCTATATTCTTGCAATCTTTTGTTGCACCTGCTAAGCAGATAATGTGGAATCTATAGCTTAAAACATTTTTTTATAACTTCCTATGAATTCTCTTTGCATTAACACCAGCATATTCATCCCAGGTGTTGAAATCCTATGATATTTCGGATGTTTTGGAGATATTCCTTTTAATACAGATAACTGTATTTATGAATATAAAATCCCCAATGGGTTCTTCTTTAAAATTGCTTCACAATTCCTTTTAATACCACACAACATGACAGTATTTACAAATTTTGTTGATAATATAAAGGACAGTACCTCCCAGTTGGCCTCGGATGCATTTTAACAGTGGACAATTTTACAATCTGTTCATTACACATGCAAATAAAAGCCTCCCTATTAGACTCCTGAGAACAGACACAATCATGTTGAAGAAAACATTAAATCACCGCATTGTTTCATCCTTATATCATATGAGAGGTGATGAAGGTCATCTTAAAAAGGGAGTGTTGCAGAGTTCTTACTCTGTAAAGCCTTTTGGGAGTCATCTTTACCCCAAAGCTTTAATGCTCTTAAATGGCAATGTAATTTTTTACATTCCATTTTAATGGATCTCAAACTGTGTATGCTTTTGATCATATAGGGGTTGAGAAGGTCAGTCCTGAGCCTGTATTTTCTCTGATTATTGCTACTTCCATGTGATCAAAGTGGGAGCACAAAATACCTCTGTGTAGGGCTCAAGGGGGAGGTAGGCATTTAAATCATGACAAAGTCTGATTGTATTTCAGCTTTTTGGCTTGTCTCATGTATGGGACCAAGGAATTAACTTGAGCAAAGATCTTCAGTAAAGCATTTCAGACAAAACATGATACAGTACTGAGTTTGAAATATATATATATTAAAGGTCACTGTACAAAGGGTGTTTCTTCTTTGCGTCGGAATTGAGAAACTTATTTTACATGCAAAAACCCTGCTGTGTTTTAAACACAAAAATGCAGTTAGATATGATTGATAAGTGCATGTATTGATTTGTTTATTTCCACTACACATTAACATGTAAACTATAATTATGCTCCAAAGCAATAGGTCTGACATTTAAATGAGATGAGGTTTCCAAGCAACCACCTTCACCAGAAACCAGATTAGAATGTTGATTACAATGGAATCGCTGCTTCCTTTTTTAATTTTGTTTTTTCTTATTTTGTTCTGTTTTTAATTTGTATGAAATCATGAAATCATGCTTAATACAAAACCTTTTAGACTCCAGAAATCTTGATTTATTACTAAAAACTGTTGCATCAAATTCAACCAGAGAGTCACAAGAGTGTGACGTTGTGACAGCGTACACAATCCTGCCACAGATAAACGCAATTCAGCCTTCATTGATTTTTTTTTTATTATTTACACCTGCAGTTTTCCGACTGTGACAGGTCAAGATGTCCCCAGTGACAAAGAACAATCAAGACGAATAGAATACAATGAATAGAGTAATAACACAGACATATCAAATAAAATAAATTGAAATTTAAAAAATTATATAATTACATATTATGTCGAAAACAGGTTTAAAAAAAAATCAAGTCAAAGCGAAAATATTGAGCTCATTTTTCAGCTCGGATGAAGCGGAGGACATACCACAATTTGACCTGTAGGTGGCAGCAAAGACCAAAAAGTATCCCCCTCACTAAACCAGGTGAGTCGCCCTGAGAATTCACATCGCTGTACTGTCACATTGAGGTTGTTGAAACCTTAACAAAGAGCCGGAGATCTCATTTAGAAAGGTTCACGCTGAATTAACACTGTAATGTTATCATAACCCGAATGAAACTGCGATTAGGTCTACTTTAATGGGAACGCACTGGCGATTTCCCATACACCTCATCACGAGCAACAAAACACTCATATCAAGGACCTAGGATGGTCATAAAAACGAAAAACCGGTTTCCAAAGTGTTTACTTGCGTTAAATGTACCCATTGCTGGCGATAAAATTACTTAGGCCTGCTTGTGTGTGATTTAATCTCTGCCTCGCTTTTGCGTTTCAAATTAATTCCATCTAATTCTATTACAAGCTACTGATCCTGCATCCACGATCATCTACATATAAAACTATAATCTTCTCGGCTGTCATCATATTAGGGCAGGTTAACGTGCAGGCGCGCTTCAGGCAGACTGTAATTAATATGAGCTGTTTACGGCGTCGATGGGGCCACGTTGGTTAATGGTGTTGTTTATTGTACTGCAGGAGCCCCGCTTTTCCGGTGCATCAATCCTCGTGTCAGTGGCTGGGCCCCGGTGTCGCCGGGGAGTGATGGCCGTGTGGTGATTATAACGGAATAAAAGGACGTAATGAAGTGCTTTCCGCCCCGTTATTATCGTGTGCCCGGCTCCTGTCAGCCACCTCCTCGTTCCCCTGATCCTCCACCCCCCCACCCCACCCTCACTATCCCCCACCCCCCCCTCACCATCCCCCACCCTATTATTGTGTCCTTGTTTTCTTTTTCTTTTTTTCCAGCGTTTTATTTACGTCAGTGTGATGTTGAATCGTTTCAGATGGCACTAACTGCGTGTGTGTGTGTGTTCGTGCGTGTGCGTGTGTGTGTGTGTGTGTGTGTGTGTGTGTGTGTGTGTGTGCGTGTGTATTTGTTAGTACAACAATAATGCACATAGACCTACTGAACCTTTACGTTTCGTCTTTATCAGAGCGACTCAGATGGTCCCACCCCTAAATTCTACAACTGAAGAGTGAATATCAGTATTTCCTCCTGGCCTGCATCTTTGTCTTCGCAGGCCTTCATGATTCACTTGTTACTCCTAAATATCATTTGAGGCCTGTGTCATGGGTGTGGGTTACTTGTTACAGCACATAAAGCTGGACATAAAGCATTTGAATGTCTTGGAATGGCCAAAATTTAGTTTACATAATTTGCAACATCTTGATTATAGTATTGAGAACCATCATATATGGCTACACCTAGAGTATACCCCTGAGAACTGCTGATTGTTTCTTACTTTGAAGTCTACTTACATATTACTGATGGGTGATTTGTGAATACACTTTAATGCATCTTCACTATTTGTGTCCTGGAATTGTTTTCCTCTGTGCAGACATAAAACAAATTATTAAAATGTGCCTGCGTGTGGCATTTGCATTAATATCGTCCTTGTAGTTTCTCTTGATATTAACACATGTATTTGCCATGTGTCCATATTTAATGTGTGCATAGAGCTGTGTGGCTGTGGGATCTGTGTGGACATGAGAGAGACAGAGAGAGAGAGAGAGAGAGAGAGAGAGAGAGAGAGAGAGAGACTAATGGAACAGGTTGGTGGTGATTAATTGAAGAAATAGAAAGTTGATTGTAGTAATTAAACAAAACAAGGTAAAGCAAACGACTGGGCTGCCATCTGGGCCCGCAGGCTGAGAGCACATGCATTTACCCACCGCCAAGCACACCATTTATTTACCCAGATAAAGATGCTATGGGACCGTCTGGGGTTCAACGTGCTTGTGTGTGTGTGTGTGTGTACCAGTGTGTGTGTAAGCATTTTTGTCAGCGAGAAAGAATGTGCTACCCATCATATGGCAACATGTTTGCATGCACATTGAAACTAAATCTTTCTATCTTATTTGCATCTGAGATGGAAGACGACATCCCGCTTTCTGATGATCATCTTTGTTGCTTTGGTGGATAAACATCACAATCAAGTGATGCTGGTGAGTAAAGACACAGAGATGCACAAAAGAGACGTGGATGGCATTAGCTTTATTAACACACACACATACAAACACATCCAAGTGTGCATACATGTGCATGGCCATTTAAACTCATATGCAAATGTGCGGACACACAAACACATGCAGGCATCTATCCACACACACACACACATGTTCCCAGGCTGTGTGTTATTTTTGAAGTCAGTCAAGCATCAGCTAAATCTGGTCTCTTCATTTTGCTGGGTGCTTCAGAGAGAAAGCTGTGAAAGGTGGTGTGCGCATATGAAATTGCTTACATTATATGCTGCAATGTTTTTCCAATGGGCTGGAACATATTAAGCTGAAAATGAATAGCAGGTCTTCTCGACACCATGTTGAGCGGTGGCTAAGCCTTCACTTCCCTTTCTCAGAGTGCTCCATCATAACGACAGCTGTCATTTTTATTGCGCGTATGCGTCTGCTTTGTGCATATATTGTGTTTGGACCATATGTTTGAACCTATCTGCATGCATGTGTGCACGTGTGTGACCGCATGTATGTGTGGGTGTCTGTGTGTGTGCCTGTAACTGTATTGCTGTGTGCAGTGGCCCTATCCCGCAGGTCATGTGTTCAGACAAAGGATCATATCTGCTTGACTCGTGCTGAAAGTGAAGCCATGCACATGTATTAGTTTTAGCAGCAACGTTGCAAAGCAGGGAGATGCTCAAACGATGTGCATGTGGGTTATTATCATAAATATGGCATCTTTTATATACCCCAGAAGGTACAAAGTGTATGCATCCGAGGTGTGTTTGGGTACGTTTGTGATTCTGTGTGTTCACATATGCATATTTATGCCATTGTGTGAATGCTTGCATGTTTGTGTATGTGTGTGTGTGTGTGTGTGTGTGTGTGTGTGTGTGTGTGTGTGTGTGTGTGTGTGTGTGTGTGTGTGTGTATGCATGTGTGTGTCATAGAGTGTCTCATTGGTATGCTGACTGTCTCCAGTTCCCCTGTGGTGTTGGGTGGGATAGGAAGCATCTGTCACCTCTGCAGAGATCCAGCATGCTGCCGACTTAACCCTTAACGTACCGCATCACCTGAGGGTTGCTATCTCAGAGACAGAGGGGGGGAGAGAGAAAGAGAGAGAAAGAGTGAGAGTGAAAGAGAAAGAGAAAGAGAGATGGGCGGGCCTCATGTCAGGATTTTATCTTCATAGATATATATATATATATATATATATATATATATATATGAAGGGAGGAGCAAATGTAGAAATATATAACCAATCCAGGCAGGAGGCGGAGCCTAGTTACTGCAGCAACCCCACACCTTGACAACCTATTGGCAGAACAAAACTGCTGACATATTGCTCTCTCGCTCTCTTTCACTCTTACTTCATTTTTCCACCTATGTCCTATATTCCTTTCTCTCTATCTGTTTTTGCCTGCTGCAGTCACCCTCTTTCTCCTCCTCTTTCTCTTTCTCATAAGGTGGTTTGATCTCTCCTGTAGGTGTGTGAAGGCGGTCTTTACACGCAGGTCACAATGTTGGGGTCAAGAGATAAAGTCTTGCACACTTAAGCACTTTACAAACACAGGGGTTGTGAGAATGATGTAATACTAGAAGGAACTGGAGGCAAATACCAGCAGCGAAAACATCTTAAGAATAAAAAGTTTGGAAATGATTAACCACCGGTGATGTGATTCCAAATGAAGATCCAAATAATATGACATCACCATGGTGACATCACTATAATAAGATCAGTCCAGTCCCGTCCAAACATTCCAGTCAGCCTTCCTCCCTGCTGGTGTCCTAACAGACATACTGACAAACGTGGGCTGACACATTTTGCTAGTTAAGAAATCAATTTCATTGCATAAAATACGAAAATGGCAAGATAATGAATAAAAATAAGAAGCTGCTCTCCATCATTGATACTATACTCTCAGTTTTTGTAAGAACTTAAAATGAGATTATGAGAAGAAAAAAATTATGCACAGTTGTTGACCTGTAACTCTAAGTTGAGTTGTGATGATGTGTCAGTCAGGAGAACTATAATATCCATTTTACTCTCATCTTCCAAAAACTGGTCTTATGATATTTCTGTTGTGTCAAAAAATTATATTTCATTTCAAATCATGAAAAGACCTGCTAATACCTGCCAAAGCTAAAATTTTGCAAGGTGCCCTCTGAGTAGAAGCTCAGTACTGTGACCGTCAATCCTTTGCTAATATCCAAGCTCAAATTGAAGCTGTTACGGTTGAAAGAGGAATTAATTTTTTTTTCTTCTCAGTTCATGTCTTTCTATTCCATCTAGAAGTGTTTCAGACAGAGCATCCATGTATTATTTTTCTATGACCTTATCTGTAAAGTTTTTTGTGTGTGTTTTCAGACAAACCACTGTATTCTTAGACAATACACTCATGAATGACAAATATTTTTTAAAAAAGTGAATTATATATTTTTTTGTTACATCAAACGGAGTCATGGTCAGGACAGAAGCCTCTTGCGGTCTGGATTCGGCCAGCAGGCTAATGGATGTCTCCTGTCATGGTGTGCTCTATGCCCTGGGTGCAATATTAAAACAACTGATGATCTCTTCACGGTGATACAAAATGTAATGCCTATATTTTGCACGCTAATTTACACTTTCAGTTCCTAATGGTTATGGCTATTGCCCAAAGGGCATTGTGTGAGACAGCAATTTTCCATTTGTTCAGGTTTTAGTGACAATGGCACCGGTGCTTTTGAGCTTTCCACCTCAACAACACTGTTCTGTAACACAATAAACAAGAATACCAACTCTTGTCATGTAAAGGCGAACCTTTCATTTTTTTGAGGACAACTTTGTACTTCAGACTGAGGAGGATTAAATAAAAATGATGCAACATACCGTAGCTACAACAACCTTTTGCCTTTTGGCTTTTCATTTGTTCAAAGGTACATGATCAAGACGGATCAGTTAATTTGTTTCACCGTTACGATACAGCTGAATGCCGTCAATATCCTAGATCAGTTTCATATTTTAAAATACCAAAGAAAGAAGCAGGACACATATTGCTGTGTGCGTGTGTGTGCGCGTGTGTGTGTCCTTTGGGTGTCATTGAGCTTCGGTATAAATCAGCTGGGTGTAAGAGCGTCAGGCTGCAGTAAATTAGCCAGGTTTTAATTGTGTCTGTAATAGATGACTATAATTAGTCAAGGCTCTTCCTTTGCCTCTACTGCCCTGACATAATCTTCCTCAAACCAAACTACACATCCCTTTGTCTCTCCATCCTTCATCCCTCAATGGCCTGGAGGGACAGGAGGGATCTTCTCCTCCTCCTCCTCCTCCTCCTCCTCCCAGGATCTCCCTCTCTGACAGCTTCGTAGAGAAACCCACTAGAGAAAGACCCTGAAGTCTTCTCTTCTTCCTCCTGCACGGCTCATCAGGAAAGCCTGTTCCCCCAGAAGGAGAAGACACTTTCAAGGCAAAACTTCAACTTTAAATTGTCACCTTTTATATTGCTGTGGTTGTGATCAGAGTAAAAATGCAGCTCCCGAGGTCTCCCCCTTTCTCGACACTGATAAATGACGCTGACTTCCTGCTCCTCATTTAGTCATGGGATACACATGTGAGACAAAAAAAAAACACATCAGCATAAGATAACAGTAACCTTCACACAAAGTTGCTGGCCAGGTTATCAATTAAATAGAACTTTCTGAGATAATCTGAAAAGCATCAGTTTCACACAGTTTGATAGATGCGCATGTGTATGTGTGTGTGCGTATGTTTGTGTTTATGGTTGTGTGTGTGTGTGTGGGGGGGGGGGATAAATTCCTTCTTTAAATTGTTTTTTATTCTCCACACAATTTCACTCATTGCTTTCTTCAAATGTAAGCAGATGTAACAAGAGTGTAATGAACATTTAAAGTGTCTCACCTCTTTGACAGCAAAAGCTTTGCAGCCTACCTTTAGTTTCTTTGGGAGTAAATTCCTACAAATCTTACCGACCAGTTTTAATTACAGGTGTTGCCCCCCCCCCCTGCCCTCACCATTAGAATTACCTCAGTGGTCCATGGATTTGACAAATCTTTGGAATTCTCCTGGATAACTGAGTTTGTTGTTCTTCCAAAACAAACTCATTGAGTCTATGGAGTTGAGATATGATTACTGCAAAGGTCATAGATATATGATGTGTATAAGTCACACTAATCAAATCTTCATGATTCTTCATGACATCACAGACAATCATTTATCTAGGTTTTTTAAAAGTTTTTTTAAAAAACTGAAATATATACCTCAACATCATTCTGGTGGAGTAGATCATTGGCTGTTGTGTTTACGGTGTTCACAATACAGCACGACATCCTCAATACGAACCAGACGACGAGCGGTTCTGATCATACTGATGTCAAGTTATCCAGAAATGCACGCTTATCTACGAACGCACTGGACTCCTGTGGCAATCGCAACCCCTAATCTGAAATGCACCTAATCACCGGTGGGTGCGAGTGACAGAGGGGCAGTGCCAATGGGATCTGACATAGCTGACGGCCTGCACCTGATAAGGCAGGACAAAACTGAAAAATGTTGCTGCAGGGGAATCCATGCGCTGATTAGGCTTGTGTTCGATTCCTCACCGCGCCGATTCATCAGTGTCCACCGGCACCCTTTTAACCAGTTCTCGGGTGTCAGTGTGGTCACATCGCTGCCGGGACCTCGCCAGTCTCTGTCACGCAGAATCACCATCTGAAAGGGCAGGAGCGCAACCCTGTCCCCTTTAAACAAACACACACACACACACACACACACACACACACACACACACGCACACACACACAGATTCAGAGAGAGCAGTAGCATGCCCCTAATCACGGCAACGTGATAAACTGTGTACACTAACCCTTCCTGTACACATACATACTGCACCACACACAACTGTGGCCGAGACTGACCTCACACACACACATAAACACACATTAGTCCATTCTGAGATGTGACCCCCCCTGAAGTGCCTTGGTCACCAATCAGGACTACTTTGTCAAGGGACAGGTAACCGTGACGACTCTAATCCCTCGACAATCGGCCGGTCATTCATCACCACTGAGGTAAGGAGAACAAGAGGAGTGGTGGGGAGAGAGGAGGAGGAGAGTGGGGCCGGGGGGGGGGAGAGGGGGAGGGTATCATAGACAGGGGCAACGGTGCAGACAAATGGCCCCAAAAATTCAGTATTAATCAGCAAGTGATTTGCTGCCCCTTTAAAGCCAATACCACTTAACGACTGAAGAGGTGGGGGGGGGTGGGAGGTGGTGGTGGGGGGGGGGGTTGGAGAGTAGGAGGGATGGATATTTGTGGATGGATAGAAGGAAGACGAGTGCAGGGGGGAAAAAACAAGAGAAGAGATGAGATGAAGAATAAATAAAAGCATAGGAGAAAGATTCAAAGAGAAGAAAGAAAGGAAAGCACGTCTGCTGTTGTGTTAGGAGTTCGTTTTGTGACAGTAAAATGCTGTGTAAGGTGCTCCCTCACCACAGGAACACACACACACACACACACACACACACACACACACACACACACACACCAATGAGCCCCTCTGTTGATTTGTCACTGGAGTTGATCAATAGCTGTGATGGAAACAGAATCAGCTCAGATGGATTAAACGTCCCAGTGGCTCTGACGTTATTTTCCCATTAAGAGAAGGCTAATCATTACACACACTTACACACTCTCTACTTCTCTCTCTCTCTCTTACAGACACGCACACACACACAATGGAGCAAATACATATGCATAGGTTTCCACCTCACTACATGAACGCAGCTTCATATCAACAAAAACGCAAACAGGACTTTATACACACTGTGGCACGTCCACAAACAAACACACACAAGACCACCAACTACAGACGGTAAGGAAGTAGTGACTAAAATGCTACCAGTGTGGCTGTATTGATTTGAGCTTGTTTCCCTCAACAAACGCACACTTTTTCAACAAAACACCACTTATCACTTCACCTGACAGCAAAGTAACATTTTACAAGTTGCTTTGTGGTTTATTACCTTTGTAAATCCTGTGTGAAACAGAATGGACGCGGCTCTGCCTGGATTATTGCCCATGTAATGTTATGATTAATGCGTCATAATGCCTCTGAGAAAATCTGATGTAATAAGCACAACAAAAGATGCAACTGAAATGTTTGTACTTAAATTATCAGTTCACCTTAACTGCAAAACAATCCTGTCATGCAGATCGGTGTGAGTTTATGAGTCTAAGCTTCATATAATTTGTCTTAGAGATTCGTCTTCATTGTATTGAGATAGAGGCTCCATAAAAGCTTTTTGGCAAAGATTCTGCAAGCCTGCGGTGCTCTATTAAAGGATGAAATCTTAGAAATATCTACTTTATTTGGTTGGGAAGCATCCACCTGTCACGAATACCCCGAAAACATCCGATGGATTGGTTTAGTTAAGTGTAACACGGGTAAATACGGTACATGACAAGGACGCTGAGGTTAGGTGATGCATTTTTACGACGTACGGGAAGGAAAGAACATGAAGCGGGAGTGCAGAGAGAGGAGAGTGAATGCTCTGCAGGGAGGAAGCAGAGACCATCTGCTCTTCGCTACCTGCTGTCTCCTCCTCCCCCCTTCAGCTCACCTTCCTTCACTTCCCTCTCCCCACTTCCACTGCAGTCCATGAAGCTACAGTCAGTTATTGTCAGAAACCACTCAGTTAATTTGTGAGTTTATATTAATACTCTCCATTCATAGCAGCGCTCATTGTTCCAGTTATTCCTTCACTCCTCATTTTATTCTCTCTGGCTTTGCCGCCGCACAAACACACATACATGACACTCAGGCACAAGAAACACGACAAGCACACACAACGCACACACACACACACACACGCTCTGTGAAAGGGTCTCTCTAATGGATTCTGAAGATTCCAATTTCCCCTCTGCCACCAAAGACAGAAAACCCTCTGAGCTCAATTACCTGTCTCGCACACACCAGACCAGACCAGACACACACACACACACACACACACACACACACACACACACACACACACACACACACACACACACACACACACACACACACACACACACACACACACACACACACACACACACACACACACACACACACACACACACATTAGGCACTTCTTCACTTCTAATCATGGACACACAGACACACACACACACACACACACACACACACAACCATGCACGGACTTAAGCTGCTGTGACATGTCGAGGATCACACAATCAGGATCATGCAAGCAAAGTGAGAAGAGGATCCGTCGAAAGGTAGATTTCATGTGATAAGAGGGAACGGGGAGGGGGGGGGGGTAGAAAAATTGTGTTTGGTGGGAGTACACACAGAAGGGAAGCTAGTAAGAGGGGAGAGAGCAAGATGGGAAGATATGGGAATATGGGAACCAGCAGAGCTGCAGAGGCAACGAGAACGTGAAGGAGATGAAGAGGAAACTGAACCGGGGGTGGTGGGGGGGGGGGGGGTTCACGCTGATGGCTTCTACTGAATCCACTCTTCCAGAAACCTTATTAAATTCTACAATTAGCTGAACGTCTCTAGCTATAAATAGGCTCACTTTTTCCATTCCATGATGTCAGTCAGAAGGCCGAGCTTCGACTGTGGGAGGGGGGGGAAACAAAACAATCTAAATTATAGCGAGACTCTCTCTTTGTCTGGCTACCCTTTTAACAGGATAATTACTAGTCTATTCATTCGCGCCTGGCCAGGACGATATATCACCTCACTGCTCAGCCCCGCTTTCTCTGATGAACGTCCTTTACTGGGAAAATGGGGAATGAGTGGAAGGCAGGGGGGGAGGGAGGGGGGGCGAGGGTTAACGTGTGCCCGTTGATATCAGTTCACTGTCTGCTGCTGGCTTTCACCAAAAAGCCTCGTCCACCAGATTGAATAGACCTCCTGCCAGAATCTGGAGAGCACCAGGAGCGCTGCACCTTGGTTTCCAGGGTGACACCAACGCCCTCCCCCTGGGGCCCAGCGATGAGGAAATGAACGAGAGATGGAATGAAAGGGAAAAGAGAGGGAGCAAAAGGCATCTATTATTCAGTATGTCCCCGACCCCTGCATACGCACGCCATTAAAAATAGGAAATCCATAGTGGAGACAAATGGCTTCTAAATGAAGCACTACAGGAGGAGAGCGGAGATAGGGACCCCTGTCACATGCGCTTTAATTGTCTCCCGGGGCGATAGCGGGATTTATCAAATTCATCGTACCAGCAAAGGCTTTTAGGCCTATACGAAGACAAGCGGGTGGAGAAACAGTTTAACACGTGTTTGTTCGCTCAAAGATAGATGCCGAATTGGGCTGGGCAAGCAATTAGAGTAGTCATAAATTGTGCTGAATTAAAACAACTCCAGCAACAACTGACTTATGGTTAAAGAAAAGCCAACAGAAGGACCAGTGATTTGTTAATTAAAATGCAATGAAAGATGAAGGAGCAAGAACCAACCAGCAGTGAATGAAACTTTTTTTTTATTTTAATCCCAGCAGCCGACATCTTGTTTGTTTCTTTGCAAGATACAACAAAATGCTGTAGATGAATTGTGGTGAAATGTTGTGGAGGGGTGGATCTGATATATCTTTTACATGGAAATATAATCGTTGACCAGTGTAATGGTAACAAAGAGGAGGTATAAGCCACCAATATGTAGCCGAAATAATTCAGACTGAGTTCCAAAGGGACTTTCATGTCATCTGCGAAATTTAAGAAGTGTTGTTTATGGATCAGCCGTCACGAACCGTTATACTTTGATGGTTGTTAAATTAGGAGGTTATACTTAATTTGGTTGAGGGCATTGACATCATCATGGTCATATCAGCATAGAAAGTCCTGTATTCTGGACATATTAATACAAAAAATCATGGATCACTAGCCTAGAAACTATATTTCCTGATTGATCAGTATTGGTTGACAGCAGTGTTAGTGGAGGGGTGTTCTCCCTAAATGCTTAAGTGTAGGAATAGGCCGCTGTTTGATATAAAGCCTAAATGATACTACACCATCAGTGACATCTGAAAATAAAAACCTTCGTCCTCACAAATCATGTAATCATTTTCTGCAGAAAATACACCGCCCGATCCCCACCAGAGAAGCTAAAGTTAGAAGATCTGAATTGCTCATCTCGTAGGAGCCAGAAGGGGGGTGTTTATCTAATTTAGTTGCCAATTCCCTCACTGGGAACAGAAATAGAGGTTGAGCTTCAAAACCGTTAATACGACCTCAGTGACCAGAATGGTTGATCACTGAGCTGTTGGACCAATCCTTATGGTAATATTCTGATGAGTTCATGCAACAGTTGGTCTCCAAATTGTTGAAAACCTTCTTACAACACATTGGTGGCACCTGATGACTCGTTCCTTTACTATGGTGAACAAGGGGGCTTTAGTTTACTAAATTCTGCTTTCACTCTTTTTCTGTAAAATAATCAAACACATATCAGTTCAAAACTCAAAATACACCTCAAAACATACAATTCTCTTTAAATTAAAGGAAATTTCCCTGTCAAAGGTTTCAAATACATCTGATCTACGTATGAATACACTGGCTCCATTACAAAAGCATTTTTCATCATTTTATTCATGTTAGATGATAAAAACACATCTAAATAAACATCGTTCAACAACGAGCAAACGCCTGCTGACATGCGCCTCCCCTAATGTTCATTTACATCAAACTAAGTGTCACGTGTTCTGCATTTTGTGACAAACGGCAGCAACCCGAGACAATGATTCTAATTTTGGTGTCATGTTGTTTCTATTTAAGCTCTAAAGACACAGAGACATTCATCAAAATATCGGGAAGTTCAAAAAAACAAGTGTGCACCACGCAGGGCTGTTGAGACCTTATAAATGATTAAAGCAATTAGCTTTTAATTACAAAACTATAATTTTATGATCGTTACAACTGACCCTCGTGGAGGGTCTCTCTGCTTTTGATACCAGTACATATCTTTATTTTTTTTATTTATTTTTTTTAGATTACACATCAGAATGCTTTGAATCACACGGAGTGCTCAATATCCCATTTTCAAGTCTCACAGCAAAATAACCACAGATTAATGGGGTAATAAAACAAAGGCGTTCAGCAGTCCCTGCTCTCATTTAGAGCTGAATTTGGATGGCAATCCCTTTGCTAAAATACTTCAGTGACAGCTATGGTTGGGAGCAGGGGCAAAAAAAAAAAAAGAAAAGAAGAGAGAGTAGTGGAGAAAAACGTATCAACAGAAAATGTTTCTATCCAAGCGGAAATTTAGATGAAAACAGAAACAAACATGAAGAAATTTAAATCCCACATGGAGTGTGGTGCGCGTGAGTGTGTGTGTGTGTGTGTGTGTGTGTGTGTGTGTGTGTGTGTGTGTGTGAGTAACAGTGGGTGTCTGCATGTGAGTGTGTTTGCTGTCTTTTGTGATGGATGAATGACAGTCGGTGTAGCAGCTCATCTACTCTCAGGCGGCAGGGTGACAGGGAAAGATGTTACATTGCATAGACAGCGCAGGCGCCATACTTGCGGGCAGCTGTCACGCACACGCACACACACACACACACACACACACACACACACACACACACACACACACACACACACACACCTATATCAAGATTCCCTTCTTGACTTTTACCTGCCACCCACTCCCACCTGTCCTGCACCCTCTGTGGGCAGTGGAGTCCTCATCTTCCTCTTAGCCTCAGTCCTGTGTATGTCAGAGCCTCATCTGCCACAAATACCTCCCGTCATAATCAATAGGAGCACCAGACTTCACATATCACAGGCGGAGGTGAGGGAAGAAGAGAAGGAGGAGTGTCCCATTGGGGGGACAGTAGAGGAATTGGGGGGGGGGGGGTTGGGAAAAGAAGGTGATTTAGGCTGTCAGGGCGCCAGTTCGGTAGAGAGATGGGGTTTCTCTTCCTGAGTCAGACAGGGCCAATAACTCATTAGATAGAGATGTGGAGGCGAAGATATGGCAGATTGGGAAATGAAGGGAGAGCTCCCCATCACTAAAGGAAGAAGCCTTTTTGTTTTCTTTCCTCTTAGTTTGCCTTTGTCAACCCCTCCTTCTGTTTCTCCTCTTTTTCTTCTGACCCCATCCTCCTTATCGCTCTTTTTTATTGCCCCCCTCACACACCCGTGCGCACACAACAGACACATTCCCCTCTTTCCCTCGGCAACTCCCGCTAAGCCCTCACCTCCGCCTCCTCCTTCTCCTCTCCTCCCTCCTTCCATCTGTCTTTCTTGCTGCAGTGCCCATGCTGCCAGGCAGTATAAATCACATCTCTGGGCTTGGCTGCAATGGGCCTGAAAATAAAAAGGCATAAAAGTGTCGGGATGAGCTACGGGCTGGGGGGGAGAATTCCTTTATGATGGGTCTAAATCCTCCTCCTGCCTCACATCCTCCCCGGCACACACACACACACACACACACACACACACACACACACACACACACACACACACACACACACACACACACACATTTCGCTGGTAGATGCATGCACATGCACAACATATGCCTCGCAAACGATTCCCCCCAAACAACAGTAATGTAGTGTCGTTTCACATGCAGACACCTGTAAAAAAAAAATAAAAAAATAAAAAAATAAAAACTATGCATGCAAACACACACACACACACACACACACACACACACACACACACACACACACACACACACACATCCAAGCATCATATTCCTTGTGGTTGTGATTGGAATTGATTTGTCTTTTCTCTGCATCTTTCCATTAAAGGGACAGTTTGACTAAAATCCAGCAGAAGCTGTCATTATCCTGTCACCGTCACCCTCTTCCCTTGCTTGCCCTTCTCTAAGCGTTTTTTTTTTTACCCTAAAAGAGCAGGGAGAGATAAAGGATGTTAAGAATGTCAACTGCAAATTGGTAGCAGTTCATTACAATCTATTCCACTGCGCAGGCAGGTTGAAAGAGCAGTCATGATACTTACATCCTTTTTTTTCTTCTTCTAGTATTACAGGACTTGTTGGCAGTGATGTAACTGCTAAAGAAATGAACTCAGAGTTTTATATAAAATGAAGCCCCTTGTGAAATGATGCAGAAAATAGAAGATGCCGTTGATGAAAAGGGTAATGTCTCTGCAGACAGGGACTTTCAAATTTTGGGGTGCATCAAAATGATGACTTTCAATCACAAAAATTACATACAGGGAGTTCGTCAAAGGTTTATTCCAATAATGGTGAGCGGTAAATGCAGTAGGTGTGAGAGTAAATGCGAATTAAGTACCTGGAATCATCCCTCTTTACTGTCTAAGGTGGATTTTACAAAGGTTTCCACCTGGCATTATAGTACAAAGGAGAGTCACTTCACTGTGTATAATAGTAATTGTGGACAATTTATGATCTCTCTGCTCTCCATTTATGTATCATTCTGAGTAAATAAACCAATAAAAATGATTGAGGTGGCCTGTAACATATTAAAATGAATCTGCTGGCAGAGATGCATTGTAAAGGTTGTCTAAATGATTATGGGAATGAAGATGGAGGTGAGTGAAAGCACGCTAAATGGGCAACTCGATCACCTGCTAAAATCAACCTATAACTCAGAGTTCTCCTTTAACTACTACTTTGTCAATTCTATTAGATCCTGCTGTGTGTCATATGAAGCCATGTATTCACACACAAGCACACACACAGAGTGATGATGATAATGGTGAGCACCTCCCTAGGTGAAGCCTATTCAGTCACAGTGGGAGCCACCTCAGACCTAATTATGCTTGGATTGGCGTTTTAACTGTATTGATCAAAAACTCTGAAACAAACGAGAAATGCTTATCAAGCTGGAAAGAGAGCCCCCAGGAGTTGTGTGTGTGTGTGTGTGTGTGTGTGTGTGTGTGTGTGTGTGTGTGTGTGTGTGTGTGTGTGTGTGTGTGTGTGTTCACACGTGTGCTCCACGGGGGTGTATTAGAGAGATGGTCTAGGTGTAAGAGGTGGTGAGATATTGTTGGTTGTAACCCATTTTTACAAGCCGTTAGAAATACTACCACACACCCACACAATTTATATATATATATATAAATACATAGTAGCGGGAACCCATGGAAATTCCACGATAAAACAATAATGTCAGACTTTGTTTTTCTTTTTTTTCCTTCATCATCACAAGAAAACTAACCGCTGTGTCCGACGAAGCCGTAACGGCTCCGGTGTGTGTGTGTGTGTGGGACGGACGAACGCGAAGACGAAGGCCTCTTCTGCGTTACGGTCCGGCCATCCGGGTAGATGTCGGCTCCTTGAATTCGGTCCTGGTGAATAAAGCATCGGGGTTCCCCACACGACAACGTGACAAAAAAAGAATATAAACCGCTATGTTTGACGAAGCCAAAACAGCTCTGTAAGTGAGAGACATGGACAAATGTGAAGACTGGGGCTAACTCGGCTAGTGGCCCGAACTTCCGGGTAGACCCGGTGACAACGTGAGGTTTTCAAATGAGCTTATGCAAATATATAGGTGGAGATAGGCATATATATATATATGCCTAAGGACAAGCACTAACCATGCAGGGTGGTGTGCATACTCTCACGTATAAATTAGCTCGTCCGTACCAGCACTAAGTGTACAATACCCTGCTCTGATGAGCAAGCTCCCATTGACCTTGGAACTCTCTGGAAAGACAATACTAGGGGGGGCAAGCTGTGAGAGTAGGTGGGGGTGGTGGAGTAGATAAGGTGGAGGGAGGGAGGGATGGACGGAGAGAGGGAGACAATGGATGAGAGAAGGACAGAGGGAGGGAGAGGAGGAGGAAGAGTGTAAGTGGTGCTGTTCAGTCTAGGGCAGGAGGGCAGAGCTCCCTCCCTCCTCTCCATCTCAGCTCATCTTGAATGCAAATGTGGTTTCTATACGGTTCCTTTGTGCTGCTTCTAACTGCTCCAGAGAGAAGCAATTACAACAGCTCCATTCACTCAGAGAGAGAGACACGCATGGACGGAGAAGGGTAATTAATAAAGAGATAGGAGGGATGAAGGAGGAAGAGTGGAGGTGAAAGCATACCTGTGGAGGAGTTTCAAGTCAAGATTGGATTATCGATCGAACAAGCAGCTCTGCTATTGACACGCCGAAAGGGCCGAATCTGACCGGACTCATAATGTCTGATCAGCTGCTCAATGAAAGGTTAAAGGTGAGAGGTCATTAGCATTAGTTACATTAGAAGTGCCGTGTAGTGTTGTATAATATACTGCACTGTGGCCTTCAGTAAATATGCTGAATCTTAAAGTCATTATGACCCCAATAACAGCATCAGAGACCTGATTCTGCGGAATAAAAAAAAAAAGCCATCTGGATATGACATCACCCTTCATCCCTCTTGGTGTTTCTGCACATGGATTGTGGCTGTGGCAATGCCGCGTTGTATCACAGACACACTGCAAGGAAAGGTGGGAGTTTTTATAGCAGTCACTTGGGCCGCTCATATGTCATCTCCATTAGCCGACTTTTAACACTCCCAGATAGATGGCCCTGTGACATTTATCCGCGCACAGGTCGTATTTTAGCTGTTAAATGGCTGACGATGTGCAAGAGTGCATGCAAAATGAGCGTGTGTATTTTAGGCGTGTGATGGTGGGTTTGGCCAGAGAGATGGAGATGCATTGACTTTTAATTATGCTCTATGCAACAGCACTTAAGAGGTCATAATCACATAGACAATGCCAGCAGTCACCTTTGAACCCGCCCCTCTCAGCCCAGTGCAAAATATGGAGTTGAACAGAGGAGGAGCTGGTTGCAAGGTTGAGACTTTTGTCTCCTATATTGAGGAGGAAGGAGGAAATCTCAATAGAGACACTTTAGGTATAGTGAGCTGTGAGCCAAGGCCCTGCAGCATCAGCAAAAAAAAAAAAAAAGACACCAAATTTTGAAAGAACAGCTAATTATTATATCATGGCAGCCTATAGAGAAATGAGAGGTAAGAGGAGAATGAAGGGTGGAGGGAGAGTGAAGAGTAAAATAAACTATGGATAGCAAAATAAGCACAGGGGCAGGGTGAGAGTTATGCAGGCTAATTGCTGTTATGGATTTTGCCATCGTAGGCTTTTGTCAGGGTCAAGGAGGTGAAGCCGTTCCATATGGTGGCTTCAGGTGAAGACGAAATGAGTTAATAATTTAAATCCATAAATTTTTACTAATATTGACAGGGACCATCATACATTGCTAAGAAGTAGATTCCGATTATTAAATAGCTGCTCATGTGTACCGTCTTGTAATTTAACTTAACGCACAGCAGTATCGCCCTCCCCCCCAACACACACACACACACACACAGATGCCATTGCATGTCAACATATGCTTACAGAAAACTGAAAATATCACCTAATGTGCTAGCTCACATGAGCTCGGTCACCTGTCCAGGGGCACTAAAGTTGACTAATGTGACAGAAAATTAACAATTAAAAATTACACACAGGCCCAGATCTACTGCAACGTGGTGTGTTCACAACTGAGTGGACACCCTAATTGCTCTGGAATACAATTGGGTATCGGCTTTGTTTGGTGTTTTGGAGGTACGAAGCGCATCAATGCACACTGGAAATTGAGTTATAAATTACTGAGCTGAAATAGACATGTATTATGAGTTCTCAATTTCCAAATGCTGGATGTTCTGGACAAAAAAATTTTTTAAAAAAAATGCATGTGTGTGCCTGCGTGCACAAAAACAAGATGCCACCTTTTGGAGTTGCATTTCATTTTCTCAGACAATCAAGTTGCTATGAACCAAATGGTAGTCGTGCGTGTGTGTGTGTGTGTGTCTTTGTGCTGTATGCCTGTCATAGACTATGTTGATAAGGTCAAACTTAACAGAAAGCACAAACACAAACCAGGGGGAATCTGAAAGTGACAGTGGATGTGGAAAGTGTTCGTTCATCCACAGCTTTCCCACCTGCACACACACACACACACACACACACACAGGCTACATTTATGTGTATGTGTTCACAGCTGTCAATGTTTTTAGACATGTCAGTGTGTGTGTGTGTGTTTCTGTATGAATACAGCTCAGTGGCTGGTGTGTGAAGTCACTGACAGCTTCATTATGGCCTGTGCACACAGGGAGACAGCACCATCCAGGGGATGGAGCGGACAGAGACAAGGGACAGGCCAGGTTCACTGCTGGGGAGGGGGTGAGGGGAGAGAGACGGCTTCTGTCTCCTTTAATGAGCCTTCACTTCTTTCAATTTACAGCGCCGTCCGACATCCATGTACCCCACCCCTCATAGCCCACAATATCTACCAACACACAGATGCGCCGTCTTGCAGGTGAATCTCAAGAGAAGACTAAAATTGCCAAATTAATTTCCACCTTCCTTTAATCAGATCATCCCACCAGGAAAGGGAGTAACACTCCGTTAGAATGAGACCAGCGATGTACTTCTGTTTACTCCTATTGTGTCAGATGAAGCGCTTTTGGGGCTCATACATTCAGTAGATAGATGTGAATTAACAGCTAATGATATCTGAAAAGGAGACAGTTTTTTCCCAAAACCACTGAAGGTCACACCAGGAAATAGGCCATGAATTTGTCAAATATTTCAGCTTGATTACAGATTATGAAATTCAAATTTTAAAAAAAGGCTTAAAAAATATACTGATCAGTCCAGACAGTGGTGTAAACCAACAGTGATTGTATACACTCAGATTGAGGCCCGATGTCTACACTCCCTCTACTGGGCTGTTGCAACAGTACATAATATTTACAACATCTGAAATGCAAAACTTACCTATAGAATTTCAGGGAAAGAAAAATCTGTTTTAATTAGGAAGCTTATTAAATGAACATTCAAACATTTTCTTTAAAAAAGACAATTTATTCATCCATTAACAAATCATAAAAGTATTCTGAAATATTTTTCTAAAAAAAAGAAAAAACTTTAGTTCAAAACACATCTTGCTAACCTAAGCACAGCTTCAGTGTTGATAAAAATATACATAGTAAGATAACATTATAAATCTAGGTGTAATATAAATCTTTTAACAGTATTTTTTTCAAGTGAACACTGAAGTAAATGACCGAGGTATTTCATTAAGAGTAAGCAGTACTTAAAACAAATTTCAAGGAGAATATTATACTTCACAATAGTAAAAAAAAGTTTTCTTGCCCTCTGGAAGTAAACAAAGAAAGCAAAAGCTCTACGGAGTGTCACAAACAGGTTTATACATTGATAACCAAACAAATAGGAACGTGGTTAAGTGTAACTGCTGTGCATCAGGGTGCAATGAGTGGGTTTTAGGATTGTTAAAGACAGCCAAACAGCTCTGAGTCTCTGTCAGGACTCAAAGAGGAGGTGGCAAAGAAGTGTCCACGCTTAATCCCAAGCCTGACGAAGAAGAGCTGTTGTAGGATGAAATGGAATAGAGATATGAATTCAGCATATGACTTTGGAACCTACTCAAAAGATTTTTAAAAAAAAACAACAACAACTATTCAAAAGTCCTACCTTTCACAGTCAGAGTCACAAGAGGTCTTGTACTCTAATCTACTAATGTAACCACAGCTGGAGCGCTGTATGGCTTCAGCTACTGTGTACCTGGTTTTACCAAGGGCACACCTTTCAATCCTCGTGATGCTGAGGTCTGACTGGAGGAAGAGATGCAGTCGACTGTCTGATAGCAACAAGGGTACTTGAAGAACACTAGAAAAGGAAGGGAGACAATGCCAACCAAAGGATACACACATTAAAATGAAAAACAGACAGGTAATATATCAGAGCAAGAGCACCTTAAAGTGCTTTAACTTTCAGCAGATTATTTCTCCAGCTTTTCAGGGGGTGTGATGGGAGGAAAATAGCACTAAGGAACAATGCCATAAATTGGTTGAAAATGCATTAGCTGCTGAGCTACTCACATTTCCAAAAACTCCTGCAAGCCTTTCATCCGCTGTGAGACCTGCTCCATGTTCCTCGCGCTAAAGAAGGGGTTCCATGGTGGCAATTTAGGTAATTCTCTAGACAGAGGGGAAAATACACAACGATTTAAAACTAGCTGTTTAAAGTCAAGCACAATAGAAATCGGATATGCAAAATGTGAATGCATTTGAAGTATGAACGTACATAATCAGAGCATTCTGTTCCAGAGAATGACGCAGCCAAACAAACTCACTGTAGCGTCGCCTTACACAGGAACTCTTCTTTCGAAAACACATGCTATTGGTCTAGAGGGAGAAATCAATAAATTACTCTTTGGGGCGGAGGGAGGGGGGAGATGAAGCTCCCAAATCTGTAATGTCTCCTTGCCACATCAAGTAGCACTTACATGTAAGCAAATCTCATAGTCAACGTGCGTGTGCCAGAGGTCATCTTTAATCAGTCTTGGATCTTGAACACAAATGCTGATAAATTCCTACAAAACGCAGGGTTCGATTACTTGTGGTTGTAAGGATACAAGAATATTTTAACAAGATGTTAAAACCAGTTTCAACTGAGAAAACAAACCAGAAGGTTCATCACTTACAGTTTTGGAGAGACTATCTAGCATGCTGTTCATCATGGGAAGGAAAATCTGTAGAGACATTAAAACGGTATTACATAAAGAGACCCAGTCTACAACAGGATAAATGAGCATTAAAAATAAATCACATTCTCATGAAGAGATCAGATCTATTTAGTCAACTGTTTAGTGATAGATCTGTTTCGGACAAGCTTTGCCCCTTGAATACTTTAAAGTCTCAAGTGTGTAAAATAAGTTGCCGTGTCATGAAGGGGAACGAAGTGCAAGCGGAGGATTTGAGTTGAGAAGGAACATTTTAACCCAGAACTCAAACAAGCAACAGTTAAGAACCTTTTCTGGCACAAACACTGCCCAGACAGCTTATTGCACAATCACTGAGTAACCCTAGCCGCAGGATGTTCATTTGTTTCAAGCAAAGAAGAAGAATTCTTCTTAGATCAACAAATAGATGGAATAATCAATGTTCAAACAGGACAGACTGTTAAGACTTTTCCAAAATGCTGGATCACATGCTTGAGTCCAAACAAAGTTTGGAATAAACAAAAAACTGCAAGCTATCTTTTGGAAATCCCTGAACTCCACTGACCTTCTATATAAAAATCACATACAGTATTAGCACAATAAGCCTATCTTGGATACAACCTGAAATTAATTTAAGGTGCATTAATTCAACAAGTCCCAAACTTCAAGGTCAAAAACTAAAGCTGTACAAAGAAAGTTTATGCAATTTCATCTCAATTTCATCAACGTGATGCTGCAAGTGACAACTGAATGCAAGAAAATCCATTTTGTCCTCAGTTACTGCAGGTTTGATAGTATAATACTCTGGGTTATGACTACTTGGTGCAGCAATTTCATACGCAAATATACGTATAAATGTAAAAAAAAAAGAAAAAGAAAGAAAAGTCATGTGTCTAAACCGAGGACTATGTAGTCTAATATCTCACACAGCCAACCTAAATAAAAACTGAGGTACTGAAGTTTTACTGAACTGGTCCATGAACTTTAAAAGTAATTTAGTAACCTAAAAGCTGCAGTCATGACAAATGTCAGGCAACAATTAAATTCAACATGTCTTCATATGAGTTTGTTAATTCATTGTGATCTTACCGTTGCCTTCTCCGACCAGCAATTCGGTGTTTATGACGAACTGGGGGGGGGGATGACTGGTGAGGCTCGGACTGGAGTGCTGCCGGCGCGAAATGGAAACCGCTCAGCGTGATCTCACGTTGTGGGGCTTGTTCACGCCTTTTCTGTCCCGGTGAGGCCAGAGCGCTCCAGAATAAACCCTTGGTTTGGTCCAGAATAAACCCTTGGTTTGGTCCAGAATAAACCCTTGGTTTGGTCCAGAATAAACCCGTGGTTTGGTCCAGAATAAACCCTTGGTTTGGCCTGTATGACTTGAGCCGTCCAAGTAAACTCGGACAGAAAAAAGGAGAAACAACGGAAATCATCTACTGACTGTGACCAGGCGCGCACCTGTCCCTCATTCCCCGGGGGGGGGATCGGTTTAAATGGTATCACCTGGTGGGAGGAGACGGGCGCAGAGTCACTTCACAAATAACGATAAGCGTTTTTAATCCTTTTAAATATGTCGTGTATTAGGTAGAAGTTATTATATTCAAATATATGTGTTAATTATGACCCCTGATGAGTTCAGCTCAATTTCCTTGTGGGCGGCATCCTAATTTTATATTCATTTTATGAATATTAATAAGTCTATGCACGTTTTTTGTGAAACAGGAAATGGTTTACTGTATTCTGTATTGTTGCACTTTCTAAATTTTCATTCCAAATTACAGGTATGTTTATGGTGTGAAATAGAAACCATAATAAATGAGGAAATATATCACTGAAATATATATATAGCAAAAATAATAACCTGCACATTTCAGTTTTCAGGATTACCACTTGAATATTTTTGTTTGACTCGGTTTATTTTTAGACTGGGGGTTATCCAGAAATTTTTACTTAAAAAAAAAAAAAGTATAACCTTGTATGTGGAAACACAGGCTACAGACTACATCAATGTTTAACTGAATACTATATTTTTCTTATCCAGGAGCCGGTACCCCAGGGGTTTGTCTGGGTTTTTTTTAATCCCATACATCCGACCAAGAGTGAAAACTAAATATTATACAATAAGATGCGGTAACATCTCCTCTGCCTGTAAGTGGGGTGGAGCTGAGATGATACCACGTGGGTTGGAAATGCATTTTAAGTAGGTAATAAATGTGTCATAAAAAGAGTCATAAAAGAATGTAGTTTAGTTATTCAGTAACTGTAGGGGGGGAAAAGTTCATGGGCAGACCCTGTAGCAAGATTTGAATTACATGGTGGTTGTTACCAGATGGAGGGTGCAATCTGTTGGGGAGGTAGTCAAGAGTGGACTGGCAAAGTAAGCAGAGAGAAGAGTTAAACGCCTAAATCCACTACATTCTGTTTCATTTAAACCAGCAGGACTTTTATGGTTTCACTATTTACATACACATGCTGGGGTGCTACCGCTCCATCGGATGTGCTCAGAGTCCAAGAAAGGTTTAAGAATAAAGTCAATTTTGTAAGTCATCAGAAATCTAGAGCAGATTTGAGGATAGCTCGTGAGGTCTGACCTTCCACAATCTGCAAGCAAAGGTAAAGATACAAAGGGGCTGTAGACTGCCAATCTACATATAAATGTGCACCTTTCATTGATCAGTTCAGCAGTCTGCAGTGGCTCCTACTCAGTTTAGAATGACTGTGATCAGGTCAAGAAGAAAATAGTTAAGTTTGAAGTCTGAAGAAAATCAAATTGTCTGGTTTTAGGTGAAAAAATACAGTTTCAGGAAAGTGCACAATGAATAAATATACACATGAATTTACAGCCCATGTCTTCCACTTTTATAGATTATTGCCTCTACAATTATACAAATACATGCAGACAAGAAGAAAACAAATATATAATCAGAAGATGCAACATATAATCAGAAATGTTTGATCGTTGGAATATTTGTACAATTAGACATGCTTCATCATGGGTCTGTTCACGTATAGCAGATACCACGAGGTGAGAGCTGAAGGGATTAGCATACAAATCATTGTGATTCCATCCCCAATTAGAAGTTTGAGTTCATCAAGATTTAGGATGTCACATTAAGAAATTTGAGGACACTTTTTTAGAAATTATGTTTGCTTTGAATGTAGAGGTCTGCTTTCACACAACAACTGTTTCCTGAGGATTCCTTTGTGAGTCTTTATTTTTTCATAGAATTTTTGGTGTTTATTTAAAAATCTGGTTGATACGGAAATGTTTGTGGTGCAATTTGGAAACAGCATGATTGCAGTTTTTAGAGGACAACTTTGTAATTAAAAATATACTGTGAGTGAAATGTTAATGCTAATGCACAAAGGTCCAAAGTCCATCACTCCATCTCTGTATAGCCCTAATGCCAGTCATGAGGCTAGTTTTTTCACTGCTGCAGAACAAGCCATGCCATCTGGGAACATGGATTGAGAGACCCATCACTGCTGAGAGATAGCAGTTTGATAGCGATAACACTGTGGGTTGTTATCATTGAAAAATATTGAACTTCAGCGACACGGGAGGATGGTACCTCAGTTTAACAGGGCTAGAGCTGAATAAGAAAAAAACTAGCAATTATGTAAAGATGTAATCGCAAAAAACCTTTTCAATTCAAATCCTATAGGTTAAGGAGGACTTGGTCTTACTATTGGATAATGCATCCCGGTTAATGAGCTTAGCATTTATGTAAAAATTAGAAACAAGTATTTTAAGATTAAATGTAGTGCCACAAAAGCATTAAGGGGCATTGGTTCAAAAAGCATACTCGATTACTGTTCACAAGTTAAAATGTTTTCATAAATGTGTATAAAAGAGTCCATGCATCCTCAGGGGCCGACTGAAAAATGTTAACAGATGAGATGTGAGGACTTTGCCTTTATGTAAAGCTTCGCTGTGCTTGTTGGACTCAAGTTATCCGTGTACATTTGGAGAACATGAATAAAAACCAATGAATTCCTTTGCTTAACCAGATTAGATAAGATACAGCGCTACCTTAAAACATTCTGCAGCACACCTGTGATAAGAACATTCACTCAGCCATTTGATGGATGACTTTACACATTGGAAATACCTTAAAGAAGGTTATCATCTGCTATCAACGATTTAAAGCATCAAAGCTAAATAAATTGAACTTGTGAATATTTCCAGTCTGCAAAATAGTTTTCTTTGCAAGACACTTATGACTGTAATTGGTCACATAAAACCTTTATTATAACATGAATAATATTTACTAGCAGAAAATACAAAATGCACTTTCATAGCAAAACATTAATACCAATGTCAAAAAGAATCAAAAATAAAATTTCCAAAAAAAAATACAGCCACTTAATATGAGACAATGAAAACAGGCGGATAAGAGATTAAAGAACCCGCATAGCCATTTGAAATCATGAAACATGACTAAAGGTGGAATCTGGTATCCAAAGGAACAGCTTCTATTCTGCCATCACATTTATAATAGAAAACTTCAATAAACATGACAAATACACAACCTTCTGTTTATGAATAGCTGAGCTAACAGGTACAATATAGCTCTCTTTGACTGCCAGATGACAGGAGGGTTGAAATACCTCTAAAATAACTAAGACAACTAAAACTAGAAGGTAAGCCAGAGGAGAAAAGTCAGTTCTGAGGTAAGGGGGGGGGGGTTACAGGTGGTGAGAAAGTACTACTGAGCCTCATCCTCTGGACAGGAATGCCATGTCAGCCTCTCCTCGTAAAAGGAGATGACTACCTGGGGGCAGCGAGTGTTGGCTTCACGGGCAGGGACCAAGTCTGCTTCATCGGAGTCTTTCCTACAGAATAAAGCAAAGATAGAGAAAAAAAACAAAACTTTTGAAGCTTATCTACAACAAATCTACCCAGTTGTTTTGTGTTATTGTGGCTCTAATACACCAGCCTCTCTGTTGAAGCATCCTCTGGTGGCAGCGTTAGAAAGTTTCCAGGGTTTCCTGGGTTAACGTTCAATCAACCAAACGAGCAAGAGTCCAAAAACCCCTGAAACAATTTCAGGCTTTACAAGCGATGTGTGACATCTTATCAACATTGAAGACTCTTACTCCTAAGTAACTATTAAACAAATTTATCAAATAAATGAAGGGAAACAGTACACTGTTGTGAAATAAAACTCCATATCCATATGCTTTTGACTCAAGCACTGTACTTAACTGTTGTGTTCAAGTTCATTTGCTTATTCAGTTTGATGCAAAGGTTTTCAAATTTCACATTGGCAATGGGTCCTCTTCTTAATAAATGGATACTGACTCTTAAAAACTGTTTTGGTCTATGGTTACTTTCAAGAGGAAAACAACAACAACTTTCATATAGAGTAAAATTTCCTCCATTACTCACCATTTCATTAAGAACATCAACTCCCCACTACTGTCTGTTGCACCAATGATCCGCTCTGGGTCAAGGTTCCTGGCAAATCCACGTGGTTTTTCCACCTAGCAACAGTGGCAAAAGACATGAGGCTATGTGAAGCTATGCACGAAGCTGGAAAAAGTTACTTTTTAAAAATATACAGTAAATGCATTTGATAAAACGACAGCTCATTCCGAGATATCAGGATTCATCACGTGTCCCTAAATGAAAACCCTTTTTTAAAGCATGCAAAATGAAAAATCTTTGGGAATTCATCGACAAGCTGACAACTACAAATATTTAAGAATAATATTTAAGATTAAATTCACTTTACTGATCCCCTTTATTGACCCCTCATCCCTCAGTGGGAAAATTATTTATGCTGTGTGTGCCCATCTGTTTTCAACTATCTAAAATTATGAATCCTCAATTTACAAGTTCAATGTTCTGTCAATGAGCATTTTAGGAATGATTGATTAATTTCCTAAAAACTAATATTTTGCATGAATACGTAAATAATATGTTTATTTTGTGCAACTTTCTAATGTTGTTCAACTCTCTTTTGCTTTGTTACAGAAAACTACTCATAGCACTTTTATGACTTGCATCTACCTTATTTTAGGGGTGGGGTAAATATGTGCACTGTTGAGTTCTGGAGAGATTAAAGAACTCCATGAGTTTAAATAATAGTAAATGCACTGATCTACGGTAATACATGTCACACAACAATAGTGCATGAAAACTTTTTTGAGAGGTCTGGAGAATGAATTCATGCTGACCTGTACTTTCTTTTTTTAATTTTACAAAATTATGCTCTTACAAAGAAGTCCACTGGCTAAATTCTTAGTAACGTCTCCAAAGCAGGCAGGTGAGGCATACGGACTACTAGTAAACTCACTTCTTTCTTCTTGGCTTCCGTCTCAGGCTCTTCTGTTGATCCCTTTCTCTTAACAGGAGCCGGCTTCTCCTTAATGTTCTTCTGAGCTTCCAAAAACCCTGAAATCAACTCCGGACAATCCAGGTTCTCCTCTGGTTCCCAGGTATTATCAGCACTAATGAGCAAGAGGAAGGTTGGTAGATGCATATCAGAACATCTCTTTACACCAATTTCCAATCGTGCAAGAAAATAATACAGTAAATGTTTAAAGCTGGCATGCATTCATGCAGGAAATGATTACAGATAAAAGCATAGCACAACCCCATACCAGGGAAGCACTTCCAGCTCAGCGGGGGTCCCAGACAACTCACTCTGTAAATCCTTTCCACTTCAGGTAGAACTCTACTTTCCCATTGACCAGACGCTGGTCAAGAACTTTCTCCACAACGAATTCCTCGGGTTCATCCTGCGCGTCTTGTGAATCCTTCTTAGTCCTCTGCTTCTTACCCATGATTGTGTGCTGGAAACCAAGAGCGAAATGTTATTGATTTTAAGGATTTAGCGATGCCATTCTAGTTTTAACGTGAACGAAACTCCTCCTAAGACAAGGGAGGGAAAAAACCCCAAAACATTCCAACATGACGAAGCCGGTTTAGTGCTATAACCCACCAATGTGGATGAAAACGGTAGCGCGTAAAAACATTATCAAACTCTAATACAACGTGCACAAAGACGACAGCTAACGCTAAAAAAAAAACAATCAGATCTAACCAAATCAATCGAAAATAGCTAACGTCTAACCTCATTGCAACAATAGGGTACACTCTCTTCATTATGATGAGCAAAATCCATTTCAAGGCTGATTCATGACGCCTGGATGTAACGATGAACAGTTACCCAAGTGATAGCAGCACGCTAACTTAGGTAAAACCGCTATGGCCGGGAATACGCAATTTTGCTTTCTTTTGCTAGTTTATGTGAATTTCGTCACGACGCTGCAATAACGCATTATAGTCAGTGAACTACGAATATCCGAATGTAAACAGGCCTCCGCATTGAACCGGACTTGAGCAGAGTGAAAGGCGTCAGTGTGGTTAGTTGTTCATTCAAACTACGCTCCTTGCTTCACGGCCAAATTTACCTCACAAAGCATCCGCTTTTACAAAAGGAACATTTTGAGGTACGTTAAAAAATAAGTTTTTTTTATTCATGCATACCTTAATATCACTGGACGTACTTTTAGGTTATCTTTCATACACGAGGCGATGCTCCACTTCTCTTTATTCTGCGGCCTCCAGACCGGACGGTGCACCCTCAATAACGGTCCGACCGAAACACAGCCGATTCATGGAACCAAAAACAACGGGGGGGTGGAAGTTCATTAAAAAAGTATACATTTACATTTATTTGTACAACTGTTACATTTGCACTTTATTTATTCTCTTCAGAGGAGGCCACAATAGAGACTGAATTAGAAAACCCCAGGTGTGTTCTGTTTATTGTTTAAATGATTTTTTGGGCTTTTTTCTTTTTTTTGTGAAATGTTGTTTTCCGAAAATGTTAATGGTTTTCTTAAGTATTAGTTATAGATGAGTATTAGTTACAGATGAACGGGCGTTAAAACCAATCGACCAAATGGCAACACGACATCTGCTCGTTTTACACGCTGCAGTGAGAGAGCGACTAGTTACTCACATTGTCGCCATGTCTCTGAAAAAGATGCGCAAGTTGGAGAAAACCACGTGACGATGAGTGCTTTCTTGAATAAAAAACAATTAGAAGTTAATGAAGAGACACAGATATTACTGTAATGAGGTGCAGCTTACATAAGTCTGTGTGGAGAAGGCCGTCAGCTTGGTGCAGTGTCCACAGGAGAACATATGAATCAAAAGAAAAGGAAACTATTGGGTGAAGAACAAAAGTAGGAACAACTGCATTACATCCTTATTTCTAAAACTTTTTTTTCTCGAACTACCAGGCTTAAACATTTAGATAAAAATATGTAATTTTACTCTTTTTTGTTATTTAAGCAAGTTATGTCGTTATAAAATCATTCAAATTAACAGTTTTAGTTTTTATATTGTACTATTGGCCAAACTTACTCCACCAAATATCTTCACAACCGTTGCAGATAGAAAGATGTAATAAAAAGCACATTGTAGCAAAGGGGGTGAAAATGAGATGATGACCCTGAAAGAACTATGTCAAGGTCAAATTTTAACTTTTGTACACTCAGGAACAGGAGAAGATAGAAAGACAAGGGAGGCCAGTGTTAGTAAAGACCGTAGATCAAAGCTACTGATCTGTGAAAGTAGGTCAGAGCACTAGCTTTGATTTTTGACCTATGCAAGTAGGTCAAGGTAAAATTTTGAATTCAGGGGTGTCGCGGGATGTTGCAGTCTGTGACTGCATTGGTTCTTGTTGACTTCTGTTTTGCTTCCATTTTTATGAGATATATACTTTAATGATCCCAAGGGAAATTCAGGAGATGAACTCAAAGATCTAAAATTTTCTAGATGCAGAAAACCACCATTTTTCTCACTGTTCACAAATCTGTCTAAATCTGTAATAGTGACAACCACACACACTGCACTGAAAGACAAACCTTTGGAGTTTTTTGAAAGAAAAAACCGCGTAGTGAAATGAGGGATTACTGTATTTTATGTCATTTATGTATAATTTATAGTTCTGTTTCTTAAAATGTGATAAAACAGACAAGTTCCTGGTTGCCAAACTTCATTTCATCCAGAACATTACCGACACAGCCATCAAGCAGTGCTGCCTCTGCATCGCCGCCGCCTCACCTGGATGGACAGCTTGGATGGACGCCTGACCAGACAGCTGACACCAACACCTGTAAACGTCTCACCTTTGCCGACAGTACTGACGTTAGTTTGAACAAACCAGAAATGTCAAACCTCACAGCGGAACATGCCTACCCGTCATACATTTCTGCCCATTCTCACCAGGTTTCCTGGTTAGAATGGCCATGTGACCATGTGTATCCTTTTACCTGATTCTTTACATCCATTATAAATAAAAGGAAGTCAGCTTCAGTTATCCAACAGTCATGGCTGATAACTGGTTTTAAATTACATGACTCTACCATCAAGAGCAGAATTTGGCAGGAGGACAAACATTCATTTGATGGTTGCATCCTGCTTCAACACACAGAATAATACGCTAAGCGTTTGTTCACAATTGTTTTAAATCAGAAAAAAAAAGTCTGCAACAGCATGTTAAATCCCCCAAGTAAACAAAAATCATACCAGCAACATTCAACAATCACCATGCACTCATAAACATTTGTCCCCAGCAACAATGACAATTAGCCTGAAGCTTATACAAACAGCAAACTCTTGGGTCCAACCAGAAAATTAAATATAAAGTTGAGGACAATTAAAAACATGAGTAAGACTATCAACTGTCTGCCTTTGCCATTTATTGTAAATCACTGACCCAATTTGTAGGTGAGTAAATAAGGCAACTTCTATGAAGTGGCAAGCTCATGGATGAGATGGAAACTTATACAATATACTTCAATTCAACTCTCAAATAATCTCAGTTTATGAAAAGGAACATCCAAACAACATTCAAAATTCAATAACCTGTGATTGTATCGTTACTCCTTAGGGGAATGGTTAAAGTCTATACAAAACCATTTAACAATGAAGAATTTGCAGTTAATTAGTGCATTTAAATTCCCCGAAAAAGTTTTTATTTAGCCAAAATGTATGAATAAACTGAGGCATGAGGTAGAACACAACCATGCCAAAACTCTAAGTTACTCAAATTAACAGGTTATAAAAAAAGTGTGCTTTTAACAAATTCAATATCAATTTAATACATACAATGGCAGGCTCTTAAAAACATGTCCCAGTTATGTGCATCTGTGGATTCTGTGTGCACACACAATATCTGATTAAGGCCTTCCCAGTTTAATCATTGGTATTTTGCAACTCATTACATAACAAGCATTTCACTTCAAATCTCTACTGAAAAGTTTATATTCTCAAAAAAATCTTAAATGTGTAAACTTTAGATGGAATTTCTCACTTTTAAACTTACCATTGTTTAAAAAAAAGAAGTAAAAAAGGTCTCATGCCCATAAGCATTTCAGGTACATAGGAAACTTCAATAAATACAATGTTTAACCTCTTTTTACTGACTAGAAATAATCTGAGCAGTCCCTCCAGGATGTTGTGATGTCACAAATGCAGCAATCACTGCAAATTCAACCAATCATTGCAAATGATCCGATAACTGTCACACTGCTGACTTTTAGACAAATCTGTTTGTCTATGCTTCACTTCACAAATTTTAAAACTCACCAACCGAAAGTTTATCAGGCACAAAGAGATTGGAGGCATCGCAAGCAGTGCAGATGCTTCCTAAAACCACTCTGAAAAACTTGTTGGTCTCCAATTACTAAATGTCCAGTGTGTACGCTACATTTTTCACATGAGAATTTTTATATACAGAAGATTCTATTTAATGTTCTGAGTTATCCTTCTTTTTGTAACATTTGTTGCTTTATGCTCCAAACAGTGGTGAATCCACCCACACGAACAGAAACAGGAGACCCTAAAATAAGGCAAGCAACTTCAGAAATATCCCAAAACCTAGAAGTTCAAGTCTCAACTTACGGCATCATTGCTTTTTTTCCTTCTCTCTCTTCTTTGTTTTGTTACCCGTTGATGAGGAGATAGCAGGCCGTCTTATAGGCTGAACTACAACTCTGCCATTAGACCAACACTGCAAAGTAAATTGTTCTGGGTCCAGAGGCCGTCCAGAATCATCTCTTAGCCGGGCCAAGATGTCTCTGGACAATTGCTTTATCTGCTGACCCACAGCACCCATTGTCTTGGCTGTAAGCTGTTTCTCCCTAACCAGTCTGTCTCTTTGAGCACGCAACCTTTCCACCTCGCCTTGGAGCCCTGTGATGGCATCTAGTTTGCGCTTTCGGCAGTTCTGCGCTGCCAGTTTGTTCTTCCCCCGCCTACGAATGTCTCTTAGCAGGGTCACTTGTTCGGGGGAGAAGCCGTGACCATCAATGATGTCCAGAAATTCTTCGACAGGCATATTGACAATCTGCAGGACGGAGAACGGGATGCACATGGTGCGTGCACGCAGCTCGTCACGACTCAGGTCTCTTTCATTCGACTTGGACTCTTCATCAGTGACGGGTTCCTCTTTGATCCCTTTGTGAGAGAGTGTGACCAATGGCTGGTCAAAGAAAGCTGGTGATGAGTAGCTGTGGTCATGCCATAGACTTTCACTAAGGTCAATGGGTGACCATGCTGTTGAATAATCAATGATGCCTTTTGAGCGGACTGAATCATCACTGCTGTAGCCTGTTGCTCCACCTTCATCCTCACTGTATGAACTGGACAATGAGGACATCTCGGATGAGCCTAGATGAGGTAAAAATAATTAGTATTTATAACAAAAGGCATTTATTGGCTTCACGAGGCCACAGTAACAAATATGTTTCAACAAGCATTTGTAGAAATTTTAACCTACCAGGGGAAACTGGCCCTCTAGAGCTGCTCTCAACGGACAGGCCAGAGTCTGAGTCCAAATCCTTGAGGACTTGTGGGTCGATGATTTCCAGACAGCCCATCAGCTGCGTGTCTATAGTGTCAAGGCCTTCCAAACCTAGCTGATTTATCTGGTCAAAAACTGCCTCATCCAGACAGCAACCAAGACCACTATGCTGTGACATATTTCCAGTTAAATTACACACTGAAGCAAAGGGGAGAGCAGCCAGACCCAATGCCACTCCTGGTGATGCATCCGGGTTTGAGGAACCTGTGGATTCCATACGGAAGAGAGATCTTTGCTGGGTTACAATCCTGGATTCACCGCTTTCAGGTGTCACACCAAGTGCTCCAACGCTGGTTACCATAGCATCACGCAAACTGACATCATGGCTGATGGCAGTGGTGATGTCAGTATCAAGGTCTGACAGACGCTCAGTAACAAGAGAATCCAAGTCCTATGTGAGACATACAAATATTTTATCTGAATGTTAGTCTTTGCAAATTTGAAACCCCTCTCCAACACGTAGATCATCACTGGAACATAGCAATGCTTCAAAATGTTGTAGATCTGAAATGATAGTCAAAAACTGATGGTTGTCTTTAACATGAATTTTAAGGCAACCGCAACAAATATGAGAGAAAAACTTACATCAAGATCTGTAACAGACAGAGAAAGTAAATTATTCCAGTGTTGGTCGATATCAATGGAGGGAGGATGAAGGTGCACTGGATCAGAGAGTGCAGCGATGCCTTCCAGCAGACTCTGAAATAAGGAAAAATTAATACAGCACTGACACACACACTTTTGTCTCTAATGTAAATTCCTTCCCCAGTGAGACAGAGTATTGTGTTTCAATTGTTAGTTTGGGATCAGTAATGTCACAGAATAGTGCAATCTGAATAATGCAGACATTAGAAGTAGAACTGTATTTACAGCAATGTCCAAAAAAATTCAGCACTGATATATAAGTATCGACTCATGTTTTATGCAGTCGTTAGTTCACAGGCATGCTAAAGAGCTTCAGAAATGCAAAAGGTCACATCGACACAAACATAAATAGTATTGTTTGACCCTCCCACTTAGCTTCTGCAACACATTTCAAAAACCTGTAACAGTAACAAGATCTTTCTTTGTCTTTTGTGGTATTCTTTTACATATAGATGAGGATGAAGCAGTTGAAAGTGTGTGTATATATATATGTTCTTGTCAGATTGACAACTTAACGCAACCTTTTTCCACTGCTTGCTGCATCAGCCAGGCGCCGGCTCATTCGCTACGCTGAACGCCGGTATTGCAATGAAGCGAAGTTATTCTAATTATGGCATCACTTGGTTGAATCATGTGATAAACCATCAAACCATGGGAATATGTGGCTTCTTTCACCCCAGTAAGAATATGAGAAAGTTGTTGTCATAGTTGATTAATTTTAGATAGAACATAAATTTCAGCACTGTCATGTGAAAGTCAATTTTAGTCACGAATGATATACATGTTATGACAGACTGACAAACATTGCACTGTGTACTCTAAATAGAAAACCATTATAGTTTATTTTCAGTAAACAGGAAATGTTTGAACAGATTGTAAACTGTGTACTATGACAAATGAAGACTATCTGCAACAAACCTCTTGCTCTAGTGATGAACTGCGAACCAGCTGAGTGACTGGAACACTTTCTTCTTCTACTTTCACTCTGACATCATCCTCCTTGTCAAAGAAAGCCAGATTGAGAGAAACGAAAGATGGGATTGGGGAACAGAAAAATCAGAATATTCAGAATAGAGGAGAGTGAAATATGAAAAAAGTTACCTCCTTGGATTACACCCAAAAATCTCAAAATTACATTTCATGTTCGATATACTGGATCTTTAAAAACCTTATTGAGAAATGTTTAATAAAATACTATAATGCTGACCTTTTTGAAAATTTCTAGACCTGCCAACTGTGTTCCGGTCATTGGAAATGCATGTGTGTTTGTGCATGTAAGATGGTTTGAGATCTTGCTCTGAGACCCAACACTTTTAAGATGTTGGAAGACACTGCTGATACAGCAAGTAAAGCACTCCATGAAGGTCAGCAGCTGTCTGCCTCAGGCGCAATTTACTACATAACAAAGACACTAAGGTGCCAGACATTGGAGACATTGCTTTTGTATAAGCACACTGAATGATCCTTCAACTGTCAAGGCCCTCAGAGGGTGAAGGCTATCGTTACACAAATGGCGACATCAATTGCCTTGAAGGCACAACATCACCAGCCAACTGTTCCCACCCTGAGCTATAAACCTGGCTCACTGGGACAAACATATGGAAAAGGTCTGAATGTGATTGCGGCTTTAACAACATAACAGAAGTTACAGAATTTGGATTTTTAAAAAAAGTTCCATGTTTTTTACTGCAATAATGAGTCAGTGAAGCTCTGCTTTTATAGCTGATCAGATACTCTGGTTTATTATGGCCCCATTTGTGTAGTTAATTCTATTGTTCTGGCAATACAGAGGGGGCTTAATGTGACAATAATGAATGAGTGACAGGTGCAGCAGACAGTTGGTTTAACACTTGCAGTGCTGTGTATGGGACTAAACTGTCTCATTAACTTATTTCCGTTGATTGCGTCTTAGACAAACATTTAACACGAGTTAAATGTTGTTTAACATAAATTTAAAAATATAAGCTGCAGGTTAAAAAGCAAGAGGTGTTATCGCTGAATTGAGATCTTACAGGACAAATATGTTGGCACCATGTTACCAGTATTATATCGCGTTTGAGGTGCAACAATACAAATAACAACATAATAAGTTACTTGTTAGTTTAACACTCATTAGATAACACTGGTTTGTGCCTTTATAGCCGATATTAGCATTAGCTTTCCCATTTAAACACTAAGAAAGTTTCCTCTCTAGTTCATAGCCTCACTTTGTACATTACTAGGACAGCCAACTAAGTCTGATTAACTGTGTTAGATCACCCACTTACACTTGCCTCCTTTAAAAATCCACAGGCTCCAGTGTTGCAAGGCCCCTGTCCGAGATCAGACAGGTCTTGGCCACTGTCAGGAAGATGTTCACCGTCCTCACTGGCTTCGAACCCGAGGCTTTCTAACCGTGAGCTGGTATCAGTGTCGTTACTGGTGGAAGGCCCACTGTCACCCTTGTCAGTGGCGGACACTTGATGCACCAACCATGCGTTCAAATGTGTGGGGAACCGCGGAGACCCGAGGCTCTTTACCTCGTCTAGTAGCCGGCGACTTGCAAAGAAATAGTCTAACTCTGGACATTTAGGGTGCACATGGTTGCCGTCGAGAGTGTCTCTAAAATTATGAAAAGGAGTCTGAATGTAGGCTGAACTAGGACCCAAGTTGATCTCTATCAGAGGCGCATCATTGTAATAGCCGCTCAAGTAGCTGTCGATGTCCACACGAAGTCCTACCAAACTGAGAAAGATTGTCAACTGAATCAAGCCTTCTTTGGAGTAGATTTTCGAGATTTGCATTTTCTAAATGCTTTCGAGGCGGAATGTAACTATGAAATCCCAACCAAACAGTACTTCTTTCCCCAAATAGACAAAGGGAAAAGCTAACAAAAGAGCACGCCTTCCTCTGTCAGACAAAGAGGTCCGTACCGGCGAATTGGTTAGCTAGCGTTAGCAGCTAGCAGTCAACGGTTAGCCAACAGCGCTACTTGGAGCTTAGCGGGATCCACTTGACGCAAACATACCGAAAGCGTCACTCTTCTGTCCCTCAGCGAGAAGAATTCATTCGTGTGCGGCGTTTAGATATCAAAACCTTACTCACGTTTTAATTACACAGAAGATAAAACTTAGAAATGATCTATGCGATATTACAGTGGCGTGCTGCTGCGTGGTAGAACTTCGGTTTGGAATTTGCATAATAAATGCTGATTGGTCCAAAGCGTTGTCCACAACAAAATATAATTGGACGACGCGAAAGACAGTTACAATATTGACCAATGAGAGAGACGCATGCCTGTCGCTCAGCGGTTTTTACTGGAGCTGTTACTTTTAGTGACGCGCAGGAAGTGATAAGGAATACGGCGGTCTTTGAACGCTTCACAGGAGCATGGTGGTACTACTGTAGCTTGGAACTTTACAGATATTAATTGATCCAGAGTTTGTAATTTCTAACAAGCTTACTAATTATTAATTGAATAAACCATTATGCATTCTTTAGGAGAACTGAAACATAGTGTCAGATGACAATATAAGCATTAAAGACCTCTACGTTTGATAATGAAATCAGGTTTGCATATCTATGGCCATGAATGAACCAATTTAGATGTTTGAAATACTACTTTGTCAGAGATTTCATAGTGCACAAGATCAAAACTTAGTCAAAACTACTGTTCATCTCCTTGTTATTTAGATTGCTTACACTGTATATACAGTCCAAGTCTCTTGAGATTTTTTTCCTACAGCCAAATGAATAGGGGCCCATGAAAAGGTATATGAGTACACTCCACTGCAGCAGACATACAGTAAATAGATACGACATAAGGAATGGTAGTGCTGTCATGTTTTTTCTGCTTTCAATCATTTTTAAGCTACACAGCTAAGAATCACATGCACACAATAAATGATAAAAGTTTACAAAATATAAATATTTTGAATGAGTTCAGTCCATCTGGCTCCAAGATGTCAGGCATAAACTAATTTGTCCTCTCAGGGCACTATCAAAAACTGTCTCCTAACACTCTTGTCTTGATATAATTAGAGAACAAGTGTCTATGTCTGACCACATTACCATAACTGTGCAGATAATGACTATCCAGTTGTTGTGCTATCAGAGGAGTGATTGGTGGCAACCTTGAGTTAAATCAAAATAGCAAAAACAGATGGTAGACATAATTAAAAACATACATTGTTTGGACTTTTAGAATGCATTTATTTTGGAGGGGAATCGCACACATATTGTATGGGAAAGAAGCATTCCCTTACTAGGCAAAGCTAAAAATACTTTGTTTTACATTGAGTTTTACTCAGAATGCAAAAACAAACGTAGACATATTAATCATACATGCTTCTCTTTCAGTGTTGCTATTACGTATATGTTTGTATGTATGTTTGTTTGGTTGGTTGTTTGTTCACAAAAATTTCTAAACTGTTAATTCCCTATTTTGGGATCATTAAAGTATATCTAATCTAATCTAATGTAATCTAATGTAATCTAATCTAATCTAATTGTTGACGATGTGTTAAAATGGACGCATCTTGAAGGTGGTACTATTTTAAGCAGAGACGTGCATCCTATCTATCCACCATATAAATCTGAGATCTTGAAAACAACTACTAAATCGTACAGTGAAGCGTAGTAAATGCTATCATCAGATTGTGACTGAATGCAGTCGGCTGGACTTTGCTGACAGCAGACGGGGGAGCGTTTCATTGATCTGGCTCAACTGCGACTCCTGCTGGCAAGAAGTAGTAACAATAGAAACCACCTTAGTCACTTTCCCCACCACTAAATTTATACTGAGGGAGTGATGACAACGTGATTCTTAATTTAAAAGTTACTCTTTTATGACATGTAAATGTTTAGATGAAGAAAGAGATGATAAACATACACCCTGACGATAACATCTACATTTTCTGTGGGCTGCATTTAATGGACTAATTTTTGCTCGATTACCTGTTTGTATGACTAATCACGTACAAAAGAAAAAAACAAATCTTCGTACATTACAAAAACAAAGTTATTTCCAGAGGGATAAAAACACTCAAAGTCTAGATCATTCCCGACCGTATTTACTCCTGGGTGTGCATAAGTGCTATGAAAATTCACAATAAGCCACAAGGACTTTTCTGTCATTGCGTCACAAATAACTAAAAAAAAGAACATTGCTTTCAGTTTTATAATAAGTGGATATGGCAAATCTAGCACCACACAAGTTCAACACACATTGCCTGCATGTCAGCTTGACAGCCTCAGTTGGGCGCAAATCTTGTATAAACAAGTCAAGCGTAGTGTGGGGCTTTGCTGAGCTTTATCACACTTCATTAAGGTACAGCTGCAAAAATGGCACAGCCAAACTGTACCAATGTAACATCCGCACAACGAAAGACTGTTCGCTGAGATATGTTAGTTATGTGAAATGAGATAGTCCATCACTGCAAAAAGGTAATCGGCTCCTACTGTTTATGCGGTGTATCATTCTGGTAACGCTGTAACAAAACCCCTTTGAAACAGTGAATAAAAGGAATCTGCGGTCCGCCCCGTGAAAGCCGTAACCTACAGATCGAAGAGGTTGCCCGACAATTCAGAATCTAAACGCTCCATATCGCGTCGCTTTAAAAAAAAGGTGTGAAGAGTAATCTACTCCGTCTGATCTGACGCCAGCGTGCGGTGATTTGATTAATCCACAAGTTTTTTCAAGACGATGTGAAACACATTTAAATCAACTTTGTGAAGTTCTGACAGATTTATTGGGAGAGAGATCGTAAATCACCCCCACGCACTTCACTGAGGACAAAACCGATTGGTGGAATTGCGCCCTACGTAAGAGAAGCTGGTGCGCCTGCGCATAAATGTACTCATCGCAAAGGCTTATGGGAAACTTCGGGGAACCCGAGGCAACTCCGACTCTTGTCGCAGTATTTATTTATTTTCTTCACCAATGACAGGTCGAAAGTCATTATTACAGGCTGATCTCAGGACAGATTTAAGGCTGAGCCTTTTTACATTTACAAATGCTTTGTTTAATTTTTATTTATTTATTGTTTCATTTATTAACAGTCTAATGGGGTAGATTAACATTATTCATGAAAAGCAGATGTGTCATAGTATTACTTTTGTCCTGCTGATTAAGAAACCTACCTTTTACAATAATAGACATATACGGTATATTTAGAAGCAATTAAAATAGGTCAAAAGTGATGATTAATTTAGCAAAGCAGAGGAAAATATAATACTTAAATTTACTTTATTTAATAATCTGGGTTTGAAAAAGTAATATGTTATATTTTTAATATTTAATATATATTTAAACTGTTGTATTTATTTATCTAACAAGAAATCTGTTTAAAGGCTTTTATGAATAAAATCCCTACACCTATGTGTCAACATTTCACTGTTTTAAAATATTTTAAGACTCAGTTTTTTCTTTTCAAATTTTAAAATATAACTTTGATATTTTTTCATAAACTTTAAAAATAAATTAAAAAATGTAAGACTTTCCTCATGGAAAAAGAATAGAATTTCCCACGTCGACAATCTTTTTTTTAAGCAAAACAGTAGAGATTATGTCTACGTCATTATAACAAAATGAAATAAAATGGAATAATTTCCTTAAAATAGATAGAAATCTTCAAATCTTCACCTATGAACTCACGGTATCAATCAATTAAATATACCTCAATAAATTATGATTTTTCTCCATCTGTGTGTGTGTGTGTGTGTGTGTGTGTGTGTGTGTGTGTGTGTGTGTGTGTGTGTGTGTGTGTGTGTGTGTGTGTACGAGCCCACGCGGGTATAACCTACGGAGCTCTGTACTCCACAGAGAAAAACAACGGACTGGCTGTTCTTTTCTTCAGACCCCTCTGTTGCGTGATTGACATGAGCAGTTAACCAATCAGAGAACAGATCACTATTCTGACTTCTAATTGGTTATCATGTTCGGCTCCAGCAGCCAACCGTAGCGAATCACAGAGTGCACAATCTAATAAAGCCGTCTTGGCCGAATTGTATGGCGCCCCGCAGCGGAGACATATGGAATCAATTTTACATCGGGTTTATTCACCGCAAATTGGTGAGTTGTGCTAATGAAATATGAATCGCTCTTTTCAGGACTTTATATCTTTTTCCTTTTCAATATAGATTGTATTTTAATGATGATGGATTCTGCAGACTTCTTGTACATGATGTCTTCCACTGGTCTACAGGAACTTAGCTGCTTTGGGTTAAACTCTGTCACATTTTTTTCTGCTTTACTCATCCATTTTATATATATATAAATGGTGCTGTATTTGACCATGTAAAACACAATTTAAAAAAGCCGGATACTGTACTCCTTACAGGCAATTTTTATGCTCAGAATGTATTAAGGCCATTGGCCACCAGGCGGTGCTACTGTCCAAGTGTTGTACATCCTTTGTTTGAATTATGAGTTATTCCCTTCTCACCACTGGGACCTCGTTCATCAATTGAAGTGTTGTAGGTCCATTAAGAACTCTGATATTAAATTTGAAAGAGATATCATCAGTAGGCTAACATCTCACTCAGAAACAGAAAATTCTAAAAGCTGCTTTAAACACCCACAAATGTCAGACGTCTCCATTACTTTTTCTCCCTCCTTCCCATTCTTTCACCATCTCTCAAGAGTCCAGACGCTGAGGGTCCTACACAGGAGTGAAGTGCTGACAGTTTAAAACAAAACAAAACAAAAAAGAAAAGAAAAGAAAAGTCAGCATGAGCAGTTGTGGATTTGGTGTCAGAGACTGAGATGGCTGTCTTGATAAAGGTGCTGTGGCTTGCCAAGATTGGCAGCCTTCTCCTTGGAAAAGAAAACACAGAGGGCATTACATATACACAGGAAAATGACTCTGGTAAAATGAAAAATCAGCTCTGTAAGATTGGACCAAGTAATTTTGGAGATATATCAGTTCTGTGTATGGCATGAGGAGTACAATGGATGCACTGAGTACACTGTTGATGTGCAAACACAAAGGATGTGTGTTGTTTCAGGCATCATATGACCCTTGGTCTTTTTCTGTGCTTGAAAGAAACCTCCCAGTGCCGGTCCTGTTCCTGTAGCTATTGTGTCTGCTTCACTAATGGACTCCTCTCTCCCTGTCTCCTTTTCCTCCTTCTGTCTTCCTCTGTTTTTCTCCCATATCATCCATGCATTCCCCCGAGGACTGATTAAAAAGCTTTCTAGCATGGGTGAGGGGGGAACAGAAGAGAGGGAAGAGAAGAGAGAGGTATGGCAGATGAGAAGAGTGGTCCTTATTACCCCATATGTCTGGACAGGAGAGGGTAGAGTGGGGGTCCTCTTCCAGTTAATCAATAGAGATACAGTCCTTCCACGCTCTGCATATCTCTGTCTCTCTTTCTGTCTCCTTTCCCATTCACCTGCAGACTCTCCCATTAGTGATAATGTGTCTGGTATTGACACAGTGAGATCTGTGTACCATGACAGAAATACAGTTGTGCTCCACGAGAATGAATTCCACGTCACAACCCCATGGTCAACAAAGTGACCAGACTAATTGACTTGCTGTTTAACCAGGTTTGCTGTGTGCTTCATCCTTTCATTGCTGGACACTCAGTGAGATTTAGCACTGATTCAGTGGAATTAATCTCAAAGAAAGTGTTGTTGTTTGTGTTTTGATAATAAAATCCTTACTTTGGACCACCAATGGGTTTGCATTGATGAAATGATTCATTATGGTAATAGAGGGAAAGGTTTAAGATGCAGATTATGGAGCATGTTATGAGCAGTAACTCATTTCTTCTCTGACAGGCACATAGATATAAATTACATTAGGAGTAATGACGGGTCCATGGATAAGATGATCAAAAATATAATTACCAAATGAAAAATAATGGAAGAACCAATTAGCCTTGGAGATGAGAGTTACTGGAAGAGACCATTGTTGACTAGAAAGGGGTGATCTTGTCTCCCTTACTTGCCGAGGGTTACATGTGTGTCTCCCAGCAGGGCCGCAGGGCTTCAGACACACAGACATCTGAGAGATGCCTGGGATAACAGCTAGGAGAACCACCTCTAACCTCCCTAACTCCATAACCCCCAGGGTCACACAGGGAGGGGTCGATGCTACAGGGGATTGGTTGTAATTGATGTGGGGAGCGAGGCCTGCAGGGACTGCAGAAGTTGGGGGGAAGTTGAGAAAGTTAGGGGGGGTTGGAGGGGGATGAGAGGAAACCTGAGGCTTCAGAGAAGCAGAAATAGGAAAGCTGAGGAGGGCTCTGCTCTATGTCCAGGGGTTTATGGTGCTGGTTTGGATCCCGCAGGAGGAAGCACGGCCTGAATGAGGGTAGATCAGAGCCTCAGTTGTCCAAACCGCAGACAAATTTGTTGAACTGACTGGTTAAAAATAATATATTTTGCCTTCACTGTTTAGATTTCCCTTCCTTACCCATGTGATTAAATGTTTAAACTGATCATTTGTGAGTTATAATGTAAATATGTCTCATGTGTCATCATGTATCATATTTTTATTAAAGGATGCAAGCCTTTCTTTGTACAGTAACATAAAGCTGCATTCTCTTCTGGATTGCAGACCACAAAACAAGCAAGTACTTGCTTCTATGATAATACTGGTTCTGCTGACAGGCATCAAAATCCATCTCTCCTCTGAGGTTGTTGTCAAAGAATTGAGGTCTTTGCTAGGATTTGGAAGAAATTCACAGTTTTTCTTGCTTCAGTTTAAGGTCAAAGGGCGCGGTGAATTGCTGGAGTCTGGGGAGGCGGAAGTCCATGAAGGAGTCAATGGCTGACAGATGTGTAGAGCACGTTTCTGACCATAAAAAGATACACTGGAATTACCGCTGCTACCAAATATCCCAGCTCAGTCCAACATCGTGAGGCGCATGTGGTGAATGCTCCCCTTTGCTGTGGCAGAAACACTATGTTCCCCTGTCAGCCTGTTTAGCCCTTACCCTATCCAGATGGCCTGGGTGTATCTCACCAGAGGCCAAGGCCCAGTCGGTTCTGTGTGGGCCTCCTATCCCTTCATCCCATCGATTTCTACCCTCCTCGGCGTGGACTGGTTCTCTGACTGCCTCTCTTTCACAGTCAAAGGATTCTTCAGCGCTCTGCGCTCGAGCAGGCAGCTCTCGGGTTACCGTTCACCCGCTGCAGATCGTGTCAAAGCTGTTATTTTAGAGAACAGGGTGAGGAGAGGAAAATGTGCACGATGTTTGTGTGTGAGAGAGAGATTCAGAGTTTCCTGTCCACATCATAGCACTCTTGAGGATTCTTGTCCTGTCACGGCATCGAACATAAACATGTCCTCCCAAAGCTATAAACACACGGTCAAAGAAAATAGTTTGGAGGTGTGTTGGTGAATATCAGGGTCGCTAATCCATTCTGAGCTTTAGGTTGCTGTCATCCTTAAAAATTGTGAGGGAGTTGATAATTCCAATACAGCACTGGGAGCCAAACTTTACAACTCCCTTTTGAGCCATCGTTCAGTTCTTTCATTCCTTACGTCTTCACTTATAAACACATTTTTGCCCGTGACAAACTGATTTTTCAAAGTAAGCATTTAGAAGAATGTGAGCCCTATTTTGGAGCTGTTCATTTCACACATTCTTAAATGGGTCTGGACTTAAATTGAGATTGTGCATCAGGATTCATAAAGCAAACATATTAATGATGATGACCCCTGATTTACCATGCTTCAAAAGGAAAAAAGCAGATGGTGTTGGAGGAGGGAAAAACTATTTGGCTTCGCGGATTGTTTTCCTCACTCATGGACTGCTGGTTCGTTAGGCCACTGAGACAGAATAGTTTGAATGTTCCTAATCTTAGTATTTAAGAGTGGAAAACAGCAAAACAAACAAGCAAACAAAACCTCCTTGGAAAATATAGTATAACCGCTCAGGCTGCCAGATCTGCCTAATACGGGGCTTTCATTGCTATTTTGTTTTGTAGCATTTAAAATAAATTCGGTTTCTTCTCTCTGAGATGGTAAAATAGGACCCCACAGCATGTGTCATAAAATGAAATGTAGTGGAAAGAAACGCATTGCAATTCCCCAGAAAGCGGTGAAACGTATGCTAAAAATGAAATTCCTGATATACATCTGGAGATGATTTAAATGTATGAACGCAGTGGAGACATGTTTAATAGGTAGGTATCCATGCGCTGCATATGCTGCTACGTTTCTAATAGTAGAAACAAATTTGAAATGGAAACACATCTAATAGATAGAGGCGAAGCTTCAAAGGTATTCATCTCCAGTTGTTACACGATAAGCTGCAAAAACACACCCTCCTCTCTTGTTTAAAGCAACTGATCTCCATAGCTAATGCCCACGATGGAGGCCTCCCTGTGTCTCTTTGGCTTTCATGAGTGATGCCATTGTTGAAGGAGGAGGAGGTGAGTGTGTGTATACTGGTGATGAAGTAGTGGTTTCACAGGACTGTGACTAGTGGAGTGTAACGCTAATGAACTCTTCATCCAATCTGCCACATTCATGATGAGAGAGCAGAGAGAGTGACCCCTGCTCTCCTCAGGTCTGTGGACCCAACAACATCATCACTTTTCCTCCATATTGCTCCTCTCCTCATGCTACAATCGACTTACTGTTTGCATGTGTCTGTGTCCAGTCCAGTGCAAGTACGGTCCGCACATAAATCTACCTAGACGGAGAAGCAGATCAGTGTCACCAAGTTAGTGATCTAACTGCTGGAGGAGAAGGTTAAAATATAGGCATTGCATGTGCACACTGTATTCAAGAGTGTCATTTTTCACACATGCATTGGCGCGATTTAGGCTAATGGCACGTAAGCACAGTATGGGGTGTTCCTCAACCAAGCTTTGTTTGTGAATGATAATAGAGGAGCTACTAAAAGGAAATGCAGGGGAATAAATGGAGGATTTTCAGCTTGTTAAACGGGGCATTAGAGAGCTTGTGACTGGGAGTTGTAGGCTATAAAACCCAACGGTTCAGCTGCGATCATGTTTTAGTACATTGGCTCGTGGGCTGACAGCTTTGCTGTTTGGGTGTCGTTTTGGGCCATGTCTTGGGGCATTCTTTAAGCTGCTCATTTGGCACAGGGGGCACTTTCAGGACCCACCAGAGGCAGATTTTAAAAGAGTCTGAACCTCACATGGAGACTTTCTCCCATGCACAAATCTGAGTGATATAAACAGCGCATGAAGGAGGAATGTAAAACACATATCATTTTTCTCGCAGCTCATCTCTGCAGTGGAGACTGTGTGTCTCAGTTTGTCTTCTGTTTTTTATTTACCTCCATGTTGTCATGTATTGGCTTCCAAGTTAGATGTAAAGCTTATTGGATTAGTATAGATATGATTTGCTATAGAAGCATCTGAATAAACATGCACATGTGTTTGAAATCTGGACTTTTGAGCTCTGTACAAATGTGGAGACTCACAACACACACACACACACACACACACACACACACACACACACACACACACACACACACACACACACACACACACACACACACACACACACACACACACACACACACACACACACACACACGCATTATTAGTACTTTTCTTCATGAGGCCATGAGGTAATTCTAGGGGCGCTTGAATGATCTATGTTGCCATAATAATGTCTGCATGCTGACATTTTTTCATAATTCCAATGCAGTATTCCTTTTGTCTCCTGTCCATATAGCACCAAGCCATCTGGAAATCAACATCACTATAAGCTGCACAACCAAGGATGAAAAACAGATGAGCCAAAGAGAGGAAAGACAGAGAAGAAGAAAGGAACTGAGAAGGTTGCACCAAAAGCTTATTCTGCTCTCCTCATATCTGTGCTGAAACATTTTCAAATCAGCAGATCTTTTGAGAAAATTTTGGTTTCGTCCATGTTTTGTTTTGTTTTTTTAACCATTTGTACTACTCCAAAGGTCAATTCCAGGAGAATACAGATTTACTGTCATCAAGTCGAGCTAATAAGGATGACACATCAAGTAAAGCATTTCAGAGATGATATCAAGAAGCATGTGGATGCCAGGATCTTCTTTAATGAGCAGCGACCTTATGTGATCCAAATGAAATATAACTGTGAGCAACAGTATCTGGGCAACCATTCTGAACCCTCTGAGCATCCATGCAAGCATTCAGGGAATCTGTGGAGTGTCACGGTGTATGAACAACCTCTTGGCTGCTTTCAGCAATGGACAAAACTGTCAGCAGGCAACACATCACAGACAAAGGGAAAGGACATTCAGCAGTGCAGCTTGTTTTCTACAAAGGATGTCTGCCTGCCTGTGTTTGATTGGTGTATACTGAAGATGAAGGAGTTCATCTTGAAACAATAAGCATTTTCTTTCTAATATTACAGGGGTACATGGTTACCAAAATCAGTAATGGATAAAATTATTCAAACTGGAAACAAATGCACAAAAGCCTTTTCTATTGTCAGTATTGAGGTGTTCAATTTTTATCTTTCCATCTCTTTTTCTGGAAGTGTGTCTATGTTCTTTATGGTTTGATTTTTCTAACGCAACCTTGAAAATGTCACCATTTGCCCCCCAGCACAGAAAACCGGAGGCAGGCTGCTGAGACAGAGATTGATCAGAGCTTCAAAGACACTCATGAGGAGGAGAGAAGGATTTGCTCTCTGATACAGTCATCTGTCACAATAGCTGTCACAATGATATGGTTCAACAGTTCTCATTTCCTCATCAACTGTGTGTTTGTGTGTGTAGGGCTTGCTTCCATTAAAAGCACATGTGAGAGTGTGTCTGTGTACACAAACATAACTTCAGCAAATACAGTTAAAAACCTTGATTGTCTGCATTCATAATTTTATTTCGGTAAAAATACAAATTTATTACCACCAAATGTTACTTAAAGTAAAGCATAACAGTAAAAATACTCACAGAACAATAAAATCGTCATGATGCTGTATTACGTTGTTGTAGTATTGTCATTACTGCTGAATTAATGCAGTAGTTCCCAGACTTTCTCATGTCAAAGAGCCTGATCTGATATAAAGAAAACACAGATCTCCATTTGATTTTGTCTCAGTTACCCCAGTAGTTTGCTTTTTAGAGATTTTGTTAATAAAAAAGAAAAAGTTTTTTATACCCTACACTAAAATTTTCATATGTGTCAGTGTTATTTATTTATGGACTCTTTCAAGTCAAATAAATATAATGATAAAAAAGAATAAAAATAAAGATCACATTTTGATCCCCAGAATGTTGAAATTCACTTTCATTACTAGCTTATATTTATATATGCTTTTTTTTTTTTTTTACATGTGCAAAGACTAAACAACTTGTAAGATATAACGTGTAAGATAAAATATCCATTCATTCATGTATTTTATAATATATTACATTGTTAAGTGTCATATAATGTGAGGTATTGTGGTATGGTGTGAAAAATATGAAATATCTTACCAATAGTCGAGCAGTATTTTAAGAAGTATGACATTTGAGGGAATGGACTTAGTTGAAATTTAATCAGTGATTAAATAAATATTATACTTAATAAAAGTAGCAATATTATTCACTAAAGACCAGCACCACACAATATTTACATGATAATTACAACAAAACATGCTAAGTATTGAACACGTATGTGTTTTTTTCTAATACTATTAATTTAAAATAGACACATACACATGCTTTTAGATAAAATGATCATATGTTAAATATTTCAGATATTAGTCAATATGTACAGTTATAAATTTGTAATAATAGAGTTAATAGTTGTGAAGAGTCATAAATAATTAAAAAGTGTGGCTATACATGATCATTAAATTTGATCTTAAATGTGAAAAGGAAAATATTCACTGTATCAAAGTCAACAAATAAAACTTTTTGCACGAGACCATTCATACTGTTAACTCCGTACGTTGTTGTACATCATCCACAATTACCATCAACATAACGGAGTAATGTGGAAAAATTCATCCTGTGTTCTTACCAACTGATTCCTGCCATGCAGCTCAAGAACATAACAGCAGCGCATCTCATGGTTTAAATGTCCCGAGTCTCCAATCAAAACACTGCACTGTGCTGCATGAACCAATAGAGACGGACAGGGTAAATTGTATAGACAAGAGCCAAAAGTGTTTTTCAGTTGACAGTCACTTCATCATTATTCACAAGACGGGCCTTTGTCTCCTTTGTTTTAGCGACCATGTTAAATTAGCTCAAAACAGATGGGCGCTGTCTCATTGCCAAGCTTGCTCTTTCTGAGAGCTAGGTGTGTGTCCTGGGCATGTGTGTGTGCAGGTCAGCGAGACAGGTTTTATTCATGTCCTGTTCTCCTACAGTTGTGTATGTGTCTAATTACAGCTAAAATGTATGCACAAATCTGTCTTTCCTCTTTCGTTGTCTGACTGTCCAGCTGTCGTATGTGCAGATGTACGTGCATTTGTGTGTGTGTGTGTGTGTGTGTGTGTGTGTGTGTGTGTGTGTGTGTGTGTGTGTGTGTGTGTGTGTGTGTATGGCTTTGCATTATCCGTGTGTGCTGGAGTGCAGATGTCTCAGGGTTGATGTCTTGCCAATAACAAGGGCTTTAGGGGAGCAAAGTGGAGGGGAGGACAGCCAGGCGATTGGCAAGGCTATGAAGCGCTATCCACAGCAACTCTGAAGATTTATGCTTGTCACAATGTGTGTATGTGTGTGGTTGGCCAGCAAAAGGTGTCAATGGTGAGTTACCTCCATAGTTTGCGTTTCCACATTTAACACGTTCTTTGTCACATGCACAGTTTGTGTATGCATGTTCCAAACTTGATCTTGGATGATGTCATATGCAGCTGCTGCGTGGCTGACAGACAGTTTCCGCACCACAACATGGGGCCCTATGGTCCGCCTGTCAGGCTGATAGACAGGTGAATGACACCAATGAGAGCCAGCCGTCCCTCCCCCTAGGAGCCGGGCACTGAGTGACAGCCAGTAACCAGCCAGAAAGCACTTCTCTGAACCTGAAAGTAATCTTTTTAACTCTCTCTGTCTTTTTTTTCTACACCTCTCTTCTCTCTTTCTCCTTCATCTTGGCCTCTCCTTCCTCTTCCTCGCTTTGGCTCTTTCTCATCCTCTCAGCCTTTATTCAAAACAGCCTCTCATTCTTTCTTTCTTTCGTTTGCTATGGGTATTTTTCTCTTCCACTGAAGGCCTCTGTCTTTCTTCACTGTCTCTCCTCCTCCCCTCACTTAGTCCCTTTCAGTCTGTCTGTCACCGCTCTGTGCTGTTTTCTATCACCGTGTCACAGAATCCTAAGAAGCAGCTTGACTGCCTCTCAGTTCTGTCTCTCAAGTCAAAACTGGGATGAAAAATGTTTAAAACACAGACAAAATAGACACAGGGCTGAAGGAGGACGACTCCAGTTTGTATGAAGTAGTCTGTGTTTGAGAGGAAGAGAGAGAGACAGTTTAGCTATGGTGGTCATATTTCTCAAATGTTTATTCTGGCCATAAAAACTTCCTTCTCTTCTCTTCTCTTCTCTTCTCTTCTCTTCTCTTCTCTTCTCTTCTCTTCTCTTCTCTTCTCTTCTCTTCTCCTCTCTTCTCTTCTCTTCTCGAATAATTTTATGCATTTAAACTTAGGAAATCCTGTAGTATGTATCCCCAACACTATCTCCTGGATCGCCACCACCCATTTCATGCTCTTCTTATCGGACACACAGTAAGCCCACCCAAGTACCTTCAGAGAGCCTGGCACTCTGCCTGAAGCCCACACACCCATCTGACCCCATAGCTACAGGCCCATTGCCCAGGCCTTTGCACCAGCTGACCCCTCAACTCTTAAACCACAGTCTCACGCTCCCTTTAGATTTTTTTTTTTGTCAACTCAGCCAAACCAACACCACCACCACCACCCACATTGGCCTCCAATCTCTAACATGTACAGAAAGATATACATGTGTGTCTGTAAACGTAGTATTTCAGGGTAAGTATTATGTCTGCGTTTGTAGGGAAGGGGTTTCCAGCAGTGTTTTGGTAGAGTGTATATTAAGAGAAGAAAATATGCTTCCCTTTTCTGCTTCCCTGGAAATTCGTCTTCGCCAACTCTCTCAACACTTCTCAAAGGTCTACTTGATATGTTTCTGTTCCATTTGCTTTTCATATCTTCAATCCATCTTCAGATGTGTTTTGTGTCAGACGTTCGTCAATCAGTCTCTGTGCTTAGCGAGTGTTGAAAGTGTCTTATGGTAAGTCTCTCTCTGTCAGTTTCTGTCCTCTTTCTTGTTCTTTCTCTCGGTGTGCCTTTGCTTTGCCTTGTGAGAAACTCTTAAGGGTCTTTGTTAAAAAGTTCGGTCTCTTCCATGGTGACCAGCATTGACTGACAGCTCTTACAGAGGTCTCTTCATCGCAGGGGCCGAGGAAGGCATGAAGGAATGTGTGTTTACAAGATAGAAAGCGCCTGTGTTTTTGTGGGTGCACTTTTAAATCTGAGCATTTGCACACAAACATGTGTGAGTGGTTTCTGGTCTCAAGCGTGAGTGTTCACTTTTCTTATTGAAGGGTTTCTGTGATGTTTATCTCAGTGACACAGACAAATAAACCAGGGCAGAGTCAATCTAAGACAAGCAATCAGCGCCGAGCCTTAGGTTCTGCAAGGCTGTTTGTTTATCCTCCTTGTTTCCTTTGAACCCCCCCAACCACACACACGCAGATACATATGAACTTGTATAATCCAACAGGAAGAAGGAAATGGATAGGTCCAGTGGTGGACTGTAATGGAGAATGACAAGCAGAGAAAGACTGATTAATGTAGAACCAACCCAAAACAGCAATGATTTCATTTGATGACCAATGACAAGGTTAATCTCACGTGGGGTCATCATGTTTTGGTCATTTCAGTCCTGCTCAGAGTCCATGCAAAGAGAAAACCTGAAATATCTTGGAAATCTTACAAAGTAAAACAGAAGGAAGCTTTTATGTGTGTATTTTGTCGTAATTATTTCAATCATCAAAATGCTCAAAATAGCAAAAGAGTATGCTCCGCACTTTATCTTGGCTGGACTTTGAATGGGTCTCATTATTCTCTGTCAGGCGTTAGAGCCAAATATTTTAAGCAGCGATTTTAATCAAAATGATAATATCAACTATTCTCCAGAATGGAAAACAGAATTGTCTAAATGAAAAGTTCTTTTGTAACTACCTAAAGTGGACTGACTGATGACAAAGGGTGAACAGAGCATGGTCAGAGTTTGACCCTTTGACTGACAGGGACCTTGTGGTGAGATGGACAAATGCAATGGACCAGTGGAGCTCAAGAATGTCAGCTTGATTTGCAATTGAAGATCTGTTTAATTTTCCACATTTCTCTACATCTGCCCAATGTCTAAAAGATGGAAATATGTGTGTATACCTTGCATCAATCCAAGTCAAACATCAACACCCTGACAGCCCGAAACTAAAATCCATGTAAAAACAGAACTCTAAGACATTCCATACCACTCAGTGAAAAGGCCTGAACTATTGTGAAAACATTCATCATATAGGAAAACCCCGGATAAAACGTGAATGGCATTTGGTATTTTTTAAAGAACATTGCTTTTGAAATGAACTGTAATTGGGAATAAAAGCATGTCTTTGCATCTTCTCATTTGACGCTCACAAACCACAACCCCAAAAATACCCGGTTGTCAAAAGAGCAGATAATTTTGTGGTAAATGGCTGACAATCAAAGTGAATATATGTGCTACAAAAGCAGTGAGAAAAACCACCTTGAATCGGCAATGGGAACCGTACAGTTTAGATAGGTGGTCTTTCTTTTCTCTGTTAAAGAATTTGAGTTTCTAGTGGGAATCTCCGTGATGCGGATCTAATGGAAAAAAGAATTCAGATGGGCTAGCGAGCAAAAACTGAATGCATTTCTGTGTGATTTTATTTTTATTTTATTTTTTTTTCGATTGCTCTGCAATCATGTCGGTCTCCTTTTTAAGATTTGAAAAGATTCAGGTCTGTGTTTTTTTGACAGAAACGGAGGCACCATGGTTTCTTCAAAGTGACAGTCTGCTGCCCCATGTCTCTGTGCTATCAATCTCCAGAGCATTCAAATTATCCGTAATTGGTTATAATTGGATTGAATTGGCTGTGATTGGCTGTAATTGGGGCGATGGGTTAATCTGATTCGAGATCACAGGACTGGGGGTCCTGTGTGGTTTGTGAGTGAGTACTCCCTTGCCACTCTGTTGACCCAAGATGTACACATCAAACACATTCATTTGTAACACAACTGATATTGGGCATTGGCATGTGATTTGGGATTAGACCAACCTGACAGCTTTTATGTGTTTATGCTGCTAGCTACAACTTCCCTGACAATGATGGAAGTTTAAGTTCAAAAGTCCCCACTGGCTACCCATATATACTATACATGCAAGTGAATTCATGCATTGAAACACACACAAAAACAGCCTCAACAAGAAACTGAGAGGGTGTGAGATGGCAGGATAGATCATAAGTAAACAGTAATGTAATACAGAACAAATTTAAATCACATTTTTGCCTGGAGCTGTTGAATTCCTAATTGTGCATGAATCAATCCAGGAGTCATTCTAAATTATAAAATCCCGGACAGGGAGAAAAGTGACTCTGCAGCATTTTGATTTGGTCTGACGAGGGACTTGGAAAGGAGAGGAGAGGGAGGAGATGTGTTTGTATTGGAGAGGAAAAACCCCTTCTGCTCTCTCGTTCTTTCTTGCTCTCATTTTCTTTTGTTCCTGATCTCGACCTACCCGGTGGCTTGACAGGCAGATGGAAGCGATTATACCGTAATAATAAACCATGGGAGGAAACCAAGGGAAAGCAGGAGGGAGGACGGAGAAGGAAAAGTAGAAGGAGAAGGGGAGATCCTTGGAGTGCCCATGGATCAGCACACGTGTCGATCAGGCACCACGGATCAGCGCCTGTGCTCATTTCCATCATCTTGATGGCTGCGACCTACATGGCACCACTGGGAAGGAAATTGATAGTGCATCTCTTCACTAAAGATATGCAGTTCATTTCCCAGATGTGAGCCCTTTGATCACAGCTTGATTACACTTGATCAGCAGGCAGATGTTTCATACTTTGAGGTCTGATCTTGAAAGAGGAACCTGCTCAAAGTGAAACATGAAAACATTTTCTCTTCTTTCCATCTTTCCATTTTGTGTGGCAGGTGCCGCATGTTTTTTTTTTCTGTTTGGTGCGGTAGTCATGCTCTGACAGTCCAGTCTTAAGACCTGTCGCCCCTCAGTCACAGTGAGTTTAACATCTGCCCTGTAGACCTGTGTCTTTCACAGCCTTTCAGCGCCCATTGCTTGTTAGTTTCCTAGCTACTTGCCCCTATGAGCAGCATCTGGATGGTGCTGGCACTAAGCATGGCATCGTCATCAAACGGCTACTGTGCTTGTATACACCAGACTGTACAACATCAGAAAGGCCCTTTTATCAGACTGTAAGAAGAGAACTGCACCAATATTTGTAGTGGTTACAAAAGTATGGTTGTTGGTGGCAGAGGTTGTGACAGTAGCTTAGTGTTTAAACATGCAAATTACATGAGATGATTTGACCACACATTATGAGTGAAACTCACGTTAGATTTAGAAAGCAGCCACCAGCTGGTAGTAGCTAATACAAAGAAGAAGATCAACCAAAAACGCCTTCAGGTTGTGGAGATAGTGTGTGATCTGGGATCATCTTCATTTCTCAGCAGAAGAGATTGATTATTTAACAAGAAAGGAAAATTGGCATTTTTGCATGTCTTCTTCTTGTTACCAGGTGCTGCTCAAGATAAGTAAAATGTCACACACGATGCCCTATACATTCAGCCTCATGCCTTTCAAAATCACACACACATGATTATAAATTGTAGAGGAGGGTCTTCTTGGTCTAGCTGCTATTGAAACTGTGTGAAAAAGAGCTGAAGAGAGCAGCAGACTGCATGACAAATCTGGCATACCTAAAAAATACCTAAAAAGTGTGAATTATTCTGGCATCATGCTGAAATAGTTCAGGGGGACACACGTATGAGTGGGCTATGCATGGCTGTCAGTGTGTGTGTGTGTGTGTGTGTGTGTGTGTGTGTGTGTGTGTGTGTGTGTGTGTGTGTGTGTGTGTGTGTGTGTGTGTGTGTGTGTGTGTGTGTGTGTGTGTGTGTGTGTGTGTTTGTGTCTGTCGGGGCAGCTGGTCTGTGGATGAAGGAGAGAGTCATCATCCGGAGGCAAGCCCCTCCCCTGCAGCACCATACCCTCCCCCTTGCCTCTAACCTCTAACCTTTCACCCATGACCCTAACAGCAGCATAATACGTCTGCTGAGAGAGCGGGGCAGGCCAGGCTGTTTTCTGCTCGCCCCAGCATTCTCAATGTCTCCCATACTGCCTTTGAAAGCCCCCAGTGCCATGGGATGGTGGTTGGCACTCCCTGTTTTGTTCTGTTTTCCATAGATGCAGGAAAGCGAGAGGAAGATTGTCAAATTATTGTATTTTCAAGTAGGATTTAAAGGCACAGTTTGATGTGACATCTTGAAGGGTGGTTGCAGATTGCAATCAAACCTCTCATCCTATTCGAACCACAGGTTGTCACTAAAAACATAAAATCTCTTCCAAAATCCAGTATGGGGATTTGTAGAAACATTGTGTTCCAATATGCAAACTAGGGTCTTCTCTTTCTATTGCCTTACTAAATGAATAATAAACAACATAAGAATTAATACCACAATTATAATTCCATGTCCCACAATTGATAAGTCTTACACAGAACCTTTATGGTCGACTTGTCTTTCTGTGCAAATAGAATCTGTATGTTTCTACCTGGTTGATGCTAACGTTTGTACAATCAAGACATTGTATGAGCACTGAAATACAAAACAATTTAGGCCAAATTAAATTGTTCAAATGAAATTAGGTAAAAACTTGATTTTGGTATTGTTGTTGTTCAAATGGGGATACAGTTGCACACCTTCAGACAGTTTTTGATGCATTCACTGCATTGTAGGTCCTGCATGTGTGCATAGAAATACTGGTCAAACTACAATGCTTCAAATCCATTCTGCTGCCTCACTTTGGCGTACATTGCTGACTTTACTTTGAGTCATATGGATTCTTGACTGGCAGACATGGAACCGTGTTTGGAAGTGTACTTGATACTCAGAACTGAACACACCAATTTGTCCAAATGTAGTGGAACCAAATATGTCACCGCTGATGATAATAAAAACCAACATTTCTGCTTTACCCCTCTCCTAATCTGGTTAGTCTCCCACGTCCAAGGAACCTTTGCACTAAAACAACCATGATTTCACCCAATATTCCCGTCATGTTTCAACAGGCTGTTTATTAAAAAAGAAACTCTGCCAGCAAGCAACTGGACTGCTCACTCTCAGCTAGGCGATCCCAGAAACGCTCATTCACATCAGAACCGTCACCTCCAATCTCAGTCTTTTCCCCTCTTGTTATGCTACAGCTCTTATTTTCCTTCCTTCTGTCCCAGTGGTTTCCCTGGTATGACATCATCAATCAGCACCTGAGTGAGAGCTCGGTGACCCATGGTGCACTTTAGAAGCAACTCTAGTTTGACCCATTAAAAAAAAAAAAGAACATTCCTGAGAAAGTTTTATACAGGAGTGTTGATTCATGGATTGTAACAAATGTGTATTCTGTCAAAGCCATCAACAAGATCTACATCATGGAGCCCAAAACAACCACACAGGAGACCACACCTCCCATTCAGGACAGGATTCTGTAGTAACGGGATTTGGTAATGACAGCAGATTGGAATGGCACTTTTCCTCTTCCCCAGATGAAGAGATGTCCGATTGGCGGAGGCCACAGTGAGGCCATTGTATCAGCAAGTTCTTCCTGAAACCGGGTTTCCTTCCGCCTATATCAGGGGCCGTGGCTCTGATTAAAGAAATGGAAGAAGAGCGACACCTGAAAAACACAGAAGCTAATCAGTAAGGAGACATGTATATACATATACGTACCACAAACAAGCAAGTTAACATGTTCATACATGCTGACAGCACTGAGAAAGAAACATGTCATCGGACAAATTAAGCGTACAGCCCCCCAAGGCTGTGCATCACTAGCATACAACCTGTAATCAAGATGGACACTTCTCATGCCATTTGTCACATAATGTTGTGTGCATTGGGAGATTGTTCAGCTGGACTTTTCCCCCCAATACTTCTGCTCTGGGTATTGCAACGTTTCTCTGTTGCCTCCATTTTCTGGCCTCCTAGGAATTCCCAGCATCACCCATTACTTGATTAGCAGCTCACTCAATTGTGTAATCCTGTCTTAACCATAAGACTTTTCCCAGTCCAATAAAAACACATGTTTTCTGCAAGATGAGAATTACAGAACCACAATACATGTTCTCGCATTTTCCCTGCAAGACTAGCAGAGGTACTTGGGAATTACTTGGGCTTAGTGAGTTTGTAAAGCGTGTCGAGGTAGAAATATTTGCCTTTACACGATCATAGTAATGCGTGAACAGGCATGTGCCTCCTCATATATAGTAGACTTACGCTCACATATGGACAAAGACACTATGTCGGTTGATGAAGCTTGTGTCTTTGCAGGATGCTTGAAGATTAAGGTGATGGAAAAGTACACCTTTGGCTCATGGCTGTTTCAATTTCTCCAAGTTTCCTCGTTCCAAAGGACTTTCTTTGTCTTCTTTAATTGCGATTTACACCTATTCCTTTCAACCCTCAATCATTCCATCCTGCCAACCATCTGGTTCCCCTTCCCCACTGAGCTAAGTTTGCTACTAACAACCCACAGCTGGGCTCACACACATCCATTTATTCTGAAGTGAATATAAACGCCCAACAGCAAGTGATCCCCAAGTCTATCTCTCAAATGTTTAACGTAAGAGACAGCATAGCCTGAGGGTTGCGGTGGCACTGGGTAATGTTGTGCGGGCCTTGCGTAGGGCTTTTCAGGGGCTGATCACTGGCAGATGCTGTTTGTGTAATGGCAGGAGGTCACAGCAGGGTAAACCGGGGGTGACAGAAACACTACAGAAAATAGAACATAAGTCGTTTTAGCCAAGTCCAAGGATGGATGGAAAACAGAGAAGATTTCGGTTGTGAGTTGAGATCCAAACCCTGGTTCCTTCTCCTGTCAGGACCTGGGGCCTGGACACTATCAGCCACTGGGGCACTCACATACACAGAGAAAGCACTTTAGCTGACTGAGTTCTTTTTGGAACCCTTTCACACCTAAACGAGTCATTTGCCCAGATCTAAATCTAACATGTCACGAGGCCAGAGGATTAATAGTTAATCTTAACAGCAGTCATTATCTGGGATAATTCTAAATTCTTTCGTTTTTGCCAGCACATGTGGCCTGTCCATTTGACTGCTGAGGAGATCCAGAACACTTTCTTTCTCCCCTGACTTTTTCTTTCACTCGTTTTTTCCCTTTCTTTTTGTCTGTCTTTAGGACTCCGTCTCCCTCCTCTCGCTTCCTGGAGCTAATTTTCAGAATGATTTCATGGCCACAGAATGTCCTAATTGCAGAGAGCTGGTCTCCTTCGCTGCGGGGCTACTTTTTAGGCCTGGTATTTTCAATGTCTGTGTGTGTGGGTGTGTGCTCGCATTTGTGTGTACGTCTGCTTAAAAGGAGGGAAACTAGGTTTTTGAGTGGGTCAAGGAGTTTTAAGGCTGGGGTACCTGTCAATTTGATGGACGTCTGAGGGACCTGACTGCCCTTGCGCCCCTGACCTCCTTCTCCAGCCCTCCATCGTGCCAATTCACTCTGACAGTTAAATCCAGGTGGGGGGACAAGATGATTGTGAGTGCATGTGTGTGTGTGTGTGTCTGTCTGTCAGTCAAAGAGGGTACATTGAACAGTTCTTCCTCAGAGAACCAAAAGAACAGAATAACACACATCTCTGCTGGTGATGTCTCAGCCGGGGACATTAAGCAACTCAGGCCTAAGATTTGCACAATATCATGAATGCCCACTTGATGAAAGCAAGTAAAAATAATTCCGTCTATCATATTCCATTTGAAATTATGTTATTCGATGACAAGCGTATGCATTTGATTCAGTTTTTCTTATCTCTCAGTTTGAAGGTAATGAGTTTTGTCTCATGGCTTATGTAATAGCGTACGTATGTATTCATAGAGGTTTTTTTTTTCACGCGTGTGTTCTCCGTGTTACACGCCATTATTTACACACGCTCTTTCTAATTTCACACTTCACACGCTTGCTGTCATCGGCCGGGAGCAGGAAAAATGAAAAAACAGGCGGCAGCGGTTGATGAAAGTGAAATTGAAAAATGAAAAGAAGTTGGGTCGCGGGGAAGGAGGGAGCGCTGTCGATGGTTTAGCCCTCGGACTGGTGATGGAAACCAATCACCGTGGAAACAGCACAAATCAGCAGACCGCATTGTGTCCCTCGCAAACATGTACGCGTGTGGACACGGGCCTCATATAGGCACCGTAACTTCAGTATTGCTTTTGCCTGAGATTTGTACTGTTAAATGAACATGATGGGTTTCCCCAAGCAGCTCAGAGGTTCCATTAAACACACAAAGTCAATTTGATACACAACCACACACAAGCACAAAACCAACACATGGCAACAGCCCCTCTTCGGTGCACAGGGCTTGCAGTGTGCTCTCTCCAGCAGCCTCGACTTGCTTAAATTAATCTCTCATTTTAGCCTTTTCTCCTCTCTCTCTCTCTTCTTACCCAACATTTCCCTGTCAGATGGTTGTGGCATGGACTAGCAGCCTAGCAGCAGGGGTCCTGTGGTGAGGGGAAAGAGGAGGGGGGTGACTGTCCAAGTCTGTGCCTGACAGGAGCAGGGCTGCTATTACGCTGTCCAAATGGGCCGGGCCGTCACTCCTGATTAGCCCTTGTGCTGTACAGAGCCGGGGAGTCGGGGTCTCTGGAAGCCATTACTCAGCCAGTGACTGAGTACCCTGTCCCCTCCTCTCACCCTTACACCACCTCCCCCACCGAGCCACCCACCCACCCACCCACCCACCCCTTTGGCTCAACTTAATCACTCACAGCTGAGCAGGGGAGGAAGGGGAGGAAGAGGATGAGGATGAGGAGGGGGGACAGAAGAGGCAGAGGCAGGAAAGCAAAGGGGTGGAGATGTGGCTCAATCAGCAGCAAGTGCGTTGGATTCCCTTTTCAGTAGATGACTTTTTTTTAAAATTCCACATTGTTTGGAGAACGTACACACACACGCACGCACACACGCACACACACACACACACACACACACACACACTGACACGTACATTCACAACAGGCCCATTTGCCCCCTGATGGTGAACTGCCATGTTCTGTGAAGAGGAAACTATGCCTCACAGGAGCAGGGAATGAAGAAGTAGACACATAACCAAGCTGACTTGTGTCCTTGTAGGTACAAGCCTAAACGCACTCACACACACACACACACACACACACACACACACACACACACACACACACACACACACACACACACACACACACACACACACACACACACACACACTATCATACACACAGTCAAAGTGGCCTACATCCATCCTCACCTGGAGCTAGTTAAAATCAAGCTTGCTGGGCCAGCTTGACTTTGTCAAAGCGTTAACGTCACATACAAGCTGATGGTTTGGCCAATGTGTATGACAGTGTATATGCATGTGTGTGTGTGTGTGTGTGTGTGTGTGTGTGTGTGTGTGTGTGTGTCTGTGTGTGCGTGTGTGTGTGTGTGTGTGTTTAGTTTTGCAACGAGGTCAAAAGAATGCTGAGCGATGTTGACACGCAGACCCCAGGTCTTCATGTTTTCCCACAATCCTTCTCTTCCATTAGCAGCTACCCAAGATTGCAACTGGGTGGGCACCTGTCGGACCAAGAAGTCTAAGCCTTCATCGAACGCCCTCTAATCAGAAACACAGGCACAAAGTAATTCATGGTTCATACAGCTCCACACAAAGAGAAATGGAACAAAGCGTAGCTTACAAGCCAAACTTAGAGAAGAAAATTAATGTCAGCCACACAAACTTCAGGCTATGTTCTGTTACTAAGAGAAAATGTTTTGTAAGAGCTTAAACAATTCTGTCTTGTGAGTCATGCTGAATTTGAAAATAAATAATAATAATAAAAAATAATAATTTCGATGTTATCAAAAAAAGAATCCGCATTCTGTGAAATTAATCCTGCATTTAGATCTGAAAAAAACTACAGAAAGTTTTTCATAGCAGCACGTTAGCGGTGTAACTTTTCAAAATCAACATCATCAGTATTGGTGCAGCAGATATACTTTGGAAATAACTTTCTCTTCAAAAGATTATATCTAGAACCTGTTTTTAAAGGTTTGAGTTCTCAAACTGTGGTTGTTATTTTTTTTTAAATGGTTGAACTGTAATAAATGTTTTTCCTTTCATGTAAGAATCATTGTCATGTGTCTGATGGCGAAGGAGGAAGAAGTATCTATAGAGTGTGCACAGGGCGAATCAGAGTTGTGAGATGCTCAGGTTGTAAGGATGGGATAACAAAACAATCAACCTGCTTTTCATTCCTCTTTTCTCTATGAAATTGGCCAGAACAACAAAGATGACCCAACATTGACCAAAAAAAATATTTTTAACCCAAACTATTATCTTTCCCTTAAAAAAAAAAAGAAGAAGTCATGTTTGTGCTTAATCAGAAACCCTGTTGTTTTTTGTTTTTGATGGATCGCCTTTCGCACCTTCCTCCGCCTCTCATTCACCGTCTTCTGCTCCTTTCATGTTTTAAGTGCTAAGCCCAGGTGCTGAGAAAAAAAGATGCTCTTAGCCTTTTGTGAAAGTGTGTGTGTGTGTATGTGCGTGGCGAGGAGGTGAATGAAAGCATTCCTCACCTGTCGGCGGAGGAGCACGGTTCAGCTGACAGTTTATAAAGTGTGACCATGGATCAGTTTGTTGCTTTTTTGGAGTAACGGTTCAGCAGTCAAAGTATGGATGACCATAAACCTCAGAAAGGGAGGCACCGACAGAAAAGTGACGATTGGACAAGAAGAAGGTAGAGGGCAGATGAATGTGGGGGTGGTTCCTCAGATAGAAGAGCAGATGAGGGAAGATTGTCTATCCTCCAATTCCAATTATTGAAAAACAGTGGTGCATCACAATGGTTTTATGTGCTACACTTTATTATTTTTAGTACTTGGTCATGTTTGGATTCACTTCTAGTTTCATAAACCATTTGCAGTCATCTTGAGGAACCTTCACGAAACAACATAACACACTTTATTTTGTGCTTAATTCATCAGCAGCAGCTCAATTCTCAGTAATAACTTTGCTGATCAACGTGCATTTTTACGCTTCAATCATCCTAACAGTAGTCTGTTGTATTTCCTGTTTCAACATGCTACGTTTTAAATGATGATTTCGTTCGAGTCTAGAAAATACCCTCTCTCGTTTATCCCCAAGGGTTACTGCGTAGACGGGGTCTCTGGCTGCCATGTGACTCGTGGGGCAATTAGTGCAGAATTTGAGCATTTGTAACGAGCCTGGGGGGAATTAGGAGGGTTTGATTACAACACCTAAACCTTCCTGTCGCCCCCGGCCAGCACCCCCAAATATCTCACTGACAGCCGAGTCTCAGCTGGGAACGCCAGGGTAAAAATACAGCAGCCCACACAACTCTCTCTGTTCAGTACAATTTGTGAATGAACATTTAATGAAGTTAAAACCAAAGGTGTTTTTTTTTCTTTCTATAAGATAGTTCACCCTTATGACAGCATGACAGCATCAAAAATGTGTCTCATAGAACAAGAGGCTTTTTGACGGAGCTGTGACAGAAAACGGGGCAAAGAGGAATAAGCAAAACACAAGTGTCTGTTTTTCCTACATGCTTGTTCGTGCTCAGGGCTTCATTTGGAATGCATGGCGTAAAAATCATAATAAACTGTGGGACTGAATCATTCAGCGGCACTGATTGGCTTGGCCGAATGCAGGATTGGAGTTTATTTGTCTCTGTTAGAGAGAATCAGCGCTTTGGAAAGAACTGGATTAAGTTAGAAAATAGATTCAACCAAACATTTGGGGGTCATTGTGAACAAAATTTGGAGGCTTGACATTTCATCAATGTGGGTATTTTGTGATTTTTTATTTTTTTTACCAACAAAATACCTCTTTTGAGGCCAGGATTTGATTTAATGAATCCGATGAAAGAACAGAAATATGATGTAGAAAAGTCAAATATCAGTTTTTGTCAAATGTAGTCCTGGAAATAGGGTAAAAGGTGAAAATGCCACCTTCTCATACACTCCAGGGAGATTTGTTTCACAAACGCAGCCCAAACTTTTTTCAAAATCCAGGAAAAGGTGTTGCTGATTCGGGGAAACCAAACATCTCTACCTGGCCGACTTGGATGTCATCATGATCCACCAAAATCCTGATGTGAGACAGGCATCGGAGCATTCTGTTGATGCCAATATTATCTTGAATGTCAGCTCGAATCCGCCGTCAGCTTTCTCTTAATACGCAGTGACAGGAGCCCCGCTGCGAAGACCCCACTCTGCCTTCTGATCGGGCAGCCAGATGGACAGCTTAGCAGCAGGAGGGGGCCTGATATCAGTGTCAGCAATCAGATCTCACCCTCTGAGAGCATGTTTATGTGTGTGTGTCGGTGGGAGAGGGAGAGAGAGTGCACAGTGCCAAGTGATCGTTGGGAGCACATGTGCTGACGGCGGCCAGAGTTTGTGTTGAAATGAAGATTAATGAATGAGAGACCTGAATATATGTGTGTGGACAAGACCTAGGGGTCAGCAGACGAATGCATACAGTGTGTGTGTGTGTGCGTGTGTATGTGCATATTAGTCTTGTCTGTGCATGATATGAAACAGAAAAAGAAAAGAATGATTATTTGCATGTGTATGTTTGTAATAATTTCAACTTGAAGCTCACTGATGGGCGAGTTTACGATTCCGGCTGCTCCACATCTATCAACGAGCAGAAAGAAGAAATATATCAGTCTGTCATCGGATTAAAAATGACAAGCATAAGTAGATCTGTCATGTGAACCTAAGAGGAATTAATCTGCCTCAGCATCCAAAAAAAACCCCCCAAAAAACATGGGTAGCGGGTTTAACGCAATATTCTTGGCAGATGTCATTCTCAACTAGCAGTAAATCAGAATGATGTTCTCAAACCCCGAGGGAGGACTGTGGTCCCACCAACTGTGTGCTTGTAGTAAAAAAAACCCCCACAATATTTCATTGTTAGAAAATTAATTAAAAGGGAAAACATGACAAATTGGGACTTTTTTCCAGATATGAAATCTATTTGTTTAAAATGCAAAGGTGTATTCAATGTTAATGGACAACAAACAGTATTGTACCTTTGTTGAGACTGTAGTTTTCACCCAGGTGCCACAATTAGTACATAAATTGAAAAGAGCGCATATTATAAAAAGCCTTTCAGATGTTCCTTTATTTTATTCAGAAATCACATAATATAATGCATACGTATAAATATATAAATACAGGATCTCTACAACCGAATGAAGTTCAAGTACACTGTGTATCTATAAATTCATCTACATGTGAATGAATAGACCTTCTGAGGATGCCCCTTTCGTTTCCAATAGCAATTAGTGCCATTGTGTGTCACCAATTGCATTGTTTGACCGGTAGCCATCGCAAAAGCAGCTAGAATTTGTGAAAGACTAAAATAAAGTCCATTTGAAGAACCCTGAATCTGCTGTATCTCAGCTGCCTCAGAAGTCATGAGTCTACTCCTCTGTTATTCCACCCCGAGGCATTACATATTGCCCCCCTCCAGAAAGAGGCTATATCTTTTAATCAACAGATTCCACTGATGTTCCAGGTCCTGGTTCAGTTACATATAGCAGTGGAACTTTGTTATCAGCATGTGTGTGTTTTTGTTGAAACTTTTTATTTTTCTTCGCAACATCTGCAGGAACAAAGAAAAAAACAAAAAAAAAACCCAATCCAGAATCTGTATCCCATCCTGATCCACGTGAACCAGCTAACTCTTCCTCCATTACGTCCTCTCTGTCTCAATGGCCTCTGTTGTTATTCCATATTTTTCACTGGGTATGCCGAAACTAACTCCTCCATGACTGCAGTCAAATTCTTTTAGCACTGTATTTACCTTTTCTGAAAGTTATAAATTAGACTTAATCAGAACAAATCACAGGGTTTGATTAGTGTAACAATGCTGGTAGAACATCATCATTTAGTTTCACACTCCAGCTCCTGGCTTGGATGAAACAACTCTTCCAGAGAGGCTTTTTCTGGGGTTTTTCCTCCAATGCTGACGCATTCCCCGGCACCACAACGTCGGTTGATGTACCGCCCAACATAATAACTCAAAGGAAGTTGCAAATGACTTGAACAACAGGACTGTTAATCACCCGATCTTTCTACCATCATGACAGGCCACTGCAGCATGACATCAAATTGCGCACCACCAGAAGTTGAGTCTGCTTCAACTTTTCACCACAGGCTCCACCGCAGCCTGAACACACAACCCACAGTCAAAATGAATGGGAATGATGGTGTTTTCACAGCAATGGCTTATTTGGTCTCAATGAGACCTTTTCTTCACATCTTTCCCTGACCTCGCTCCATTTTCCAGTCCAGACATGGATGAGTAGGCAGGGGCATATTCTGGATTCAACCTCCTCCAAGCCATGAGTCTGGACTCATGAAGTTATTTGTAATTGGTGTTGGACCATGAGATATAATGGAATTTTTTTTTTTTTGCTGTGGGGAAAAAGCTTGTCCTTTCTTATTTTAGAGATTTCAGAAAAGTCTAAGGTCCACTTTGATTAAAGTTTATAATTTTTACAGATTTTTGGTGACTAGAAAAGTTTTACTTTGACAATCAATTTGCAAGAATCTCGCACTGAAAGGACATCTGCATGGATGCAAAAAAAAAAAAGTTGTTTCTGTACTGTGAATTCTATAAAAATATAAAGGAAATCATAAGTGTGGATAGAAATAACCAACTCTAGTCTTGTGGGTTGGATTCTCAATAAATATGTAACGGAAGTGATTAATATAACAGTCCCTACAAGACCGTTTGTCTTCAGCAACAAAAGGCTGTTAACACAGACAACGGAAAAACAAATGGGCAACAGCAGGGACATAAATAGCAGAATGTCAACACTCACACCACTGGCAAAAGCCTTATGAGGGTAGGAGTAATTATGGAGTTCAGATGTATTAGTCAAATGCGCCCACCCATCTTCTCCGCTTCCCGCCTTTCAGCCACAGCACTGATAAATGTGACAGGGTGAGGCAGGGAGTGAGGAGATCTCCCCTTTTTCAGTGTCAGCTGGCTGGAGTGAGGGGGAAGCAAGGGAATGCCAGTAACACCCCCCCCCTTCCCCCCAACCTTCCACCCTCCACCCCCATCATCTCCAATCTCACCACTTCTATTTTGCCTGCCCAGTCAAGCAGGAGAAATCGGAAGTCTGCTGGCCAACAGAGCTGACTTACAAGCTGGTTGTCATTTTCTCTGAAAGCTGTCAACACTTCAAGCTTCAGGTTGAGCCTAAAATGTTTCATCAACGCTCGAGTCGGGGGTTGATGGTCATCGCCTTCTGAATAGATGTATCTTCTTTCCGCTGTTGCCTGACAGAAAACAGGTTGCTCTTTCTTTGCCAGCTTTTTTGTCGCCTTGTGTCTTTATTCATCTGTCTGGTCTCTCATCTATCTGTCAATCCATCTATTTATCCAGCAGCATTTGTCAGTTCTCTTGTCGCTTAAATGATCTGTCCATCAGACGATTCGTCTTTCAAGGTACAAAACTCATCTGCTTTTCACTGCGTCTGTTCTCCATTCATTTGTCCATCCTGTCTTTTGTGCTTAGAGGTGCTGTTGTTGTGATCTTGTGACTTCTCTCTGCTGAGTTATGGTGACAGATGTGAAGTGAAGAACGCTTCAAAACCACCAATATGGACACATGCTTTCACAGCCATAAGGCCAGGCACACCTGTGACCCTCGCGACACGGGGAAAAAACACACACAGACAGTCTGGTTTCCCCTGACCTTACTTACCTTTTTCTTTTCTGTTTTTTTTCATCTGGCATGCCAGGTGGGCCACGGCTCCTGTGTGAGGCTCTCACACACACTGGAGGGTTTCAGCACGACGTAAACAGGTTGTGTAACTTCTGTGGAATGAATCACTAGCTGGGCGAGCTAAATGAAGAGGGAGGATGAATTTGCTATGTGTGTGTGAGGTGTGTGTGTGTGTGTGCGCGCGTATGTGTGTGTACTGGACTGTATACGTGGGTTTGATGGGGTTAGAAGCCAGGGGCCTCTCTTGGTCGTTCTGTTTAGAGAGTGAGTGAAATACAGGCCTGGTTGTCAGGGTGAAATGCACTGACAGCACACCCAGACTAAACTGTTAACAGTCCTTCTACAAGGAAATACACACATGCACACACCGTCAGACGTCCCTCTCTTATTCACCTACTTTCACCACACTGCATTACCTTTTTCATAATGCACTCTCTGTTTTTTTTCTTCACATTTATTTCCCTCCTGACCCTTCCATTTCTCTGTATGCTCACACACAGATCACCTTCTCTCATGCTCAGGCAAGTTCAGACAATTCAGAACACTTGAGGTGTATTTAGATTTGCCCGTGCAAAAGGAAGCGCGTGGTGCAGTTTCACCATTTGTCCAGGTAAGGACCGGTCACTGAAAGACGAGGGAGCTAAGTGAGGGAATCACACTGGAGAGGGAGGTGAAAGGAATTAGAGACAGGCTAGATGAAAAAGGAAAAAGTGACAGCCGGTAATTTATTGTTTCAGTGTTTTGCCTTTCTGTATCCATCACAGTCAGCTTAGCTTTCAGTCAGTCTTTCTCCTTGCTTTTTATCATCACGCCTTATGTCCTGTTTCCTAAGTTTTTGTCTGTTCTCTTGACAGCTGGGATGTTTATCACCACGCCATACTTGTCAAAACTTGTCACAAACCTCTTTCTACCCTGCAGATGTACACACACAACCATGCACGCAGACACACGCACACACACACACACACACGCACACACACAACACACAACACACACACACACACAAACACACACACAGTCAAAAGCAGCAGTGACTCAAAAGATCCCCTCAAAACAAACAAGGCCTCTGCTGGGTTGAAATGATTAAAAATGTTTACTGTAAACCAAACTGCTAATTTAACATATAACTAAATTTTAAGAGAAATAAACATATTAAATACAGACGTTAAACTAAATGTGGAACAGACATATCTATGTCTTCTCTTCTTAGTTAATACAGATGAAGTTTGTGTGATAAAATATGATGAAAGATCTGTGGACAATATCCAAAAAGAAGGCCAGTTAAATCACAAAAAAAAAACCCAACCTCTCGCTGATAAATTACTTAACTCTGTTGTTTGTGTGGAATACCAACATATAATTAAATTAGATGAAAAGAAATGACACCTGTTTCCGCCCATCAATGCACGATGGACATTTATGTGCAATCAGGTGATCTTTCTATGCAGGAAATACATTTTTTAAAAAGACGTAAAATAGCAAAGCTTTTTTTCGAAGGCATGTATTCAGTTTTGACAGCTCCTGTGTTGTCTGTAACACTTCTAGGCCTTATAAGACCTGCGGGTGAACGATGTCAGCCTTCGGGAATTGGCTCACTGAGAGACTACTTCATTTATCTGAGGCCTCTGAGAGCTGTCTGTCAACAACCAAGAGGGGATTTCTACACTTTCTGTCTCTGGATGTGTTTGAGAACAAACCTGTTCGTTAACACAAGGCATAAATTTTGTCAGAGATCTCTCATCAGCAATTGGGTTGACGTCTGTGTTTGAGCTGCCCCTCGTAAATTTTCGCAGACAGCTGTACAGTTACACGCGTTGGCATTCATTTCTAAGTAATGAGACAATCCTCAGTCCATCTCTTTTAACACAGGCTGAGAAAATTTGCTAACCTGTATGCACAAACCTCAGGAGTGAAAGCAGTCATTGTCAATAGCATTGGATGAATACACAAAAGCTTTGAGCCGATGGTGTTGACATTGGCGTAAATGAATCTGACATGTTGTGATTGCATCTGGTCCAAGTAAACAATAGCTGCAGATGACAGCCAGCTGTTGGTGTTGGTCTATTAGCTCAACTTCAGCTAGACTGTTGTTTTTGTCGATGGAAAAGTGCAAACAAACACAGTTAAATGTTTTTTTGTTGGTGAAACCACCAAGACTTGACCTTCTAACCACGTGGGGGCAGAGCAGCTGGCTGTAAGACAAGTGTAAACCTGTCTTGATGTCAGCCATCACTTTTTGAACAGCAGTTTCAAAGCTTCCACTTTGACATGAAGGCCATAAATATCTAGATTTGTTTGGAGCCAGAGGACAAGAGGATGAAACGAGCGAGGATATGCTGACTGGATGTGACTGAGAACCGAACAGCACATCTTGGTATAGGGGCTTGTCCAAAACAAGATGGCACACTCGTAAGCAGGGTATGTATTGTCATTTTTTTGATTAATTGATCACTTCAGTAATAAATCAAAAGAATAATTGTCATTGTCTCCGACTTACAAACGCATTTTTGCAACGACTGTCATCAGTTTCTCCTTATACAAGGACACAGTGGCAGTGTGGCCTCACACAAACACAATATTATCATCTCATAAAATTTAACAGGCCTCAGTAACAATTGGTGAAGAACAAATTGACATTAGCATTCATTGAGTGTTGTGTTTCCGATCACTGAATAAATATTAATTCATTAGTCAGTTGCCTCCTTTAGCCCTTTTTGCACAGGATCATTGTTATTCCACCTCTCAGCCAGTAGTAGAGATAGTAATAGCACCAAGTCACCATGAACAGAGTCAGCTAGCAAGGCAGTGTGACAGGAAATAGGTGTGGTGGTGTGATTTAGAAATAAAAAATAACCAAACAGCTGGCCGCAGTTAGCATCCAACTTAAATGAAAAGAAAATCAAATATATGCAAACTGTGTAAATATGGCAGGGTCAGGACTAGGGGACAAGGTCAAACACCATGTAACAGAGAAAGCAAATGATATACAGTATATGCAAAATGTCACTCTAGATGCAGATGATGCTGTGTTATACACTACGGGCCAAAATTTTGGACACACCTTCTCATTCAATGACTATTTATATTGTAAATTCTCAAGGAAGGCATCAAAACTAAAACATGTATGTGGAGTTATGCACTCAACAAAAAAAAAGGTGAAATAACTGAAAACATGTTTTATATTCTGGTTTCTTCAAAATAGTCACCCTTTGCTGTGATTGTTGCGTTGTTCACTCTGGGCATTCTCTCAATAAGCTTTAATAGGTCATCAGCTGAAAGTATGAGTCACCTCTGCTTCTGCAGATAAGTTCATCTGTGTCACCAGCCTCAGAGGCATTTTACATTATTTGGCATGTTCACTGTAAATATGAAAAATCAACACATAGATGAGTCTTCGTTGCTGCATTGTTGTATAATTTCAAACAAAAATAACCTTCACATTCCACATGGAAATGTAATATGTAAATATGTCATGATTTTAAGATAATGAAATGAATGTGATCAGTTAAAAGCCTATGTCAGAAACATCAAGTATTGGTCTTTGGAACCAAAGCTACTAACAAACTAAGTTCGAAGACATTTTTTGTGACGTTGGACATTTTTGGCATCTTCATTTGTAACTTAAAAACTTTTAGAATAGCTGTCTCTGAAAAAGAATCAATAAAGAATAAGTGAGATTGTAAGTGGGAAATGATGAGGACAATACATGTGTTCATGTGTCGGATCGTTGCATGTAATGTGCATGAGCAGTATGTGTGATACACATATAGATATACTGTATATATAGAGTATTTATAGCCACTCGTGTGCTCATGTGTGTCAGTGTGGTTTCGCTCCTACGTGCCCTGCACATCCCAAACTCGAATTCTTGACATGCTCTCACTTTCCAGCCGTCTGACTGTCATGCTATGGAGCGACATGACATCATTGCATGAATACTCATCATACCAGAGGACAGACCTCCCGTAGCTTGAGTGGGATGTGAATCTCCATACATCTACCATACTTCTGAACCCAAACAATACCAGATTGAGTTTGCTAATGTCTTTGTTTTGTTTTCCAATACATGATGAATTGTCACTGTTGTGCTGCTCTGCATGCATCTGTGCTTGCATACTATATGTGTAGATGTTTGCATGCATCCACGCTCCTTCTTCCACCAACCTCTCCCCCGCTGTTGTAACAGTTGCTCCCCTTTCACCATTGTCTCACCAACACACGTGTCTCCCTTCCCAACATAGCAGCCTCATGCAACTGATTTAGTCATCACCTCTATTGAGTATTCATTTCACACAGCTGATCATCTTCATTTATATTTTCCACTGATTTGAATATTATGCTGATTTCCGACTGCTGTCCTGCTGTATTTTTGGTCCTTTGGGGGTCCTGGAGGTACAAGGGGTCCCATCTCCCACTCACTCTCACCAAGAGCAGATGGTCTTGGTTGGACTGGGTAGCGTGAATGAGCCCCTATTGTCTCTGGATGTAGCGTAGCTGCCTAGCCCAGATGGCATTTGTACCTTTTGTGTGGATGCTGACTTTGGTCAGAGTGAGACAGTCTGTGCTGTCTGCTTCAGTGGGTGGTATCCCTCTGCTTGCTTTCATCAGCTTCTCTTGCTTTGTCTCTTTGTCTGTCATCCTCTTGCATCTCAGTGCTTCAGTTTAGTTAATAGAAAAATGTATATATTGTATTAGTTGCATTTCCTTTGAACATTTTGTTTTATGTGTGGGTACTGAAAACATATTTGAAGTATAATTATGTTTTTTTGCCTTTTTAAAAATTTTTTAATATTAGTGTAAGCATTAAAGTTGAGGACATATTTTATTGTTTTAGGCTTTACTCGTTTTTAGCTCAGACACAATTCATTCAATCTGACATCTTTGTTCATTTTATTTCATCTGCTGGTTCTGATGATCTTTATGTAAATGAAACTGTCTCAAAACTAAAAAAGACATGGCCCCATGTTATTTAGCAGGCGAGGTAGACATGAATAGCATCCTTCCTCTGTCTGTGTGCTTGTATTTGGTTTTCTTTAAACAGCTTAGTGGACTTTTAAATTTGTGGAAGAGGTTATTTGTCTCGGTTTAAATCTGCACTTTACCCCAGGCACAGGGTTGGGTTTGTTATATTTGTGTACGTGTGTGTGTGTGTGTGTGTGTGTTTGCACACGCGCGCGCTCCATCTGTTTTCATCTTCACTGAGCTGCAAAAAGTAGCATTGGCGCACCACCTCGCCACTCCTCATTTCCATGTAACATCTAATTTACTGCTTAGATCAAGTCACACGCTTAATGAATGTGCACATACATGCTGACACAAACTCCTCTCTCTTGCACAAATCACAGTTAGCGTGCTAGGGAGGCATCATGTGCTCCTTCATGCCCTCGGGGGGCCTCCGCAGCACAATGCCAGCCCAAACTGGGTTGGCTAAATCCCCACCAGAGACAGTCTGCCTGGCAGACTGGCACTTTAGCAGGCTGTATTTACAGCAACCTCTGGAAGATCAGGATCTGATTACCACAAGGAATATATACAACATCTATCAGAGTGGAGGCAGGAGGGGAGAGACGGACAGAGACAGACAGAGAGAGGAGGAGAGAGTGTATGGCTCGATGTTGTGGTTTATTGGGGCTCTTAAACCTTTACACGCTTACAATCAAGCGCGCGCACACACACAAACACACACACACACACACAAACAGTGCTGGTTTTTTTTCTGGCAGAGGATGTTGGTCCAGGGAGCATTCTGGTTGTTTCAGTTTCAATCTTCTCTTCAACCCTGATCAAACACACAGACTGGCAACTGGAGATGATGTCACTGTTCCACAGCTGTCCCTACCACTCACTGTGTGTGTGTGCGTGTGTGTGTGTGTGTGTGTGTGTGTGTGTGTGTGTGTGTGTGTGTGTGTGTGTGTGTGTGTGTGTGTGTGTGTGTGTACACTACTGAAAAGCTTTGTTGAGTTCAAATTGGAGTCTCTCACTGTCTCCCTCTCCTTAATTACATCTTCTTGCAAAGCTCTGGAGGTCCTATAGGCTGTGCTGATAGCTTTGTCTGTATCAAGTTCCCTCTGTGTGTACATGGAAGACACACACACACACACACACACACACACACACACACACACACACACACACACACTCACACACACACACACTCACACACATACACATTCTGTATGTTCCAATTGTAGCTGACGGGAATGGCATGGGGAGAGTGTGGGAAAGGGAGGGGAAATGAGGGGGAAGTGGGGATACTTTTACCATCACAAACCATCAGAGGTTTATAGTATTTTATTCAAACATAACTGACCAAATACACGTTGAATCCTGAGTTAAAATTAAGAAATTGAATATGGACATGAGTCATACCTGAGCGCTGATTAGAAGTTCATTACCCACAATGCAATTTTACTTGCTTTCCCTTTAAAGAAAGGTGGTTGAATGATTACCAACATGGCCATGGTGATAAATTGCTTCATGATAGATGTATATTAAAATAACAGCAATATGAATATAACAATGAACATTTCTGAAATCAGAGCTCCATAGGTTTTAGCCCCTTCACATAGTCTATTTGCTCTAGCTGATGAAAAAAACAGGGTGGCTCTTCGTACTGAGTTGCATTTAGACAATTCAGAATACAGTATATCCTGTCACATGATTATAATACAGTAATCACATTTTAGAAATCAGTCAGAATCGTGGGAAATAAGGTCACGCTTTCTGTTTTGACTCAGTATTTCTCCACAAATCATGTGATTGCATGCAAAGAATAAATACAAAGTCTGCTTTTAATAGAGACTTTATTTTGATGCAGCAAGTTTTTTATGGAGAATGTAAGAATGCTGCTTTAATCAACCTGGTAGGCTCTATCTAAGCCGACACTTCCTTTTTTATTGAAGCCAGATACACCAAATTTCCTCCAAGGCCTGTGATTTGGGTTTACGTTTTATATTGTGACATATTACAAAAAGCATACCGTGTATTTTTAATCAAATTGAAAGGCACTTGTGTTTTTCATTAAACTGTCTGATAATTCCCCTGCATGAATAGGAGGTCCTACTGATCTTCATAATTAGTACACCTCAAAGTGCCTGTTATAACAATATTTTTCTTAGAATCTGTAACACAATTACAGGACTAAATGTACAAGAATTGGAAAGGATTACATTTTGATTTTCACGAGTGAAGCAATATAATATAACACACTTGAAACAGTGTATGGAAGCATTGAACTCTTGCCTCCTGGTTCCCCCCCCCCCTATTTTTATTGTGAATATCTCACACAAAACTTTGTTGGAAATAACCTGCAAATAACATTTCACGTTTTGCAGAAACAACTGAGAGAAAACAAACCACCAATAGGTGGAGATCAGTCTGTGTTTGTTTTTGTTTTTTTAACTACATTGTTGCATGAATGGTTTGCATTTTTAATTTATGGAAGTTAATCCATCTGAGGTGGAAAGCTTCTTGGAGGTCAAAGAGTTCCTACAGGAACTAAGTGCACTTCAGTCCCTGTAGCTATGCAGCTTTCTCATTGGACAACTTGACAAGTCTTGTATTTGATTTACATCAGGAGTTTCTTCCTCTAACAGAAGATGCATCTACTTCCTACTTTGTGTAAATAATGCAAATTAAGGTTTAACACTAAAATATGTATAACGTTTTAAAGTTCAATTGGTCTCCTTACCTGCAGAAAGTTTACTCATCATTTGTTATTTCAATTGATGGAAGCTTAATATGTTAAACAAGGTAAAAGATACAATTCATTTATGGTTATATAATCATTTTAAAATCCAAGTTTTCATCAGACATTATTATCTGTGTTGGTGGATGGGGCTTTTCCTATTCATTTTCCAAAAACCTATTTTCTGGAACCTACCAGGACCTGTATATTCACCACATAAAGCCACATTATGACATTTTTTTTCAAAAGTTCAGTTGAGGAACATAAAATCTTCCTTTAAAATCTAAATGTGGTATTTATCTTGTGATGTTTTTCTTGAGCCTTCTTGCCTCTTTACCACTCAACACTGAGAAAGCAGTAAATGAATCGGTTTGTGCTTCCTGTCTCTGCAAGACAGTCTCATGTATTCAATTAGCGATCGTGTTGAACGGCCACATCTCAGTTATTGTGGTTAAGAGTGAAAGACACAAGCATGTCTACACAATATTTTTAGTTTGTTCTAATTTATTCCGTACGGCCAATTACAAGTAGCTTGGATAAGACATCTTGGAGTAAAACAAATCTGATTTATATGTGTTAAAAAAAAAAAGGCAGCGTTTCCTGCTCCCTCCTTCCTCTTGCCTTGCTTTGCTTTAGGCGCTGAGCGGGGTTCAGCTGCATGGTGGGGACGGGTTGGAGGTCACAGTGTAGCTCTCTGTGTGGGTGTGTAGGATGACTTCTGACCCTTTCTGACCTACTCAACAGCAGCCAAAGTGGCAGTCCAACTGGGAGCAGGAGGTCCAGAGGTCAGGAGAAACACTAAGAGAAAGAGGATTTTCTCAGCCTTTTTACTTCTTTTTCTTTTCCTTTCTTCACACATTGTCCACACAGAATCCAGCATGAATCCAGTTTACAAAAGATAAGCTCCTTAATTTGGTAACACGAGTGAAGATATTGAGGGTTACTTCCTTATTGACTCCAGTGTCTTTAGGATTTATGCATCTGAGAGTTAAGAGGTTTCCAGCATTCAAGGATCATGAAACTCACTCAGCAGATAAAGTGTAAACATTTAAAATGAGCAGCAGAAAGGAAAACAACAAAATAACAGGGATTTGTGTGGTTTCCCACCCCACCCAAGGAATTTTCTAAATGCATTTACTTTAACATCAACTTTTTTCAACTTTTAAATTGGTATTTTCTCAATACATATTCTCTCTTATTTATTTCATCACTGTCCCTGTGGTTTATTGCTGCAGCTCAATGAAGGAACAAGGAATATATCTTATAATAAAAACAGGCCTATGCTTCTTTCACACACATGCCCCTCTCCCAGGGCCCCTTTTCTCCCTCCCCTCATCCTTCCCATCTTCCCCCTGCCCTCTCTCATTAAGGGTCATTTGCTCCCTTTCCTGAATGCCACTCCTGGCTTTTCTTCCCCGTCTCTGATTGGTGAAGTCTTCTGAGTCTCTGATTGGCCCTGGTTTCAGATCCTCCCCCTGCCCACCGTCATGAAAACGCCCACAATTAAATAAGGCCCTCCTCATTTCACTAAGACCTCCTCCTCTGACTCTCCGCCTCTTCTTACATGCTCCTCCTCCTCCGGATGAGACAACAAGGGTGTTAGAGCGCCTCCTGCTGGACGACACGTTTAAAACATGTCAGGTTTTAAAGGAGGGAGAGAGAGAGAGAGAGAGAGAGAGAGAGAGAGAGAGAGAGAGAGAGAGAGAGAGAGAGAGAAAGAGAGAGAGAGAGAGAGAGAGAGAGGCGGACAAGAGGCACAACCGGAAGTCTGAGCTGTGGATCATTTCATCACACAACCTGAGGTTGCCATCTAGTGGTGTAACTGGAAACAGTGCACGAATAAATGGAAAAAAAGACAAAATATTTTTTTAAATTTCAGTAAACTATAGATGACAGAAAAAAAAACTTATTTTACTATTTTCCATATTTTATTTAATTCTGCAGAAAATTGGCAGTGTTTCAGGGCTGAAAATGACATTTAATCAAAACCTCACTGAGTAAAGTTATAATGAATTTAAATATGATTAGGGGTGTAGGTTTTAAACTCACATGAAATTTTCTTTACGTTTTTTTATTTTATCAGAAAGTGTCTTTTAGATGGGTTTGTTTTTGTTTGTTGTTTATCACAAATAATGTACATTTTCTACGCAGACTGCTCAACTGAGGGTATTAGTGATTAAAAATTAACATTAAAATTAACATTTAATTAGAATCTAGACATGTTTGCATTTCATTGCTATTCGTATGCATCGCTACCACCAGCTATATATGCAGCTTCGATACGTCTCCATAACAACAAATAAAGGTTTGTTTTTAAATGTGCCTTTTTTTTCCATCCCATCAACAAATCTATTGTGAGGGCTAAAGCATGAATGAATTGATTTCTTTGGTCCCTCTAAAGCTTATGAGTGTGCCAGAAATGTTGTCCAAAACTATGAGAACACTTATCATTGCTCTGGCTGACTGGATTCGCCACTATGAACATAGTATATTTTTATACAGTTATTGGTCCTTATATAGCTGGAAACAATGTGATCAATGTTTACTAGCTGCTCTCTCCATTGATAAATTATTAATTTAAACTTCACATAAAATTGTTGTTCTGTTAATGATGCATGTCTTGAGTGAGACCTGGTAATGGTTTCATTAATAGTTTTTTCTTTATCCTGAAAATTCAAGATATTGTTAACCTTGCCTATTAGGTAATAAAGACTTTTTTGATTGAATAAAGTATTTTTTTAAAAACCTTTACTGCTTTTAAGGAGTGAACAACTCAGTTTGTTGTCTTGTTCCAAATGCTTTCAGTCATGTTTCCATTTGTAAGACGTTATTCAAACTTTCTCTCTTCTTGCAAACTTTTGTCTTTCCATTTTCCTCTGCACATTCAACCCCAGAACACTTTCTGCCACTTATTTTATTGTGAGAGACATGAATCCACCACAATCCCAACACAGAATTATTGATAGACCTACGATACTATAAGCGTGTGTGTGTGTGTCTGTGTGTGTCTGTGTGTGAGCGTGTGAGCATCTGTCCGGCGTCAACACGACTTCCCATACATCATAATGCAGTGATCCCGCAGAAATGGATTTGATCATTGATAAAACTATAACCCGTCACTAGGGCGTGATGAATGTGTCTCCTCACTGAGTGTACGGGCATGTAAAGTGTTGTGATGATGACCCGGCTGATGTCTGAGTGAGGAGGAAGATAAAACTCCACATAAATCAGCACAACTGGGGGATAACAGCACATTCCCACAAATCATCCCAGGAATCTGAGGATGTCCCGGTCCTGGAGAGCAAGTTTGGGAACGTTGCCAAAGCCCAGTCATGAAGAGAGATGAGGATCAACTGAACCACTGTGACCTGTATCATTCTACTTCCTGTTTGGTCTCTTTCTCTGGATCTACCCACATGTATGTCTACCTGTCTGAGAGAGATTCAGAAAGAGTTCAGAAAGAATTTCAATTAAATAATTAAAAATACATTTGAAGATTTCAGATAAATTCTTAAAATACAAAATTATGAAACAAGAGAGCCTGAAACGTGTTATATACGGAGGGATCATTATTTATTAAATCAATTATCTCCATCAAGGAAACAGCATCTGTTTCCAAGCAAGTGGACAGCATGCAGAGTCAGAGAAGAGGGGAGGAGGATGAAGCCCGAAAGTAAGAAAATGGAAAGATGAAAAGGCCGCCAGAGTGGTGAGGGATGCGTTTTAATAACATTAAGAAAGAATTACTGTGGTAGAGAACAAGGTCTTTGAGGGAGTGCTCAGGCAGCTCAGCGAAAGAACAAAGGAAGAGCTTGAGGTACAAGAAAACCCACTGTGGATGAGGCTGTGGATAAGTGTTGGAGACAGGATCCATAAATCCCAAACCCCATAGTCTGAGAGCCGGGGCTGGGGTCAAGGAGGGAGAGCACAAAGAGATGGCTGAGTGGAGGTGGGAGGTAAATGATAATACAGAAAGATAGACCACGGCCATAAAAAACATCTTAAGGTTGATAATGAATCACTAAACCCAGATGTGATTTGGATACCTTTTTCACTGTTTGTATTAAATGTTCTCCATCCTCAGAGGTGGGACTGGACATGGCAACATGGCAAATGGCAACGATGTCGGGGTCATGATGCATGCATCAAATTAAAGCTCCCCGTGGGTTGTAATGATCAACCTGTGACTCACACCGGGCATTCTTCACATTCTGCCTACGCTGGACACACACACACACACACACACACACACACACACACACACACACACACACACACACACACACACACACATCTCCTTGGATTCATCTTAATAAGCCATCAAAGCGGCAGCGATTCCATTCCCACTCCGCTGCTGCAAATACTTGTCGAGGATAGACACAATAGTTTTCATTCATGAATAGCCATGACATGTAGGAAACAGGAGGGGATAAAATATCAAATGTTGTTCATCCTTTTTTTAAAAGGATGTTTGTTCCAGATCAAACCCATGAATGCAACATAAGACACGTTGCACCTTTTCACACAATCCATGCATGTTCAGATAGATGGGATACAGTTTTCATCAGCTGATAAAACACCAAACCCAATTTTCTAAACTAAAATCTCTGTGGCTTCAGCTCACTTTTCAAATCAAACATACTTTTAGACAATGTTCAGACACAACATATTATGTACAAAACTCATCTGGTCTCTTTTACTAAACACAAGCTTTGACAGCAACATGCAAACACAACTCCAGCTGTCACATTTTAGATGCAACAACTCCAAATTTAACGCTTGTTTCAATGTGATCCGACCAATTGGGCAGATTAAGTTCATTCAGAGTGCAGAAACACACAAATAGGAAGAGGAGGAAGACTTTCTGTGACAGAACAGAGAACAGGTAATTGTTTCTTGCTGTGCAACATTTGACATAAAGTATTCTATAGTTTAAGTGCTGCAATGTTCATTTCGATGTTATATTTGCTGGTTGTATACAATTGGAAGTCTATTTTCCCCTTCACAGAATTGCCATGCAACATGGACCGGACTTCACACAAAGACGTGATGTTGAAAAAAGAGTCGCAGTGACTTTTCATTTATTTATGTATTTATTTTGATATTAAGTGCTGAATGTAGAATTCACTTTGTCATTACTTTTTTGCTGAAAGCATTTACAATAAAAATTTTCTGTTAACTTCAAGCCCTGTTAACTACAGTTTTTTCCGCAATATAAGGCGCACCTAAAAGCCTTTAATTTCTTCAATTTCTTATAATCCAATGTAACCTATATATGAAAAAAGTTTTAAAATATACTATTCATTAAAGATGAGTTCTCAGATGCGCTTTATAATCCAGTGCACTTTATAATCCAGTGTGCCTCATGTATGAAATTTTACTTAAAATAAGCCATTCACTGAAGGTGCGCCTTATAGTCCAGTGCGCCTTATAGTGTGGAAAATACTGTACATGTCTGAAGTGAAGTCATAAATGTCGGGCAGAAATACTTATTTCTATTATGTTTTCCTTCACTGTATTATGAATTTGATCAAATAGACAGGAAATAAACGTAAGACTACAGAACTCAAACTAATGAAAATGTAATTTTCAGTCCCTTCAGTGCTTCATTGATGTGTGTTCATGGGTTTTCCGTCCAACTGTTAAGACCCCTATCCATTCCTAATATAAACTAGTTGTATAGCTACAATATACTGTATGTATGATGCACCATGTATAGAACAACATGGCATTATGCTGCCTTTCAGTATTTTGAAAACTTTCTTATTCAGATGAAAAAGGCCCACCAGTTCATTCAGTAGCCCAATTAGGACAAACATTCCCTTTCAAATAGGTTTTTGTGAAGTGGGATGATTAATGAGATGGGAATTTGTTCAGTTTAATGAGTTTAATGAGGGGGATGTTGTATATGTGTGGGGGCGTCTCTATCATACAAAGCAGGTGACTAATGTTTCCATGGCTGAGTCATTAACAAGACATATGTTCTAGTTCTGTCCAGAAAGAAGGAGCCTCCTGTTGTCAAGATGCTGACCGCCGTGATTCTGTCAACTTTCCTGATAATGAGCAGGCTTGGAGGGAAACCGATCCACAGTGATAAAACTTTGAGCACCAACGATGGAAGACACTCTGTGAGGAAACAGCCACATCAACAGGTACTTTGTTTCACTTTGTAGATCATTGCAAAATTCAGTTAATTTACGGTAAAATAAAAATAAAATACCTACAATATCTTGGATTTGCTGCTTTTTTTGGGTCAGATCTGATGGCAAATTGATTATTTAGCAGTTTGGAACAATTGGTCAGATATGGCAAGAAATCTTAAGACTTGTTTCTCTATTTTAATTCTTAAAAAAACATTCAGATTAAAAAAAAATGTTAATTGCAAGTTATCATCATTTCTATTCTGTATTACAACTACCACAATAATGACAATTATCTTAGTTTCTGAGGCTACTTGTCATTATGGCACCAAACAACATTTATTATATTATAAAACAACAGTGGAATCATAATTGTTCATTCATTATTAACAAATGGACAAAATGACAAACCGATATGCATTTAAATTGTGTGTTTTTTCACTTACCATTATATCAATCAAGTCAAGTTTTATTTATAAAGCGCTTAATCATGGCAACAGAAATTTCAAAGAGCTTTGACAGACAGAAAAACCCAACAGAACCCTCCATAGCAAGCATAAGGGACAGTGGAGGGGAAAAACTCCCTCATTGAGGAAGAAACTCTGGGCAGGACCCTGACAAGTATATTGTTTATTTGTTAATTTGACAGTGATTCTAAAGGTTAATCAGGAAGAATGTTTTTTATGTCAAAAATAACCAGATGACCAAATGAGAGTTCAAAATGTTCTACTTCAGATAAAACAAGAACTTCGCAGGAGTTTGGATCTACAGAGGTTTAAAGTACACATGACCCCCACCACCGGCAAAATCACCTTCCCAAACATCCTCAAGCTTGACCCACCCATTTCTAATCCTCTCCACCTGCACACCAACTTGCCCTTGCGTTTTGGAAGGAATAGTAACGACAATGAAGTCAGAACGGCAAACTCAACCCCCAACATGCCCCAGAGGTTCGGAAGGTCCTGGGGAGTGACTCAGCCGTGTACATACTGCTCCAATATCCAGGACGCACCAAAGAAACCTCAGAGACCCGGGAGAAGCAGCCTGTTTCAGAGCCTTCTTAGGTCTCTAAGACGGAACAGTTACTAAACACTGGTTTGCCACGGTAGGTAACTCTTACCCATGATGACTGATGTGTAATTTATTTCCTTTATTGTGCAAGAACTAAATGGTTTGCATTTGAAACATACATTGTTTTATCCAGTATTGATTCATCTATTTAGTGAGTTACGTAATTTGCTTTACTTGTTTTGCATTAAGTCACATGTAAGATTTTCTTCATGATTTCAGTCCAGATTTTCCTATAATTTACTATGAATAGAAACACCAATCTATGACAAGATTGTTTTCCCCAATAGCCTGAGCACATATTTCCACTTAGAACTATGAATGACATAATAACTCTCTTCCTACAGGGCTGAAGATTTTGACTAGTCATCCAGCTCGGACGCATTGGCAATGCAACAGAAAGAACTATATTAAATGAGTATGTAGGCCAACGCAATGGTCGATTGTAGCATTTTAGTATTAGTGCACAGTGTTTTTCTCCTTTTTTTCTTGAAGGGACATTTTCAAGAATAATTTAACTTGTTGATATATTTGATTTCATCAGTCTTGTTGGGGGGAAAAAATCATTATTTTGATGGAAAATGCCAAATAAAAACTCAAATAACTGTTTGGGGGTTTATTTCTCTATTTTTGAGTTATATATTTTTTTCATTATAAGGACACTTATTGGAAACATATTTGCCTAATGTCTGTCTGTATGAGAATATGTATTATAGTATACAAATTCATATACAAATATTCCAAACAAAAATGTTAATTTGATTTTAAATAAGTGTTTTCCATTGGTATATGTACTGCATAGTTGTTAAGTTTTGTAATGCAGCAAAGTTTAAACATAAATAAAAATAAACCTGCTGATATACAGAAACAGTTACTTATATATGTGGTTGTGTCTTGTGGTGTTGTGGAACACCTCCAGGCCCATCAGCCTCTTTAAATTAAAAACAACAACAACAACAACAAGCGTACAACCCCTCAGCAGTGATAGTGAAGTATGACAGAGGATTTGCCATAACTATTTCCTCCACTAGAGGGAGACAAACACCAAATAAAAGTCGGACGGTTCAACTCGTTTCAGTGTGACGTGTGGTCACCTCTTCAAAGTGAAGCATCAAAATCGAGTTTGTTGTGTTTTTCTGCAAATTTGGTGAGAGTGGTATTAAACGAGGACGAGGAAAAATGAAGAAAATTGCTAAATAACATTGGATCCTCATGTATGCAAATTAATGGCATCTTCCAGAATATTACAGATTTATGAAAATAACATTAAATGAGATAAACGCTACTGATTTACCGTGTGTCCGAACTGTACAGTTAATTTATGTTGGATATTTTGTCTCACTTACAAGAGGATGGATGGATGGATGGATGGATGGATGGATGGATGGATGGATGGATGGAGAGTGTAAAGTGTTCAATAGAACAAAATAGAACAGCATAAACTAAAATAAATGTAAAATGGAACAGACACGGGGGTAGTAGTCAAAATAAAGAATGAAATATTCATATTTACAAGAATGGTACATATATGGCTAAAGGTAAGGAAAATAATAATGAAGAAATAAATAAAAGCTAGAACTTTGTCGAATTACACACAACAGGAATTCAATGAGGAAAATTGTTAATTGCTAAAATGGGACTAAGGGCTCTTTGCCCTTGTATTAGTGAAACGCCTTTGCCGCGTTGGCAGTATTATAATACGGAACGATGATTTTTTAATATTTTATGTGATCAAAGTAATCTTTTTTAATATGACATTTTAAGTGTAAACACGCCATAGGTCATCAGCCTGTCACATACACATAGAGTTTGGAGCCAGGTTGGAGGTGAATAAACGGCGTGGGGGCGCACAATCCTGCCATTTCCCAAAACTTCAAACCCAGGCGAGCTTCCACTGGGGGGTGTGATGATATTTCACCGCAGCTACGGCTGTAGGTGTAGAAACATTTCCTACATTCCTTCACTTGGCAGTGGAAGCCAGATGGGTGTGTCTCAGACACGTGTTTGTCGTCTCCAGTTACGCACGAACACCGTCGGTCTTTAAAACTTTTTCGTCGACCCGTAGTTTCCGCTCGTCGAGATTCAAATCCATTCGTGAAAAGTTCACAACCAAAACAGCGACACACGACTACACAAACAGAAGACTTCGATAAGGGAGGCGGATCTTCTACCTGGGGGGAGCTTGAACAACTATACTTACCTGACAGGTGAGACCTTTGCTGATAGACCTGTTTGGCGGTGACGCGTCTGAATGCTGAGGCTTCATTGAATTAGTTAATCAAGATCTGCAATTGTTTCCACGTTAGAGGAATACACGCGAAAGGAGGGATGTTGTTTCTCGTTCATCCATGGGATGGGTAGTTCCTCCAGCTGACTGAAACACACACTGATCACTGCTCCTCTCCCCCCAGCTGCCTGCCATGGGGGACGTCAACAAAGGAAAGAAGGTGTTTGTAATGAAATGTGCTCAGTGCCACACGGTGGTTGAGGGGGGACACCACAAAACTGGACCCAACCTGTGGGGTCTGTTCGGGAGGAAGACGGGACAGGCCCCTGGCTTCACCTACACAAAGGCCAATGTTGAAAAAGGTATGAATAACTTCTGGTTCATGGGAATAAACGATCTGTTGACTTGTTCATGGAAATAAGTTATCAAATGAAACTGTAGCATCAGGTATGAATATAGAAAAAGACATCCTGGATGTGTTTTGTTCTGTCGCTCTGGATGGAGAGATGGAAACTAGAGGGATGACAGATGCAGGATCCCTGAACACATGGAAATCACTCCTGAGGTCACGTAGAAATAGAGATAAATACTTGAAAGGGTGGAGTCAGTTGTCACGTCGTCAGCTGAATAATCAGTCATTGCATGTGAGGTGAGCTGGGGTTCCTGAAGTGCTGCTTGACCATTTAAACAAGAACAGGTGAGCAAAGATACGCCCATGACACATACCCAGACTGAGAGGAGGAGGAGACACACACCAGAGAACCAGGAAGAAGACACAGTCACAGCCCATCTCATCGAAATTACAAAAAGTCTTGAGTTATATTGATTCTAAATGAGACTTGCATTTAGTGGAATTAGTTTTTGCTCCCCAAAAAATATAAATATTAATCTGAGTGTTCAGGTAATAATTATGCTCTAGTTATAGGGCTAAGGAGTTTGTGTTTTATGTAGCTTACAATCGGAGAAGCAGGTCTGAACAAGCAGGACAGAGCTTTGCTGTAACATGAGAAAATAAAACTCATAAAGAGTTCAAACTTTACATATGAATTGTCTGTGTGCGTGTGTGTGTTTGTTTGTAGGTATCATATGGGATGAGGAAACTCTGGATATCTACCTTAAGTGTCCTAAGAAGTACATTCCTGGGACCAAGATGCTCTTTGCTGGCCTCAAAAAGTCAAAGGAGAGACAAGACCTCATCGCCTATTTAAAGGAAGCCACTTCATCCTAATATATTTTCTGCATAGAACCATTACATTACCACATGTTTACTTAGAAAATAAAAAAGTGTTTATTTTAATTCCAGTTATTATTACTTTACAAGGCTTTTTCGGGTTTGCATGACCACATTGCTGTTGCGCTGTTTTTCTGTCTCATTTATAAATACCAAGAATCTGCCTTTGACTGTCTTTTGGGATCTGCTAAAAAGAGGCGTTTACCTAATCATTTAACCTCTGCTTACACAGACACTTTGCACTTTGTACTTAATGCACTTCAACTCATTCTGCACTTAGGGTTGTGAGTTTTCTAGTATGTTTAGTACTTAAAATGGCGAGACTTGGGGACACAAACTGTGTTAAATGGTGCTGTTTTCTCACTGTATAATGTTGCCATAAAGGTGCAGATTAAAATTGGTATGTTTTTATAATGTATTTCTGTTTTGGTCTTCAGAACAGTTTGGTGAAATATTTGTCATTGACAATTAAACATTCCATTTTGAGGACATTAATGTTTTCTTGGGTCTAATCACAACCAGTGCCAAGCCTTTCTTATTGTCTTTTAATAGTGTCTTTCCTCTCTAGGATTAGATTTTTTATGAATTTTAAATGTCGCCTGATGATATTTATTTACATATTTTTATTTATTTTTTGCTAATAGGAGGTTGAAATACTATCCAACAAACAGCAGGTGGCGCCATTTCAACGCTGAAATCAAATCAGCGCCAAATGAAATGTGTCAAATTGAAGGTAGGCATGCTGACTTAAAATACCAGGGCTAAACCATTGTATCCAGCCAGCTGTACTGAACCCAGACGACACGGCAGTCACTGAGCTTCTGATCCAGACGCGCCGGGACCGAACTGCCACCCCTCACTGGCCTCTCCTGGGCATTTTGCACTGAAAGATAAGGTCCTTCCCGCACAATTGTGCTGTATTGACCGGAGGAGGGAAAAGAGTAGTTCGATTAGGAGATCAGATTTATTAGTGGTACATATTGGCTGCAGCTCTCTAAATGTCAGAGGAGTCACAGTCTGTGGGGCTGCACAACACACAATCCATTTAGGTTGGAGGAGCAGCAGAGAGCGTGTCGACCAGCACGGCGCAGTTCCAAGTGGAAGGTAAGAGGGAATCTTGTGCAATAAAAAAATATTATTTATGTAATAATCCCGCATCATATTAAAACATGTTATAGGTTTAATTTCATTTTGACAAAATTGTCATTTTGTGAATGTCAATATACATTATCACTGTATTTCAATCCGGTGCAGCATTTTTTTTTTCCTGCAAAACGCACGTGGACCAACACGAGATTATAATCCTGTAGTACTCCGATCTCCCTGCATCCACTACGACTGACCTGTGAGGGTATTGGAAATGTTTGCATAAGTGAACCAACCTGACTATTGTTGACTTCAGTCATTTAGTGCCAGAAGTCATCATCCTCCCCCGCAGGTCTAATTCTGGCACAAAACTGAGGTGGGTGGTGGTGGAGGGGGGGTAGGGGCACGACTGGAATTACAGAGGTGGGTGCATCTGCTGCAGTGTGGAGCTGCAACAAGTTTATTATGCTATGGAGAGAGGGAGAGGGAGAGAGAGAGGGAGAGAGGGAAAGGGGGGAGATCAAATAGTGACACCTTCCAGAAGGAGTAAGGAAAAGTGACAGCTGCCAGTAACTGCATTAAACCCTGCAGCAGAAATAGAGTGTTTGCATGTGTTGTAGGGAGCCGTCAGGATGGCGCTGGTCAAGTTTGCCGTGTCCCTCCATGTTCTTCTTTGCTCTGTGTGGTCTCTGTCCCATCAGTCGTCTATGGACAGCATCCGCTCTGTAATGTGTGAGTATGATACAGGAGAACATGTATGTTGCATGTCCTGAGATTCTTCAATGCAGATCATCCGTGAACCCCCCCCCCCCCTTCCATCCCATTCCAGCTCTCAGGTTCCTGGATGAGCCGCTAAGGTTTGAACCCTGTTGTCTCTCGTCACCACCTCCGCCGCCGCTCTTCCCTCCTCCGCCTCAGCTGTGGAAGAGGGGCAGTCCCGTAAGTCCTCACACGTTACAGACATCTTCTTTATGCTTTCCACGCTCTGAGACTGTATTCTCTTGGATTTTGTGCACATTTGATTGAAGGTTGAAATTAGCATCTTAGAGCGAAGTGTATCTGGAGGCACGGAAAAGGAAAATCAGAAAACTCAGTGTTTGCCGGGACCCCCAGGACCTCCAGGACCCCGGGGCCCAGAGGTAAGGCCCATTTTTTGCACTTTAGTGGTTGTGCCAGTTTTCAGTCTGATCAGATGTATCAGCCTGGCGTATACACAGAAAAGGGAAATATTCCAAAATAATCATTAAAATGAAGCTGACATTTCCATCATGCTCCAGTAAAGAATGCTACAGATCTAAATTTAGTGTCATTCTGTAGGGTCACAGCGGATTACCTGGCATTCGAGGACCAAAAGGGGAAAAGGTGTGTAATTTTTCATTTTTTATTCATCTTGAAATATGTCTCTAATGTATTCCTCCTCAGAAATGTGTGTCTTTGCTGTCCTTAATGCTCTAATATGTGCTACATATCCTCTCCCATCATTTGTTCTTCGCTAGGGAGAAATTGGACGTCCAGGGTCAAAGGTGAGCCACTCCTCCCCTTCTGCATGTCTCCTCTTCTCACTTATCTCATTCTGGTGTATCTTGCATTGCCCTTGAAGTAATGGAATCTGGATACCCCCCCACCCTCCCATCACCCCCCAGTCTCCACGATCCCCACGTCTCCGTGATGTAATTTGTCTGTGGATGTGCTCAGAATAACCTCTGTTTCTACTAAATGGGTCATGAGGCTACATTAGTCTCACTGGAATATCAAACCACACGGAAAAGTTTGATTATATCTCGGCGTGTTCTACTGCATCCTCCCGCTTAACACACCTCTCCATCATTCCTTCTTTTTTCCTCTACATCTCCTTTTCTTCTGTTCCTTGGCTTGGATCCATTAGTCCTCATACTGGACCCCAGTCATGCTGATCCAGGCTCTCCAGCACTACACTGCTGCGCTTTAATCTCCCTAAGTGCTTTTGCTCCCCATGATAAATCACTTCACACAGCAGCAGCGGGTCCGCGGCGCTTCCACGGGCTGCCATTTTAATGACAACCAACTAAATGAGAGCGCACTGCTACCATGGCAGCAGCTCTGGGATGCTCATCCAGGTGGAAGAGAGATGTAGGGCAGTTGTGTTATAAATTTTCTGCTGCTTGGAGAGAACTGGCAATAGTGCAACAATTAAACTTTCATTCCCGTCCTCTAATTAACAAAACTCAACCATCATGCAAACCTTCACACACTCGATTTTGTGCTTTGTCACTGTTCATTTGAAACCATTGGTGGTCAGTTTGATAATCTTAACATCACTTAATCTGAATTGTCTTTGTGTGGCTTTGCTTTAGCTGCAGCAAAGCAACATTCAGTATTTAAGTGAGTGCTAATGTTTCTGTAGGGTCGCACAGGGGCACCAGGCCTCCCAGGGAAACATGGACTAACAGGGTGGCCCGGTCCAGAGGGACCCAAGGTAGGATTTGTGATGTCATTGGATGTATTTAAGTACATCTTTTAGGTTTTACCCCAAATGTACGTGACACATTCTACAATATGAACTCTCACATTTCTTTTGTTCAGGGTGAAAAAGGGGATCCGGGACTCATGGGTTTACCAGGACTGAGGGGCCCACCAGGGACAAAGGTTTTAACAATCGTGCACAATCAAATAATTATGAATAGTTTACACAAGATATAACTTGTCTGGTGTTGTATTGTTTCAGGGTTTACCTGGTTTTAAAGGAGAAAAGGTGAGTTCAGGATCTTTTCTTTTTTTTTTTGGACGTTTCACACTATAAGACAATTATTTAGTTAATATTTTTCTTTGTTTTCTGTTTACAAAGGGGGCTCGTGGTGACGCTGGAGCAGGAGGACGGAAAGGAGAGAAGGTGTAGCAAAAAATACATATTTCTGATCCTTACATTGTCCCTTGAAAAGTTCCCCGTGTTCCGTTGGAAGCTCAGCTTAATGCTGTACTTGGACTATGAGTGCTCCAGCTCATACTGCATTGCATGTACTTAATCATTTAACAGTTATTGGGTAGAATCCAAAGTGGTTCATGTTTTATGACACTTCAAACTTCTGGAGTCGTCTGTCCCAAAAGCAGATTTTATTAACATTAAACATTTCAGGAGTTCCTATTCCACTTAGATGGTGATTTACATTAACCTCCAAATTTATCTCTATTCAGGGTTCTGTGGGTTTTCCTGGGATGCTTGGACAGAAGGTAAGAATGACTCAGATATAAAGATATTCAAGCTTTTAATGTAAACTGAATATACCTGAACTCCTTTCACAGGGTGAGCAGGGACCAAAGGGAGAGCAAGGAGTCGCAGGGAAAAGAGGACCTACTGGGAGACCTGGGAAAAGAGGCAAACAAGTGAATGATGACACACACCCACACACACACACACACACACACACACACACACACACTGCACCCATGAACTATATTTTCATAATTATATACAAGTGGCAGTGGAATGTAGGTCACAATATTTCTGTTTTCTAAAATCGGTATGATGCCTGGTTTGCTCAGGGCTTGAAGGGCCACACTGGAATCCCAGGGGTTATGGGTCCCCCAGGACCACCTGGTCCAAACGGTCATCCAGGACCACCTGGTCCCCCTGCGTCAGGTAATGTAACTGAAACAGTCAACTAAAAGTGATAGTATCTCATATAATACAGACATGTTTCTGCTGCCTGACTTCCATTGTCTTTTAATTTTTTTTTTGTATTTTGCAGGTCTTTATTTAGTGGGGGAAAAAGGAGAGAAGGGACCTCAAGGTCCACCGGGTCGCTGCAACTGTGATTACTCTCTCGGTCCAAATAACGCTCCTTTTGGAAGCTACACACAACGGGGCGGCTCCGATAAAGTTCCAGCTGTAAGAACACCCCTCGCGTCAAACTGTCTCCTTATGGTACTGCTGAATAAACTGAACGTGTATGTGTGTGTGTAGATATTTGTGGTAAGCAGTGAAGAAGAGATGGGACGTCTACATCTCGACAATGCATTAGCCTTCAGGAAAGACCAGAGGGCGCTGTACTTCAAAGACAAAGAGGGATGGAAGCCCGTTCAGGTAGCAGCTATTAGAGTGTTGTGTAACTACAATAAGGAAGTGTTAACACTAATAACACTTAACTAGTGCTTGAAGTTCTAAGTAAGGTAGTGCGCACTGTCTCTGATCAATTTCAGTCTTCTACACCTGTCAGAAAGGTTTCCTCTCTTGGTTGATGTATCTCCTGAGTTCTATGATGCATCATAGTTATCTATGTTTTTAATCTGGTCACATGTTTTAATCAAAATACATTTGATCAATATCTTCTCTCTGACTTCTACTAAGTCTTCATGTACAGTTTTTGTTTCCTCAACACCCTCACTAGCCTTTCCAGCCGTTCCAGTCCACAGAGAAAGTCCCGGACAGAGCTGGCGTTTGTGGCGACGGAAAAGTGCAAGCCCAACATGGAGAAGAGTGTGATGACGGGAACCAGATCGTCACGGACGCTTGTCTCAGTGAGTCACACAACTGTTGTTCTGTCGTGTCCCCCAGGTTCTGTGGTAATCCAAGTTCTGCATAATGTAAACCAAACTCTGAAATCAACCACAAAAATAAAGGGCTGAACTGTTCTCCAAACGTAAAACAGGGTCACTGCAAAAAGACATGAACAAGTCATTAAATAAAGAATGAAAACATGGCTTAACTCAAGTGAAATCATCTGTTCATGCAGCAAGATAATTTAACAGGAAGAACTCTTTTTCTTGCTGCACAAACACCACCATGCTGTCCCACATGTCAGAGGTTAGGAGCAGTGAGCACTGCGAACCCTTTCCTTGACTGGTCATTCCATACCCACCATCCTCTCACTCCTCTGTTCAGTTTCATGAGCAAGAAAAAAAAATGCTGCATTGGCATTTGTAAAATGTACAGGAGTGCCAAAGCAATTACTGACATCATCCTCTCTCCCGTCTCTCGCTCTCTCCTGACTGTGTTCTCCTCGTCTCCCTTCCTCCATCTCTTCAGACTGTAAGTGGGCCTACTGTGGAGATGGCTACCGGCATGAAGGAATGGAGGAGTGCGACGGAAAGGACTTTGGTTATCAGACATGCAAGTCCTATCTCCCTGGGTATGTTCACCGGTTTAGGTTCACCATTTCACACTTCCTCTCTTCCAACAGAGCACAATTCTACTCCATTTAATCCTCAGCACAATTATACTACACAATTAATGGTTGTGTCTGTTTCACTTAAAGTCTCTGAAAGCATTTAGAAACGATGGTGCATCATCCTGGCACCAGTTTCTCTTTTAGAATCGTAAATCAAACTCTCTTGTGGATAAAATGCAAGTTTCTAAAATGTAAGTTTAGTCTTTCTCTCTCTCCCTCTCTCTCCCTCTCTCTCTCTGTGTGTGTGTATGTGTGTGTGTGTGTGTGTGTGTGTTTATGTGTGTGTGTGAGAGAGAGAGACTTACAGAGACTTTGCCTTATTTTCCAATATACTGACTACAAATATATTAATAAAACACTAGATAATACATTCATATATTACTGTGATATATGTTAACATATATTCAGGCAATTAAAAAAGTGAAACTCTTTTTCTGATATATATACGTATATATATTTTTAATAAAAAAAACAATATCTATATATGTACACACATACATATACATACATATAGACATTTTATTTTATTTTATTTTAAACACATAGTTGACATCAGAATCTGTTTGCTTTATTTATCTTGATTATAAAGACGTCAATTGGTGATAAACCCAACATAAACCCCTACATGTCACACATCTAGACTGATTCACGTCTCATGAGTGTGTGTCTGGCTACGCTTATCCAAATATCAACATCAATTCTGTGTCCGTGTCTTCTGCAGATCCTTTGGACAGCTCAGATGCACCGACTCCTGCCTCATTGATTCTACGGGTTGCAAGTATTTCACCTGAACTTTGAAGTGAAATGCAGTTGTCTAGATTGCAACTTTGCAGGGATTATACTTGAGATTTCTGTTGAAGTTTCACCCTTTGAAAAACAGATGGACTGAAAGAGAGAGAGAGACAGCGAGAGAGAGAGAGAATGAGAGTGTATGAATGGAAGTCTCCTATTCCTGCTCTGAGCCATGAAGTCATGGGAGTCGGCTTTGAATCGACTCCCCCCAGAGCTCACCTGGAGGTGTGATTCTTTTGTTGACCTCAGGGAGCAGCGAAACCGTTTCTGTCACTCCATCGGCTACAGCACTGTTATGGACACTGGTGATTGTTGGGAACATTTTAATGATTGTATCATATGATAGTTAACCATATGTATGACTTGACTGTTGATGCAGAAAATAAGCTATGTTATGAACTACTTTTATAATGACTGAAGTAAAAGGAGCCTTTTACATAAGGGGGCAATGATACTGAAAACAATTGTACTGTAACAATGCAAATCAGGTGTGTAAATGTGTTTATTTCTGTGCAATATATTACACAACATGTATTTCTGAGGTGCAATGCTGTGATAATGCATGAAAGTATGTTTCAATGTGCAGCTGACTGCTTATAAATGCACTAACCCAAGTGCAGACCTCTTGAAGTGAATGTTCAAATATCTGGAGAAAGAGACTTAAACAAAAAAACAAAAAACCAATCAGTGATTGTGGCTGAAGCATGGAGCAGCAGCTCGGTTACGTCTCATTTAATTCACTAAGATGTTATTAGAGGATAATCTGCCTGCATGATTGTGAATTTCCTAAAACACCATGTGAATAAAGTGCAGACTAACACACGGGAATCTCGAATTGCTGAAGTCTCCAGGCGGAGGCTGTGGGCGGGGTTTGTGAGCGACAGTAGCCAATCAGAAGTAGATTTCCCACAATCATTAGTATGATGAAACTGCCACGTGGATGGCCGAGTCTCTCTGCTGGGTCTCGGTTGGTGTCCGTGAGTCGTGGTGGCGGGATGCTGCTGGCGCTGCTCAGCTGGTTGTGCGCCTCCGCGCTGGCGGCCGTCAGCGGCGGGAAGCTGCCCGAGGCGGAGGTGACCCTGGAGGTCCTGCACAGACCGTTTCTCTGTCATCGGAAGTCAAAGTACGGAGACATCCTGCTGGTGCATCATGAGGCATACTTTGAGAACGGGACCATGTTCCACAACAGGTAAGTTTTCAGCATAGGAAGTTGTTTTCTTGGGTTATTTTGCAGAGGCGTTACTAGACATTAAATTCTAATGGGGCACAGACCCCCCCTCCCTTCCAGGACATTATAATTTAGGACAGATGCTGATCCTTGAACATATACTCGCAGCAGGCCCACACTTTGAAGGGTAAAACACGCCTTTATTGTTTGAATGCGTCAACAACAAATTTATCAACGTAGTTCAAAATCAAGTATATGAATCTCTGACCTGTCATTGAGGTTATGAAGGAATATCAATGTGATCAGTGCATCAGGTAAAGGAAAACTCACACAGGATTTTATCATTTTCATTGTCATAAACTTTCCTGCAGCTTGATCAGATGTTTCTAATCTTATTAACATTTGCAAATTGAACATGAAGGCATCTGGACGCTCGTTCCAGGTGTGGTTAAAGGTAGACCTGCAGAGGTCAGAGGTGAAGTTGGTTTGATACTTTCCACCATAGAGAGCAAATTAAATTGTAATGTGAAGTTAGTCTTTAGGACTCCAAACAAAACACAAGAGCTTGATTGAAATGTTTCTCACAGTCTCATCAAACTGGGATATCATGGGTTAGTTCCCTTGTGTACTGTATTTCGAGTTTCACTTTCTGAAATATCTTTAAGATATGATGTAACTCTGCTTTTTGTCTCATTCATAATAGTTATCATGGAAGAAAACTAATCAGCTTTATTGATTCCATGTAAGGGGAAATATTTTCCCATTCCAGTTGTTATTATTAGTTATTATTGCCACCCTGTGCCTGTACTGAAAGATTACTATTTATTTATGGGACGGTCTGTAATTTTTATAATCATATACAGTAGTCGTGTTATTAAAGGTGACCTCTGAAGCCTGGATTGCACTTGACTTAAAAGAGCTTCATCGCTATAATGATTGTTTTTTGTTGAAATAATACACATTTCTCCTGTTGCTACCTGTTATTATGTCAGACCTCCTTGTCCTTCTGTTTTCATTATCATAATGACCCCCCCCCCCCCAATGTCTGCATCTGTCTACCAGTCGAACTCATGGTGACAAACAACCCATGTGGTTCACACTGGGCATCAAAGAGGTGATTAAAGGCTGGGATAATGGCCTGCTAGGCATGTGTTCAGGAGAGAAAAGGAAGCTGGTCATACCTCCAGCTCTGGCCTATGGGAAGGAAGGGAAAGGTACTAAAGCCTCACTGCATGCTGCTGTACTGATACTGTCCAGCTAAAAAATAAAAAAACCTGCTATTTTGCATGTAATGTGTTGCATCATTGTAGAGGTACACTATTTCCACAGCCCTTTCTTCAAGTTGGAGTATGTTTCACAGCCAGTCTGAGTTTTGACTGACCGCTCATCCTGTGTTGTTTTTTTGTTCATGGTCAGGTAAGATCCCACCTGAGAGCACACTAACCTTCATCATTGAGGTGCTTGAGCTCAGAAATGGGCCCAGGTCGCATGAATCCTTCCAGGAGATGGACCTGAATGACGACTGGAGGCTCTCCAAGCAGGAGGTGAAGACTAGGTTCACCTCCTTTGATTTCGTAGATCAGCTGGCGAACGTCTCATCCCTGAATTCACTGGATATCATTGCTGTTCACTAGTTGAAATTGAAACATTGGTGTGATCAATAATTCAAGTATCATCTATTGTTTAGCAGTAATACCTACAGCATATTTTTATACTATCATCATACAGCATAATTATATTAATGAAGCTACACTGTTATTACAATCCAACAAAAAGGACGATCTAAAATGAGATTTGCTTTTATTGGTTGTGGCTCTAAAGGCTTTATGACTTATTATTCTTTTGTAACATTTAATTATTTTTTATATGAATTGCTATTTATCTTACTCTCTTACTCTGTTCTACCAGGTGAAAGAATACCTGAGGAAGGAGTTTGAGCGTCACGGCTACCCTCCCAATGACACTCTGCATGAGAACATGGTGGAAGATATATTTTCCAAAGAGGATAAGAACAAAGACGGCTTCATATCCTCCAGAGAATTTACTTACAAACACGATGAACTTTGAAGTTTGTTTCTGTGCTACATTTTACTGAGGCAGTTTTTTCATCTGTATACTAGTTTTATGACTGAAACACTCAGAGTCAGGTTTCCTGAAAGTATTTTTTGACACAGAATTGCATTTGTGTGTCGTGATATTAAAACTTTTGTCCATGAGAAGACTTTTGTTGTGGGATTTGAGCCATTGGGTTTCAAACATCCATTTTTAAATGTTTTGTGCTTTTTGTAATTATTTTAGGACGCCTTTTTATTTTAATGTTGTTTTTTCCACAGTTGACTTGAACACCACCTCTAGAACATTTCCATAATTTTAAGAAAAGTGGACCAAAGTAGAAAATTTCCACTTCATTTAAGGACTATATTTTCTCTTGCTTGTGTATCTTCTTTTTTTTTTTTTTTAAACAAAAGGAGTGAATATGCATCCTGTTGTCAGGTAATGTGAGAAGACTTGTTTCTATATTTGGCTGTGAAATCCTCCATAAGTGGAATAAAGTGCTTCCTTTCGTGAATACTACCGGATTAATACAGTTTACCTCTAGCCTCTGGAAGGAAAAACAATACTTTACTGTTTGACTCTTCTGAGCCAAGCATTTCACTTGAGGAAAGAACAATTTGGGTTATTTGCAGTGTGAATTTTCATTTTCTAACCTCTGAAGTCTTACGTTGACAAAGAATGTTAACATGAACATTTGAACTTAAAAGAAAAAAAACAGGTGTAACTAGAAAAAAAATTGGAATCCGTCCATTATAAATGTTTTTAGAGACACCTGTGAGAAATATTACACATGCACACATTAGCATATCAATGCTGAAAAATGCACTGCTCCACTCGGTGCTGCAATGTTATCCCATTTCAAGTCACTGTGGCAAAAAAAAATCTTTCCTTCTTCATTTTAGAAATATGCATAATAAAAGATTTCCTCTGATTCTGAGTCCTTATGATAATCTAGGTACTTATTTTTAACAGTGTACTGGAGGCTCTTTTGGGACGTCTCAAGTCTGAAGTTGCGCAATACACAATACCTAGGAGAATCTGGACTTTCCTGTTTCTGTAGCTTTGGGCTCGACTTCTTTCATGTAAACACATCAACAACTAAATTCAGTAAGTGAAGTGTTGATTTTAACGTTGGGTTACAACCAGTGTGATCAAAAAAGTGACAACTTTTTAAATAAGACTGGTTTATTTGGTGAACACTCCTTCTAATACTTCTGACATTGGACCAGCAGGTGGCACTGTCGTCACATAAGTTATTGCTGGCTGATAAAAACACTTGATAAGACAAAACTTTTATAGTTATATAATTATATAACACAACTCAAAACAGATACATAGGAGTTTTCTATATCTTTATGGATACATTTTAACTAGAGAATTTAATTAAATTAACTTTGCACATCCAGCAGTGCCAGTGACTATATTCTGCTATTAGGGATCACATCTGATGTTTTTTTCTCAAAATTAAAACAAATAAAACTGTTTTTATTTAACTTTTAAAATAAAACAAGAAGGAAAAAGTAGGAGTATGTTGTGTCAGGCATTTCCATAGACACCTATGGAGTTTATACGGCGCTTCCTGTTAAACCACATTAATTTTCTGTCTTTAGAGCTGTATGATTGATAAAATGTTCCTTTCAGTTTGTATATACTAGAATGCTTACAAAATGTATCCAAAAAGTCATGTAACATATAAGCAGGAGAAATAGAGACCCTCCTCACACAAATTCAATACTTCCCACATAGATCGCATCGATTGCATGACACATATTCACATTCACCAGAAACAAACAACATACATACAGACCCTGCAACCAACTCTGTGGCTTTACATTATTGTCAGGAGAAGAAAGAGGAAGAGGAGGAGGAGGAGGATTGAAACAATGAGTCCGATGCGTGAGGGAGATGAACGGGTGGGGCTCATTGGCTCATCTGAGGTGTGTCCTTATCCCAGGTGGTTTTGCGTTCACTGGAAGAGAGAGAAAATAGTAAGGAAAAAGGCAGCTGAGGTGATGTTATTGTAGTCCTGATAAAGCTGTGGAACACAATGTTCTCAGAACTGCTACCTCTGTTTGCTTTGCTGGGGTAGATCCGAGGAAAAGGCTTGAATTCATCGGGAGGGGGCAAGTCTTGCACGGGATGGAATTGGAACTTGGATTCAAAGTCATCTGCTAGAGGTAGATATACAGTAAGGATGTAATTACAGGATAATATTTTTATACTATGCAAGGTTATTAATGCTCTGCCTCCTGTGGCGCAAATCTGTCTTTTCAACAATGAACACACCGTCTTCACCTGTTATGCAGTTATAAAGGTTCTCATAGTCTCACCCAGACTTAGCAAATGGCCATTCCTGAGGGCTGAAGGAGGCTGGGGAGGCGGTGGCGGTGGAGGTGGAGGAATGCGGCTGGAAAGCTCAGTTGAGGGCGAACGCGCAGGAGGAGCGGGAGGAGGAGCCAGCCGGTTTGCACCTGTTGCCATGGGTGACAAAAGAAACGGGGAGTCAAAGGGGTGTCGGGTATCAGCAATAAAACCTGCATCCTGTCTAATGATTGGTGACACAGCGAAGCTTTTTGGTCACGTTTACATGACAAATGCACACGTTAGATTTAATGACCACCCTACCAACAAAACAGCTGCCACAGCTTCTAACCTGTACTTGGTTAGAAGCTATAAACGTTGAAAAACATGAAACTAACAATTTCAAAAAATATTCCAAATAATATTTTTCAACCATGAACAAGTTATGAAATCCTATAATGTATGCGAACACTACAGAGACCTCAACACCTTAGAAACATTCATTTTCAACCATATTTTACCCCTTAAGATACCTTAAAGTACCTAAAGTATCTGTAACAAAAGACTATATAAGTGCCAAAAGCACGTCAGACATAAATTTTCTTTTTTTTTTCAATTGATGTTGACAAGAAAAGACTGCATTTCTTCTGCAAACAATATTGGGTTTATTCTCACTGCAGCGGTTTCCAACATGTTTGTGCCTGTGAGCTTCTAAAATTGCATATATGTCAACTCCGAGGCTTTTGTGACAGGTCAGACCGGTACACCCAGGAGGACGCCGACAGTGGCTCCAAAGTGGGTTTTTTTTTTGTCTGTTTTTGGAATTAAGCTTATTTGACAATCATTTCAAAAACTTTAACGGCGGGTTTATAATTATTATTGTTATTTTTTATTATTATTATTTGTTGTTATTATTATTATTATTATTATTAGTAGTAGTAGTAGTAGTAGTAGTAGTAGTAGTATTTATTATTATTATTATTATTATTAGCAGCAACTACAATAATAATAATACTTATTATTATTAGTAGTATTATTACTATTATTATTAACAAAAACAATAATAATAATAATAATGATAATGATAATAATTTTATTATTACAGCTACTTTTACTAATAGAATCGTTAATATTATTTTAATTTTTTTTTTAAACAGTTCTCAATTTGCTCTGAATAGAAAGGTTATTATGGGATGTCCACTCACCTGCAGCTCTAGGCACTGCGGGCGGTCGTCGGGTGGGAGCATTGCTGGGGTACGAGGGGGGTAAAGGGCGGGCCACTGGGGCCACCTTGGGTGGTGGAGGGGGGAAGGAAGACAGGGAACTTGGGGTAAAAGAACCTGGTGGATGGGAAGGAAGGGGAGGAGGTGGAGGGGGAGGAGGAGGAGGAGGAGGACCCAGGGGGCCGTCCCGCATGACCTGGAACCTCGAAGGTTCGAGGAGGATTGGGGACGGGGGTGGAGGGAAGTTGCACCCTGAGGAGCGGTCCCGTGGGACAGCTGAGGGAGGCTGGAAAGGGGGTGGAGGAGGTGGAGGAGGTGGAGGAGGAGGAGGAGTTGAGGGTTGGGAGATGGTGGTGTGCTGGGAGTGCTGGATGGAGAGCCAGGTGGGCTTGGTTCTCTGGGATGGAGGTGAAGGAGGAAGACTGGAGGGCTGAGGTGGGGGCCTGCTGGCCAGGCGGTCTGAGAACGCCTGGGGTGGGGGAGGCGGAGGAGGCATGGAGGGATGAGCGGGGTGGGGCGGGGGAGACGAGACGGGGTGCTTTGAGCTTTGTGGGGGGGAAGGCGGGGCAGAGAAGCTGGTTGTGTCTGCTGGCGGGGGGGCGTTCCACTGGGGCTTCAGGGAGGTGGAGGAGCTGGACCGCGACACTTGGACACACAAACAAACACACGAGTCACATGGATGAGAATAAAAAACATCGACTCCACTAAAACAGGCGTTCCTCACCCACCTGGGGTCTTTCCTGCTAAGTTTCTGTGTCCAATTGGCTTCAGAGCTGGAAAGCCTCCAGCAAACAGCCCACTCAGAGGGGGTCCCGTGGGCGCCGTCCCTCCCGAGGAACCCTGAGAGGCCCCGGCGCCGCTGCACACATCAGCAGAGCTGGTCTTTGGCTCTGAGGAGCCACACAGAGAAAACCAAACAACGGTCTCAGCATCCGATTCATCGCTCCATACATTCACACAGGATGACTTTAAGCCGTTTTTAATGTGTTCGGTTGTTTAAAGGGTGTGGAACTCTAACTCAACACCACGAGGAACATGAGTACATTTTGCACCGTCTAAATCACATGAAACCCCTGAGGGCCAACAGACAGCCCTCCATGACACGGAATGGTTCTTTACGCCTCAGCAGGTTCACACTACAGTACTGTAAACTACAATACTGTGAACCTGGTAACATTATCATTCAGCCATTTCCTCATATGTCTTAAAACAGATTATGAGTTGAATCCAATTCCAAACACATCTTGTGTGTTGTGTTTGCTCTTCAATGCAATCATTCTGTTTTTGACTGCATCCTTTTCTGTTGTAGAGCATTTCTCGCTGAAGTGTGAACTGGGTGTGTATGTGTGTGTGTGTGTGCGTGTGTGTGTGTGTGTGTGTGTGTGTGTGTGTGTGTGTGTGTGTGTGTGTGTGTGTGTGTGTGTGTGTGTGTGTGTGTGTGTGTGTGTGTGTGAGATCTTACTGTCTACCACAGGGGCGCTACGGTCGTTGACCTGTGTGACCTTCTTGAGCCTGGTTCCTTTCTGGATGTCGGCCAGCAGGGCGCTCCTTTCTCCTCCTCCACCCAGCTGGAGCTTAGGAGGCTCTGATGGATACTATCACACAGCAGGAAAAAAAAAAAAAGAGTTCTGTATTGTGTTCTGCATGTGTCGCTGAGACGTTAAGTACTAGTGCAGAAACTGATGATTTGTAATTGAGAGTAATTAAAGTTTTTTCCTTATGTCACAGAAAAAAACTACAGTGTACACTCTGCTGTACAACCATGTGTTGTATAATGAAAAAAATTAATAAACTCTGAATGTTAAATGAATTGCAAATTATTTAGTCTATCAATTATTAGTTTCTCGCATTTAGAAAGAATATATAGTCGCTCCGTTTGCTGCTTTTCCTTTTAATGAGATGCACTGATGCTCAAACAAAGCGACAATTTGATGACATCTTTTTTTGACATCTTGGGTGTTTTCACATGATCTCAGTGTTTGCTTAATCGTATTTAACATAAGGTAACCGTTTTACTTGCTGCGGGAACGTAACACTGTTCTACTTGGAGTCTGCTGTCCTCCTTACTGTGTGTGTGTGTGTGTGTGTGTGTGTGTGTGTGTGTTAATCAATAATGCAAAAAAAAAACAACCAACCTCCAAGATGGGCACGAGCGAGCGTTTAGAATTGCATGAGAGAGTTCGAGTGACACAGCCTCACCTGTGGAGCTCCTGGTGGTGGAGGGGGAGCCGGGGGAGGCGGAGGTGGTGGTGGGGGGGCTGGCATGCTGAGGCCTCAGATACCTGCAGAAACAAACAGAGTCCTTCTGCTAATCGTGCACCACAGTCACTGCCTGGATTCTATTTCCCTTCCTGAAACCTCTACTCTGATAAGGGGAACATTCCACGACCTCGACTCTGGAAAGGAAGAGCTTTCACCAAAGCACGGAGAAAAACAGGAAACGGCGAACGCTCCATCCTCTGCACAGAAATCTGACACACCACCAACAACCTCCTCCTCTTCTTCCCACAATGCCCTTTGGCTCTGAGGAGGAACAATGGAGTATGTTGTGTGAAAAGTAATAGACCCCTACCCTTCAGCCACTCAGTGACCAAAGGCGGTAAAAACATGGATAGAAAGGAGCCACACACACACACACACACACACACACTGCGCTCCTTTCTTACATAACACAAATATAGGTTTTGTTTTGGTTTCACCGTCCAGAGGAGACGATAAATTAATGAAACTGATTAACAAAAGCAACTTCTGGTGTACATCTCATCGTGTTGTTGACACTTCAGCTGAAATGAACTGATCCACAGCAGTGACTGAAACCTCTGCCCACACTTCTTTATGTTCTGGAGGAGCTGAAAGCCAGCATTTCATTTGTCTCTCGATTTTTTTTTTTCTTCTCATTGGAATTTGCAGACGTTCCGCATGACCAATTTAACAAAACACTGAACAAAACCTTTTTTTTTTTTTTTTTTTTTAAATTGAATCTGTATGCCCTTATCCAAGTTTGTGTGGCGTGTCCTTGTGTGTTTGTCTGTGCAGTTCATGCCACCACCTAAACAACAAGCAGACTATCCTGTGTTGCTATTTTTATCTTCATATCTGTGTCAAGCAGCCTCGGTGACACTTTAAAGGGAGCCAGGAGGGGATCTGGATGTGGGTGAACCCAGCTTTAGAGGAGCAGCTGGGACATGCGTGAACTCGCACCTCTCAAACCAGTTGTTGGGATTTTTTGACCTGCAGTGCAGCGTGTTATATTTGAAGCCAGAACAACCTGAAAACCACAAGCAGCTGGAAGCAGCAGCTGCTGCAGCTTTTCTGCTTGTTTTATATGGAAGACTTGTAAAAAAAAAAAAAAAAAGAGGTCACAAATACCAAATCCTTATCGTTGTTGACACGACGTTCTGATTGGCGTCTCAGTCAAATGAAGAATTTCCACACTTGTTGCTGACAGTAGTTCTAAAGCTGAATTTCTTACTCAAACTTCAACTACACAGTGTCATTTAACTTATTGGAGATTCATTAAAATGTTGTCTTGTTAGTATGTGGAGGAAACTTTTGTAAACAAAATCTTGGTAAGCACTTTAACACTTAACACATTATAAATGTTCTTTTTTTTTGGCGCCTAGTTTGTTTGTTTTTTTTTTAACTTTAACTCCCTTTCTTAAATATTCATGCCTTTTATTTAAAAAAAAAAATCATAATTTTCCTTGATTTTCAGATAGACAGCAGAAGGTGCCGGGAAAAACACGGCTCACTTGTTGTAAATACGGAATCCTTGACTTATTTTTTTACACATTTCATCACGGGGTTTTGCAAGACAAGAATAACCAGTCAAGAATAACGAGTATGCATGCGCAAAGTCTTACCTTCAGCTAATAAACCCAAGTCCACCTGTTTGCAGGGAAAGCTTCACTTTTTGGATGGAGCGCAGCGAGCTGGACTCATCGCGCCCCGCAGTGCGCGTCAGTGAAAAGCTTCCAAGTTATTTATTGTCAAAAATATCAAAACACTGATCCAGTGTCTGGTTCCTGTACGAGAAATAGAACTTTCATATTTATATCCACATGCAAGTTGGTGGAAAAAAACGTGACAGACCCCACAATACACTCTTCTAGGCTCTGACAGTTTACGGATTGTTTCCTTGCGCGTTCGTTGCGTTGGAGGACGAGGACAAGGCCACACCTTCCCATCCACGCGCGGCGCGACGAGCCAATGAGGACGTGGGTCATCCACTCGACTGATAGGTGAAGTTGGGTTCTCTCACCTTATAGGTGATATATTTAAGGGAAAATAAATACCACGCATACAGAACAACTGGTTCCGTTCAACAGAAGTCTGCGCGTCCTTTAGTTTTATTTTTTTTAAAAGGTTTTTTGTGTAACTCAAACTTATTTCTTTCGTTGTGTGGCGTTTGCGCCCCCTCGTGTTGAAAATAGGGCATTACAACTCCTCAATTTTTTTTAACGAGTACAGTACAGTATTAAACGTATAGTGATCCCTGTGTGGAAATTATTTTCCACAGTTATATGTTTGCACACACATATACAGTATACAGGCCGTATCACATACATAAACACACACACACACACACACACACACACACACACACACACGCACTGACCTAGAGGACTAAGTTTTGTCGCACCCCCCTATTGTTTTTGCATTTTAAATAAATCAGTGTCATCTGCTACATGTTCATTGGAGAGCAGGATACCTGATGTCTGGAAGATATTTTCGGAAAGGTCATCCAAGGTTGTTGTTGGCGATCATCACCATCTTCATCATTTTTATAATGATCATTTTGCGTTTTTCTATCTAATGTCATTCAGAATACCTTCAATGGTCAGGATAAAATCATAAGATTACTTCCCCACACCACAGGATTATATGTATGCAGTAATATTCTGGTTTCAATTCACATAGATCAAGGGAAATTCCCTACTGTAAAATAACAGATAATAATAATAGACTTGCGGCAATTACATGACAAACTTGAGATATATTTAAAAGTTACTGAGCTGGATCCTGAAGGAAGCCGCCATTAGTGAAATATTGTTGTGGTTGAAAAACTAATAACTAGAATGACACTCGGGAGGGCGTGTATCTTCGTCAAGGCCCAACAGTCTCATTTCATTCAGTCAAGCCTCATCTAATATCAGACATATGGCCCAGTAACCATTCACCCTGAATACACTTTGGAAAAATATATTTTATGTGTTATAACCAGAATTTTATGAGTGTTTTATAGCACTCATAAACACCAACTCCTCTGAATAGGTCCTATTTTTTAATGAAGATTTATCAAAATCCATGAATTATTCCCTTAGAAATTAAAGAACACTATTCTACCAGCGATATATTTCAATATGTCACAGAAGGTGGTTAAAAAAATGCTCTGGACTGGCTGTTTTACCTGCATTAGTGGAGGTTTTTTTACTCTCCGAGTCTATCTAGTCTATGTTCATGAATCTCATTTGAGTTTCAAAAAGTGACGTATAAACAAACCATCAATGGTGCATCAGTCATAATCCTGTAATATAAACACTGTTACAGACACACACACACACACACCTCAGAAGTGACAAACTAACCAGGTATGCACCTTTTACCTGATAATTATAATTATGTCTGGGAATGACACACACAAACACACACACACACACACACAAACAAAAAACTAATTTTCTTGTTGTGAGTTGCACATATTTGGTTTTAACTTTTTTTTTGTCACCCTTTAACAGTAAAATATCTTTCTTTTTCTTTTCAGTGCGACTATATCAAACATAAAACAAGTTTTCTTAGTTTCCTTGTCTTATCCATGTTGAAACCTCTGCGATGAAACAGACTAATGAAGCACATGCACTCTCAGTTGAAGCAGTTCCCAGTTTATTACTCATATTTTGCCTTCATTTAAATCACAAACGTACAGTAATCACTGCAAAGCAAAACGCAAAGCTCCTGATTCTGTCTTCAGCAGACCTGCTCCGTCATGTGGACAGGACGCCATCCTTCATTCTGCCACATTTTGCTGTGTGTCAGACTAAAAGCCTTAATTTGATCCATCAAATTGATTTTTTTTTTAAAAATCACACATGAAAACAAAGTCCTTTTTATACCTTCATAAATATCCTCTAACCCCTTTTAAAAACATTTTTAAAAAGGAACATTCTTCATCATAAAACATTATGAAAGTGTAAACATCATATACACAATATTAAATCCCAAAGCATTTCACACTTTATCTGGTGTAGGGAGAGAAAACGGAAAGATTGTGCTTTCTTTAAAAGTCACATTAGGTCGTTGCCAAATATTGAAGCACACAGAAGGGGCATCATTTACATATCAAACTACATTTGTATTGCATCCATTCTGGGGAGGATGATTATGGGATGTTGTTCAAGATGGTTCATCAACCATCATCAAGAACAACTATAAAACATTTTCCGATCACTGTGGTCCCCTGGCCCAAGTCCACAAACAAAATTATTCAATTTAAAAATATTTCACGTAACACAACATTATTCCTACCAGTTCTGGGCTAAAGGTTGAACGTTCCTTGTCATCTTCAACACCACCCTACCCAAAATACAGCAGCTATCAAGTACACAGGTATGCCTCCAAAGAATGAAGTATCTTCATGTACCTAAATCCTTCTTTACTTAAAGCGTCTGGATGAAGCAGTCTTTCATCATCTTCTTCTCCTCCCCTCACCGTTTGTCCTCACAAATCTCTGTGTCTTTCTCCTGCAAGGGGAGGGTTGAACGGGCCCGCCGCTTCTCCTTAAACCGCCCTGAGCGTGACACCTTCATGTTCCTGCGGCACGACTGCTCGTTGAATAACGAATCCAGCTTGGAGTCGTCGTAGGTATCGTCGGAGTAGTGGCTGGAGGTGTTGTTGGGCTCGCACTGAGTTTGTTTGGGTTGGTCACCGCTGGGGTGGCTGGCTGTCGAAGGGGGATCTATATGCTTCTCGGGCTGTGCGAAAGGGTCAAAGTCTGGGTCAAAGGTGTGAGCTGCAGCGGGGTCCTTGGAACCTCCAGACTTCTTCTTTGGCAGGAACGCTTTCCACCATTTGGCCCTTTCTGTCGTCATCTTTCGCCTGGTGGGAGGAGAGCGTCATCAAATGAGATGTCATCAGAAAATCAGCTGTAGCTGCAACATTCACCTCAGCTTTTGCATTGTTAGGGAAGGATCACCTATCACTATAATACCCTGATGCCCTCATCAGATATCCATTTCTCTATTTGCATCTCTTGCCCTATCAAATTGAAATACTTTCATTGAGACTTTATGCTGCCTCTCCGTATATATCAGCATTTCTCACTGATAAAACAACCTCCTTCCAACTGATTCCAAGGGGGGGAAAAAAAAACTAAACAGTGTAACTCTGATTACCCTTTCTGTAAAACAGGTTTAATGAGTCGTGACAACGTAGGGAGCAAACAGCAGCCGTGATTCACAGGTGAACAATGCGTAAAACCCACTCTGAACACTCACCCGCGAAACAACTGGTGTTGTGGACCCAAGACAAGGTGTCAAGTGTTAATGTTCCACCTATGGATACGCTGAGATCTAAATCCACAGGTCAGTGTCTTCTTCTTCTTCTTCTTCAGTGGTGGAAAACAGCAATGAACCCCTTCAAAGTGTCACGCAAGTATCCATTTCACGCACCATCCAGGTGTCCCGCCTCCTCACATCTCCCACCGACTAACAGTTTAATTATTCTTTTTGTTGCTGTCGTGAAAAAAAAAAAAAATCTTCGTCAGTTTTGGAGAAAAGTCCTGAAACAACTGACACATTTCTAAGGAGCGGCTTTCGTCCACTCAACCAGCAGGTTTCCGCCTTCGAAACTCTCATCTCGATACACCTGTACTCGCTTCTGATTGGATGAAGGCGCGCTGCGTGTCACGTGAGCCTCGCTCAGTCGAAGCCACTGTAATGGTGGGTGGGGCCTGAGGTTGCCTGGCAACATAGCCTATGGGAAGCTTAAGACTCTTCAGTGGAAGACAAAAAAAAAATGTCTTTGTATCAGCAGAACCCAACCCCAGCTACAGTTTATTACCCGAACAATGAGCGCCTGTGACTGTCATGCGGTTGCTCAGGTGAAAAAAAAAAAAAACAGGTTGCGCGTTATTGTAGCTGCGACGTCAACCTGTGTCGTCACAGGTGTCCCGCGTCGGGACGTGGCCGCACCAGACGTGCAAATTGTTGCTGGTGGTAAATTCACAATAATAAATGAGGGGAAGCAGTTTGGCCTGGCGCCAGTCCCAACCATGCGTCCGGATGCGTCCGCCTCCAGATCACCTGGAAGGGATCGTTAGTTTTCTACTTCTGTGTGTCTGACTCCAGCGCGCCCACGTGGTTCATCATTTACTGCCCAGGATAAGGGTTCCATTTATTAAAAAAAAAACAAAAAACATTAGGATGTGTGGGAATTACTGAGGGACTGGGTTTCCAGCACTGATGCTCCTGTCATAAATACAGACAAACACAGAAGGGACGGAACACGTGGTGATGGCGTCATGGTGTTGTCATCAGGATCTTCCTATGCCAAAAATAAATAACTATTAATTCACTGGCCCTGCATTCTATTGGGATGTTTTGTTGTTATTAGTTACCAACAAAAATACATCCTATGTTGCAGATCCGGATTTGCTTTTCATAATGCTCCTATAATTCTTACCTTTCACAGATGTATGGAGGGTTTTAAAACATCTTCTCACCTGTATGTTGGTAGATTGGTGTTTCTACCCCATCTCAGTTCTAGAAGTGAACGGACAATTTCAGTGGTCAGTGGACCTGCTTCTATGTGATAAACTTTTTGTTTAAAAGATAAAGAAAGTGAAAAAGATGTTGCAAAATCTGTGTTCAAACCCAAATTCTTCTCATAATGTAATCCACTTTAGGTTGGCAGAGGTGTCGAATATTTTAAATGCTTTATGCAACGCTTGGGGGTGGGTTGGGGGTATAACATTAAAAAATAATTTAGAAATGAAGAGCTAAATTATCATTGATTTTTGTCACTTTACGCAAATATTCACAATTGATTAATTATTTGATAATGTCACATTTAAAAATGCTAAATGTGCCATTTTAACTTTAATATCTTGGTAGATTTTCTTCCTAATATTTAACTTTTACTTAAAACAGCTCTGCGTTATTTTCAATTGAAAGGCAACAACTTAATGATCGCATGGCCTTCACTTAAATTATCCAAATACCTAGATTGACCACATGCCCTGCAGCATGAATGGTCACTGAGCATAGTTTCTTTGGTGATTCATAACTTAGGTTAATCAAAATTGATATAAGCAGTATTAGAAAGTGGTTGCTACATGGGTACTTTCGTCATGTAATTAATTAGTTTTTACTATAATTGATGGTGTTTTACGTGATGAGATTAAGGATTAATATTTAAAAAATGATTAAAAAAGTCAGATTAAATCTGCAATCTCATTATGAAACTTGATATAATTTGTATATACTGTATAATTTGCATATAAAATATAGAAAAGTAATATTTCCCTAAATTCACCAAAAACCTGAACTGTAAAGCATGCACAAATACTTTTTTACTTTTTTAAACTTAAATAAGAATAAAAACGTCTTTTTTTCCCCCTCCATACATTATTTATCGTTCTAAAGCCAAGTTTCAAAGTGTCACCAGATCTTCGTAATTACTGGAATTAAATATCATAGTAGTGACGTTTTTGTTCAGACAGACTGTTTTTCTTAGTATGCACTTGGAATGAAGGAAAGGGTTTCGATACCAGCAGGTGAAAGCATGTCTCTGCTGAGATAAGAAAAAATCAGAGGGAGGAGGGAGGAATCGAGGAATCTCCTTTGTCCTCTCCCTCAATCATTTAGCATGAAAGTTTTTGCATCAACAGGAATGTGTGCCGCTTCCTTGTCAGCACTCAGTGCTAGCAAAGTGGTGAGATTCCATCTCCTCCCATCTACCATCACAGCCGAAACTTCGTAGCTGTATTTCCTCTTTTCACCTGATGCAGAATGTCTTCACTTTATCCTGCCTGCTTCACCTACAGGTAAGTGTGATTCAAATGGATGCTAAAACATTACAGGCCATGCAGATGCCCCTAAAGATGAATGTTTTACAATTTCAAGTCATATTTTTTTGCAATAATTAATATATTCTATTTTTAATGGATACATTATTTAATATTTATTTAGTCTGTAAAAAAATCTGCAAATTGTTGCACACAATTTCTCAGAATCTTGGGTGATGTTAAGAGTTGTCCAGAGAATAAAACCCAAATCTATTCTCAATAATAAATTAAGCTCCACATTTAAGAATCTGGAACTTATTGATCTTTGTAAATTTTTTTATACATAGGGGTTTTTCTGGTCTAAACAACATTACAGTGTTTCCTCACTTCTCCATTTCTCCAACACATGTTTTCCATCTCATATCTGCTCTCCTCCCCATTAAACACAGGTAGTCTCTCTGAAAGTAGATCATTAACTTCAACCAGACCAGATAAAGAAAACATCCAAGCTGAGACTTTTTAAAATATTTTTTTTATAAAACTGAACTATGAATATGAGTCTCTCTTCCACGAGAGCGCGACGTTTCACTGGACATGTGCCAGTCGGTAATGAAGGATTTCCTCAGGGTGAAATGTGAGTAATCCTACAGTGAGACAACGAGGTATGTGGGGAATGTTTGCAGAAAACTAATAGAAACTGTAGTTTGAGATTGAAATAGGGCATAGCATAATCTACCATCTGTTTCTGTCTATCTCTAAAATGATTCTTCAACCACAGATTGCATGAATAATTATTTGTTTTAACAGTGATGTGAGGGTAAACCATCCTATTATTGTACTAGTTCTTTGAGGGGATTATATCAAATGTGGCAAAAAAGTTGAATGTTAAGGTCTTGGGCAGTGTGTTTTATTTGGTCTTGGATTGACAGGCCTGTTAGATGTACGGTCATATTCAAATCAAAGGCTTAGAGTAGCTAAATGAACATTCATTCTTCTGGTGGACGTTGCTGCTCAGTTCAGACAGAGCAGACCAGTGAGGAAGATGAAGAACAGACAGATAGCAAGCGGTCTGAGGATTCTGTAAATGCTTATTCTGAATTAGTGAGGAAGACTCAGATCTGAAGCATTTAAAGCATGTAGGTATCATGAAATCAGTTTGGTTCATGAAAAAAGCCTCCCAGACAAAATACTTCCAGTATTTTAGATGACTAAAGGACTTACCTTTAAGGAATGCTGAACTCTGTTTTGCCTGTAGTGTTTGGAAAAAAATCTCAGACAGGTGGAATTTGTGAATGATAGTGTCACAAATTGTAAAGCATTTTCTGTTTGTGTCATTTAAGATTTAAAAAAAAATAAAAGCACTTGGATCTCAGTAGAATTAATTGCAATATGCAATGCAAATCATTTACCCTGAGAAGAGTTAACACGAGGACTGAGCACTTTTATTTTACTGTTTTATTTTTACACATTGAACTTCACTAATTGATCTGATATTGCCTTCAATGGATAATTGCATTCTAGTCTGAGTATATTTAGGAATTATAATGGTGTCTTACTGCAGTATCTCTGATGACCACTTTAGTTCTTCAAACTAAAAAGAGTTGATAAAAATTTCAATAGACCTAACAGACAGAAAGACTTAGATTAGAACTTACATAAGACACAGGTGATCCTAGAATAAAACAGAGATTTGAAATATAAATAGCATTTAACAGGATCGAGCCAAACAGGTAGATAGATAGATTTATTTAGTGTTTAATATTATTGTGTCTATATTTATGTTATATTGTATTGTGTCTCCTTCCATCATAGTTATTGAAACAATTTTTTCCGTCCTTTGCCTCGTCGCTTTAATTATAAATGCTGGTAAAAGCCAAGCCATAACTTTTTTTGAGGTCTTCAATGTTGCACAAATGATGAAATGATGAAAATTAGTAATGTTTTATATGTAGGAATGTTACTGGGACCATTCTCTGCCATGTGCATTTTTAGCCTTCTTTGTGTAGTCATGGCAACAAAAAAATTCTGCATGCCAAAACATCCATCCTACCTCTGGGGTTAGGATTTACCCTAGAACTGCCCCTGCTAAATTCTTACCAGTAGTTGACTGTGATGCACACTGTTTGGACTGCGTGCCGCTGCACACGTATGTGCTTACCTGTGATGACGGTAAACTCACGTGGCATGTGCGTACGAGTCCAGTCAGTCTTTGTGAAATGATAAACTTGAAAATCCCTTTTTGTCATTGTACTGAACAACAGGTTAAACCAAGGTGTGCTACTCATGGGAAAGAGAATAAGAAAGCAGCCAGTCAGACTGGTAGAGTCAGCTGAGCTAAGCCTCTGAGAGGAAACAGGTGGCTGCTGTACCTCAATAAAGGTAGAAATGACACACTAGCAGAAACACAGTTTCCTTGTCAGACAAGCATGTGTGGACCTTTAAACACAGGTTACATCACATGTAAACATCTTTACATGCAGGAATTTTAAAAGAGCATTTCAGTTGCACTGTCTATGCGACTAGAATGAATTTCATGAGCTTCATGAGGGAAGCAACTGACATTCACCAGAACCTTTGGTCGTAGACACTGAAGATTACACATTTATGAACACAAAAGTTATTCATAAATCATTTATTTTACATTTTGTGTGCTTATCTCAAATGCTAATCTTATCACATACAGAACAAAAACAAATAGGATGCACAGATGTAAACATATAACAATATGTTCATGCACACACACGCATAGAAAGAGAACGATGAGTGTGAGAGACAGAAGGGGGCAGGGAATGATTTGGTTGTCTAACCAGGCACTAACTTGACCCACTACTAACTAGCCCTTTGGAAACTGTTACTGTTTTAATAATCTATATTTCTTTGTAATACCTGAAGAACAGAAATACAACCACACATCACCTTATAGTTTTAATTAACTCCATCTTACCACTGAAGCCACCACATACCACCATCCAATATCTAATTCTTAAGTATTTTAACAATTTGGCCTGCTAAATATTTTGTTCCAAGACAAGTAAAGCAACAAATGAAATTTAATGGAACAGAAAGTAAAACACCTTTATTTTTATGAAAGTGTGAATAGCTATTTAATTCCACCACTTTTGGAAAAGAAAGTCTCATAAAGCTTGACACTCTAGGTTACACACTGCAAACAGACATTTGTTCCCACACACAGCAGTAGAGCATCAGTAGCAGAACGATAATACCAACTACCAATCTGTGAAACATTGTCGCTGTATTGAAATATAGATTACATAAACATGGAAAACTCATGCCAGATGGATATATTGGGAGGGCCTGACTGCAATCCCAGACATCGATTTAAATTTTGTAGTAGGGAACATATTGGCAAAGCAGCCCAGTTGCTTTGAGAGTTCTGGAATTAAACCTGCTCCTCACCACAAAACACGCACTGTCTGCTACTGACCACCAGATGGCGTCTAGCATTCATTCACAGACATGGAGATCAGCTCCCATATTTTGTCGCGCAATTCTGGGCGCTATGAGTCGATCTACCAGAAGATGGCGCTACTGCAGTAAAAAACAACAACTGTACAATTCAAAGAAGAAGAAAAGCCTGAGGAAAGAAGAAGAAGAAGAAGAAGAAGAAGACCAAAAATTGTCGTTCCTGTCATGTAATCATGACAGAACCAAGGTTGTCCTGACGACACGAGTGAACAAAATCAAACTAGTTTGACAAAAAATATTCCGTCATCTTTTTCCGGTAAGAAAAATAAACTGGCAGCTCGTAGTTTTTGGTGGGGATGTTGTGTGGTTGTCTGTAAGTATAAACACCGGCGTTACCTTGTACCGGCTTTAGCTAGCGAACTGGTTTGAGGCAGGATGGTGACGTCTTGAAGAATAGTTGTGTGGCGTTTAGTTAATGTTTAACTTTCACTCTGAATGGCGTGATGAAGGAGTCTGTTGCAGAGGTGATTTAAAAGGTTTAAGTGCACCTTTTCCGTCTTTACCTAAGTTCCATTCGGGAAAGAGAGGAGAAACACGGTCGTCTTAGACAGCTAACGCCGGATGTCTTCTGCTGTTTCCTCACGTCAGCCCCGGTCGCGATGAGCATCCCGAGGTTCGTGTCGTCCGCTGCCCGAAGCTTCGGCTTGTCCTGTCCGGCCGCCGGTCTCCTCTGCCGGCTGCGGGGTCCCGTCTGCGGCACAAGGTGAGGTTCACCCAGAAAGTTTAGTGTGGGTGTCCTTGATGGTCACTCCAGGGAGCCTGACGAGGAAGTTATTGTTTAATTCAACCTCACAAGTGAAATTGTATTTCCAGCTGTTATGTAAAACACACAATACAAGCATCACAGTCCACCATCCCTGAACACAAATGTACACCCTCCCTACTGGCTCACCTGCCCCACACAGCTGTGGTTTTGGTGAACTGGCTCTTTAAGCTCATTGTTACTTACTGACAATGAGGGCAAAGTCAACTTGGCTTACACGCTAAGGCTTCATTTCAAAGTGTTTGACACACAAGAGAAGTGACAACATTTTTCTGCTTCTTATTAGAAGAAATATGTCGTCCAAAAGACAAATGGATCATCTGGAGAGGACAGCAAGCAACTACAGACAGAATGTAAGTCCATTTCTGAGCAAATCAGCCTACGTCTAATACCTGCGTTGTTGAATGGAAGTCAGTCTTTAGGTTATGGATTGTTTATTAAAATCTTTTCTTATGTAATAATTTGTTTTTTCCTGGCTGCCGGACACAGGCTCTGTTTCCAGCTCAGGTGTGCGGTATCGTGAGTGAGTCGGAGACGGTGAAACGTTTGAGAATAGCTGTCCATCCAGACTTCAGTTTCAAAGCTGGACAGTGGTGAGTTGATAACAACTCATTGTTTTGTTAAATTAAGGAAAGAAATTCTTTCTTCAACTTTCTATGTATTTTTTTGTCATTGTTATTTGCAGTTTTACTTCATTTCTCAGTCAAAGGTTCAAATCGAAAAATTCCACATCTCTGAGGCAGTGTTAGGCAACACTGAAGGGATAGTGCTGCTTTCTGTGTTTAACTCATCTCACTTTATTCATATTTGTACTACACAACTAACACAACATGTAATTTATACTTTCAAATTAAGTGCTAAAATAGTTTGATGAATCTACTAGCTGAAAAAGATTAAAGTTATTTTAAGTAAAGTCTGTAAAGGAAAAATATTTAGATGTTTAGTCAATGCCTAAAACAAAGACTTTGTGTACAAATGTGTTATGAACTCCCAGGTCTGATCTAGAAACGTTTTATCACCAGATTCCCAAAAGCATTATTGAAGTGTTCCACAACCTGGTCACAGCGCCTGCAGTGCTGAAAATCACCACATGGTGGCAGCATTGTGTTTAAATTTTGTGTTCTTGCCACTGGACTGCTGTTCTCAGTTTTTCTCTCACAAAACTTCTGCAGTAAACAAGATTTAAAAATCCTAAATAACAATTCAGCACGTGATCCATTTCAACGCTGTTGATCATAGAAAGAATGTATCACATCTGACAAAAACAAATATTTAAATTCTTTAAAAGGGAAGTTTGGGGCTCCCTGTTGAAGCTGCTGCCCCCGCGACCCGATTCCGGATAAGCGGTGGAAGATGGATGGATGGATGGAAAAGTTGTTTTCTGATGTTTGTGTGTGAAGTTGCTGCCCGCGCTGATTTGATTTACACGTGCGTTTGTAGCTTTTATTTAAAAGGTGCTTGAGACTCTGAGGCTTTTTTTCTGACTGGTTCAAACCACTGAGAAATGTTAAAGATTTCAAGCCAACTTTCACTGATTCCTAAAATCCTAATGGCACGTTAAAAAAAAAATTTGATAGCAGAGCTTGTTTTTTTGAGCATGTTTCTATCAGTTAGTGCTTCCAATGCTAATTTGTGCACAGTGCACATGCTGTATATGTACACGGGCCCATACTGTACGTGGGCGGTGGTGAGATATAAAACTGGCAGCCTGTTGCCCTGCGGAGCCTGATAATGAATGTAAATAAATGGAAATCCTTGAGTTTCAGTGTTTCTGAGAAAAAGGCACTGTTTAATTGTTCGTCTCCAGGTGGGAAAGGAGGATGAGGAGAAGGAGAAAGAGGTGGGTGGAACATATGTGTGTGTCTTCACAGTAGATCCATATTTATGATGCCTCTGAGATTTGAGGAGTCGGTGTGTTTCTCTAGTGTAACAGTGGGTCATTGTGTTGGTGGAACACTAGACTAACTGTTCAGAATTGCTGTTTTCCTCAGGGGGTACTTGGCTTTGCTTGTTGATAGACAAATGTTGGATGTAAGTCTGGGACGCTACACTTTGTTTAAATTTACTAGCAGGCAACTTTCCATCTGGTCTGGTTTTGTTCTACTTGTGTTTTGGAACAGGCTGCCCCCCCCCCCTATATGAGGTCAAAGGGCACCACGCCACCTTCATTCACACAGTGACCTTCAGTTCAACATGTTCTACTGAGTTCACTGTTCTTTAGAGATCTGTAAAGTCAGCTGTTCACATCAGTAAGATTTTTGTGAAAAACAATAATTAGGGCGAAGCCCCAGATTGAATGATTGTACTTGTTTTTAATGTACTTTTGTTCAGTCTTTCCAATAAAATGTAATATGAACAGCAGGAAACCTCAGTAAAGACAGGTTTTAAATACTGATTGTATTGATTCATCCAGAGGAAATATCTAATACCACCTGGGCCGGTGTGAAGAGCCCCCCCCCCCATAGAATCTAAAGCCAAAGACAACTAAACTGCATTAATAACTGGCTGCAGCTGCGTGAGACACACCCGGACCTGATTACTACCAGCACTGGTTAATCAAATGGTCGTTTAAATGGACCATTTTCAGCAGCATGAATTCGTTGGTCCTGTCAGTAGCACACGACGCCAAAAACAAAAGAATTCCAGAGGCGATGAGGAAGAAGAAGATGGAATAACCATGTCTGGTAATGTTTACAAAGCTATTTCTAAAGTTCTTGGACTTGACAAATCCACAGAGAAACACATTATCTACAAATGGAGAAGCCTGTGAACCTTTCCAGACGTAACTGACCTTCCAAGAGCACAGCAAAGACTCAATCAGGAAGTCAGAAAAGATCCAAACGCCCAAAGGAACTGCAGAACTCTCTCACCTCAGTAGAGGTCGGTCTCCTCGGCTCCACTGTTCAAACGTGACATCCGGTTCATCCAGACCTGGGAGGTGAAAGCCGCTGTTGTCTGAATTTTTGAACAACATACGTTGATAACCCTCAGAGCTTTAGGGAGAATCTTTGGATTGAGGAACCAAATGCAGCCGTTCTACCAAAACCATACTGCACCTATAGTCAAGCATGGAGATTTCAGTTTAATGCTGCTGGGATGTTTTTCTGCTTCAGGGTCAGACAAAACCCAGACAACAAAGAATTGGTGAAAATGTAGCCTCCTTATCAGAGAGTTCACATATTCACTGATTAATTGTGTGTTGTGGATGTGTGTGTGTGTGTGTGTGTGTGTGTGTGTGTGTGTGTGTGTGTGTGTGCAGGGTGGATTTCTTCATCCCCGGCGTAGAGACAGTGGGAGGTTTCTCCATGTGCTCCAGCCCTGGTTTGCTACAGAGGGAGTGTATCGTTGAACTGGCCGTCAAATATGCCAAACATCCCCCGGCACACTGGATCCACTCCACGGTGAGAGTGGAATCACGTTCACTATTTTCACATGGGACCATAAGTGCGTTACATTTGCAGAAATGGAGCAGGAGTACTGTAGAAAAGTACACCTGGTCCTCCAACACGGACGACTAATGCTTTTAAATTTCCCAGCTCTAGTCTGTGCACAAGGGAAACTCTACTTTCGCTGTTTTTGTCATCCCCGCCCCACCCCACCCTCAACAGTGCACAGTTGGCTCCCAGGTGGCCATGCGTGTCGGAGGCGACTTCTTCTTCGATCCGTCTCCTTCCGACCCGTCTGTGGATCTGCTGCTGGTGGCCGGCGGCGTAGGGATCAACCCGCTGTACTCGATACTGTTACACAGCATAGATTTGCTGCGTGTCAATCACACCTCCGGGGGGCGGAGCTATAACATCGGCTCTATTCACCTCTACTACAGTGCCAAGAACACTGAGGAGCTGCTCTTTAAGGTATGTCCTTATTTGATGGATTTATTTTGCGCGCTAACTCAGGACAATCAATTCTTGCTGCATCTGCCTGCAGTTGCGCTGCAGCATGTAATGAGAAGCTTCAACTTGTTATTACCCCCCCACTGTGTTCCCAGAGCTCCATCATCGAGGCGTGTCGGGAGTTCCCTGACAAGTTCTCCTGCGAGTTCCACGTCACGCAGCAGAGCACAGATGTCGACCCGCATCTCCAGTCGTTTCTCAAACGTGAGCAGCTCCCACTCCCACACGGAAATACTTGTCTTTGTTTAGCAGGGTTAGGGTTGAGCGGCTGTCACGTTCCACCCGCGTCTCTTTGTTGAGACTCATTGCTCATAATGTAGAACAGGCATCATCAAAGTTCTTCCTGTCATATCTGAGTGGATGAATTAATCACCTTGCCTTTTATCTCCCCAGGTGGAAGGGTCACAGAGAAGGAGTTGCAAGCTCATGTGGACCCACAGAGGACTCTGTGCTTCCTGTGCGGGCCGCCGCCCATGATAGAAACCCTTTCAAAAAGCCTGGTGGACCTCAGACTCCCAAAGGACAGAATCCTGTTTGAGAAGTGGTGGTAGAACCTCCAATGAATCCGGGTTGTCCTCTGGGCCGGCGCTCCTTTTTTTTTTTTTTGAGGACTTGCGGGGTGTGGTGAGAATTGGGAGGAACTGAAATATTCCCGTGTTAACAGACGTTATTTCGTGTAGTCAAATGCATGAGGAAGCTTCACTGCCTCTGAAACCTGTGGCTGCATTATGATGGACCACCAGGACCGACCACTCTTTAGTTAGCAGCTGAGTCACGCACAAAAATAAATATTAGTTTTATGTCGTTTAATCCAAACCAAGATGAACGAGCAGACAAAAAAAAAAAAAATCAACTCTGCAGGACACGTTCCAGCTGAAGACTGCAAATGTTTGTTTGATATAGGAGCATCATAAAGCATATGATCTGCCTCGCAGTCTTATGACTGAAGTTCTCTTTAATTTAGTAATATATATATATATACTGTATAATTATTTACTTCATATTTAAAAAAACATTTCACATAATTTGCCATTTTTATAAATATTCATTACCAAAATATATACAAAAAGATTGATTCTGCTTTTGTGCCTGTTGATTTAAAATAAACTTAGCCACTGATTAGCTTAGCATAAAGACCTTGAGCATAGCCCTACTTGCTGTCTTGCCTTCCATCTCGTCTTTATGCCAAGTAAAACTGAGTCATTGGAGCGCCTGGTTTGGGAAAGCGACTAAATTTTTATGCAAAATGTTGAAACAGTTGATTAAAATTCAACGTCTATCAGAATACCTCGTGTATTTTAAAAGCGTGTTCTTAATGGAATGACTCGTATTTATTTTTTGAGAAGTGAACTTTTTGAAGTTGTTTGGCTGATGAGGTTGAGTTACAATAAAGTGAGCGGTTGTTTTCACATTTTTAATCACATGCAAAACTTCACACCAAGTGTATTTTCAGAGTGGAAAACTTAAGTCTCCCACATATTGGCTGGCGTCCCTGCCTGTTTTTACGCGCTCTCACGCTGTAACAGGAAGCAACTCTCACGCACACTTAGTCACACACTCATCCACACACCCAGAGACGCCGAGTCGGTATCCCATGGTGCACCGTAATGGATCCTCCAGGTGGTCTCTGATTGGCTTGGATCACTGAACATCCCTCTCAGGTGTCTGCGAGGTTCTAGTTGTCGTGTCTCAGTGGGGGAGGTGTGTGTGTGTGTGTGTGTGAGGGGGGCTGCACTGTTGACTCATGTTCAAGTTGCTGCTGTATTTCTTCCTCAGGAGGAAAACTTTCTGGTAATAATGTGAGACTTAAAGGAAATAAAATTAAGCAAAAAAAAAAATTTTTTTTAAAACACTTTATTGACCTCGGCTTTTACTCACATCACGCTACTCACACACAACACAAGGTGGTCCAGGAAATAAACAAATAGTTGATTTCTACTTTACATATTCTCTGAAGAGAAAAGGTCAGGCCTCTCAAATCATAATTTTTATTTATTTTTTGGCCTCTTTTTAACATCTAAACCAGCCGACAATTGGATTCATTCGCTGCAGGTCCGTTTCAATGTGGAAGGATGGACAGAAGTCTCTGTTGAAGCAATTTTACAATCGATAACCTGACTCCTCTATAATCGGTTTCCACGGGAACCGTTGACTGAGGAGACGTTCCATTAAAAAAAATTAGTATTTACTTAATGAACATTACAAAACAAAACTTCGTTCACATCCATTGTATTAAGAGATCACATCTTAAGATACGACCAAAACAAAAAGCTTGTTTTTGTTTGGGATTGAATTATAATTGAAACTTTTAATTTTAAATTTTCTGCATTACCTGAAATTCATTCTTTGCAGCGAAGCTTTAAGTCAATGCACATGTATGCGTTTGTATTGATCAAACTTGGAAGTGAACGTCACGCTCAGTGCTGTTGTTTTCCTCTTAAATAATAACCTTTATATATAAAAATACATTGAGCCCAGTCCAATCAGCACTGGTTTAACAGTCCTGTTTCCAGAAAGTAGCAAAATACAACAGCAGACATGAAAATAATACTTAAGGCTGAGACGGGAGACTTGCTGGTAAATCTCAAATACCAACACTACGCTAAAAACTGAGCCAAAGCACAACACTTTCCTATTTTTTGGAGCGACAACCTCGAAGACTCTGGAGCAGAGCGGGCCGAAGCGAACGACACGGTACGAGATGACTAGTCACATGACCGACTACTTCTGGTTTTCAGAGGAGTGAAGCATCCAGATCAACAAGAGTTACTTTGAAGGGCTCCCCCGTGAACTAAACAGGTTGGTTTTCGGCTCCCTCTCGCCCGATGTGTCAACAGACGCCGGAAAACAGCTGCCGTTTGATCCGTTCTTCCATCTTCACTTCCTCCTTGACCCCTCCTCCATCGTCTCGCCGGAACACGTAAGTGCACTTCACCGGCTTCTGCTCAGACGGGGGGATCTTGTCAATGTCCGTTTCCTCTTCCTGCTCCTCGTCATCAAACGCCCTGCTCCCCGGTATGAAGGAGAAGGCCCGCCGATGCTCCGCGTGCTCCCCCCCGTTCTCCCCTCTGTTCTGTGGACTCCCTCCTTTACTGCTCTCGCTGTTCCAGATCTTTCCCCTCTCTCCCTCCTCTGCGCTTCCTCTTAATCTGTCCATCTCTGTCTCTATCACAGGGTTCTCTCTACTCACTTGAATTCCCCCGGCGGACTTCTTCTTTGTCTTGCTGCGACCCCTGAGGTTCAGCATCTGAAACTAGAAAGAAATGTGCGAGACACTTTAGTGCTTTGTGTCATATGTTTTTCTTTCCATCTCTCCAGATACCTGACAAATCACAACAAAGACTCTTTCATTGACGCCTCTATCCCTTACAGTTGGAGGTTGACTACTTGCCTATTATTAGACTTTTCACAGGCTAGGTTGAGTTTGCTGTACATCCCATATTTAGTAACGTGGACTTTTTAATGTCACCTTCTGCGACATAAAGTTACGTATCCTAAAGGCACAACAGAGGGAAGTGACAGATTTGCTGGCGAGATTGAAGAAACACAGAAACAAACCTTGAAGTCTTTTCTCTTGCGCTGCAAAACGGGCCTCTGAAGAAAGAGGATTTGCTTAGTTGACAAACTCCCGTCACTGCAGAGAGAAAGGAGCAGCGTTTTGATTGTGGTTACCCGTTATGTTATAATCTGAAAAACGCAGCTTCTGTTTGCTGCGGTTTGCAAAGTGACAGGTTACAAGACAAAAGCACATCAGCTACTGAGGGTTTTTTTTTTTTCCGCAGCTCTGGCAGATTTAAAAGTGGTTTCATGTTGAGATGAGGATATGATCATAATTTGTGAGATCTCTAACCATCTGTCCTGTCACTGCTAAATCCCCTCCAAACAATGAGACATGCAATATAATTTGTCTACACTGAGTTTAGATTTTATTCAAACTTAAAAGAAAAAGGCAGTTTGAGCAGATTTAGGCTTTTTGAAGCTTTCGTGTTATATTTTTGGTTGTGCTTTCATACCTGTTGGTTTTGACAATCGGAGTAGGCAAAACACACATCAGCCTCCATCCAAATGGAGCCAGAGACTGGAGCAATGGGATGTAGTCTGCCTTCACCACAACACCCTTGATGGTGGACAGTGAAACAATCGCTTAGATGTACATAAGGAAAAAAAAACAAAAAACCCCAGGAAGCCCAACGTAAGCGTTGCACGCCACTTTCCTTCATCTCCACATATTTGTAACGTCTGACAGAAAACAGCTTAAGCCTTCAGGCGCCGAGGATTTCTCAAAGTACACATCTCTTTTTCCCAAGCATTTCAAAACTCAAAAAAAAAAAAAAAAAAAACAGGACCCACATCAACAACAGTCCACTGCTCGACGACGATGGCGTCGTAGGCGGTGTTTGCGGTCTCCTCTGCGGAGCTCTGGAAGATGAACACGCTGTCCACAGTGGAAACCCCGTTGTCTGTCGGAAACAGGACAGATAGACAGGAGCAGGAATGTGAATCAGGAGTTAGCGAGCCATATTTTGTACTCTCCAATTTCGCACTATTGATCCCTCCTTCCATTCAGCTGGAGTGTAGACATTCCAGGGAGGGGGGCTGGACGGTGACTCATGGGGTAAGTCGTAGTTTATGTAGAGATCTACAACATCAGCAGCTTTCTACTCTCGTCAAGAGCTGAAAAAGAACTTCAACCTGTAAAAGAGACACTGTAGGACTTGTGGATGAAAGTGCCGAGTCAGTTCTATTAAGGTAAACTCTGACATACAACACAAAAATAAAACTGTCAAACTTCTAAAGCAGCCAACGTGACTATAAATTTGTTGTCTCTTTGCTACTCTGATGCCACGGCCGTTAAACGCACCGTTATCACCCTCGAGGTGGAAGAACCCGTCAACGAGAAGAGCCCCGCTGGTGAAATGGTGCGTCATGTGGTCGAGCCAGTGCGTGTCCACGTCCGTGATCAGGCCTGCCTCCTTTTGCACTTGCAACGGCACCCTGAGGGAATAAAACCTCAGAGAAGTGTTCAGCTCCTCGCTGTGATTGTACAAGGCAAAGAGCTGCATCCCTACAGACACAAAAAAGACAAAACGCACAACCTTGTGTGTTGATGATTTGTCCGACAGACACGTGCAAGCAGGAGCCTGGTTACTCACGAGCCTGCTCTGATGAGGTTGGCGGTGATGATCGGTTGTGTTTCTCAGAACCTTTGAGCTGGATGTGGTTGTTGTTGTGTGTCGTCACTCTGCCGTCCGTCCAGCCGGAGCTGTACCTCCTGGGGTCCAGTTCTGGGGAGCTGGGCCAGCTGTCAGAGCTCGAGCTTTGTCTTTCTCTCTGGTCAGAACTACGGATCTCTGGTTGATCCCTCAGCTGTCCGGTTACCTCTGCAGGTTCTGAGGTTCTGGGACACATCGGAATCGCTCGGGATTCGACGGTGATTTGACACCACTGACCCGCGTGTCCAATCACAGGCTTGCTGTGGGTTGAGTCTTTGAGGTTGACTTGTGGGCTCTGGATTTGTTCACCGGATTCCGAAATCGAATCGGGCTTCACCAAAGCCCGATCCAACTCCTGAGGATTGAACCGGTGATGGTCATGTTCTAAATTATTATCATGTGACTCTGTCGGGCTGGTTTTGGCGCTGAAAGGGTGTCGGTGTATGGGCGATGGGCTTGAATGTAAGGAGGACAGCTCGTCAGGGTCCCAGTGTCCCAGGAAACAGGGCGCCCCACCCGGCTGTTGGAGAAAACCTACAAACATCACCCCTTGTTCTGCCACATCCTGGATCTACGAGGATAATAAACACACACACACACACACACACACACACACACACACACACACACACACACACAAATATATTGTTAATATCCATACATGTTAATAAAGTCTATTATAATACTTGAGAAAAAACATAAATATAAAAGAAAATCATTCACAGGGCCACAAATGATTTGCAGTCTCTTCTTCTTCTAGTCAAACAAAGCCTCATTTACACACAAACAAAGGCTGACATACGCAGAGAAGATATTCAGCTAAATAACAACCTACCTAATCATCTGCAAAGATCAAATATTCAAATGACAAAAGGACCTCATTATCTCAACGCACCCGTGTGTGTTCATGTGCGTGACAGCATGTGTGTGTGTGTGTGTGTGTGTGTGTGTGTGTGTGTGTGTGCGCCGCTCCCTCCCGTGGAGCTCTGGTGGTTAATTGTCAGATGATATTTGGGCTGACAGTTTTAGACAGGCTCAACGGGAGAGAAATCAGATTGCAAACTACCACCAAACAATAACGAGACACATCTTCCCCCTATTACCCACTACTTTTGACACTTCACTCATCCATACACACTTAACACATATATAAACAATCTCTTTATTTCTGTCCAACACACTCGCTATTACACACAGTTTTATCAGATGAGTGTGTGTCCCCAGACAGATTGAGAGTGGGCGGGCTAGTAAGTGTTCGAGAAATAGAAGTATAGAATTTGGAAACCGATCACACTCATGCACGTGCGTGTGCAAGTACGCGCGCTCGCGCTCACACACACACACACACACACACACACACACACACACACACACACACACGCACACACACACACACACACACACACACACACACACACCAGGCTGTCAATCTGGTACTGCTCCTGGGTTCTTATCTCCAACTTTCTCTTGCAGCTTGTGATCAGATTGGTTATTCATGTCACGCTTCCGGAACCTATCACATTATACTCAGTGATGTGAATTTCCATCCAATCAGGTTTCCCTTTGTGCTCTATGGGTGTTCAGATGCAAATCTATTCAACAGAGCACATTTTCATTTCCCATTGTAGGATTGTTGGCAAATTCATGAGCAGAGGGACTAAAAGTGAGTTTTACAGCTGGTAAATGTCACTGATGACGCCGCCGTCAGCAGGATGTATGAAGGTTGAGTCTGGCTATAGTTTATGTTTGCTTCTGTAACCTTCTATTTGTTACAGGGTCTCAGTCTGTTGCGTAGTTACGGAATACTGATGTGTCAAAAGTAAATGGGAAGCCAATTTTATGGAAAAAAACCCCCAAAACATCCTGGCAGGTAAATTTGCAATTTTTAAAATGGAAAACCTCTAATCAAATTTGCTCAAGTTGAATAAAAGAAGCTCTGTATGTCAGCGCGAGGAGCAGGGAGACCATATGGCACAGACAGGCAATTATGGGCAACTGCCTGTAACCTCTTGAGCGCCGTCGGTTTTCCTCCAGCGTCACACTCGGGTTGCACAAACAGTACAATACGTACAGGGACAAAGCAGGGAGGGGTGTGTTTTACGTAGACCACATGTGTTTAAATTAAAAACCAATCCAAACTCCCACAAAGATGTGTGACAAAGGAAAAGTTGTGCATCCATCTCTGTCACCAGATCTGCCTGGCACCCAGTTGTTCTAGGCTAGTAGCAGCTGACGTAGCCTCGAGCCTTGACTTTGCATGGGGCAGATGTGAGGAGCAGGCAATCAAAATTTATTTTGATGAGAAAATCAGTGGCGTTTCCCGCTTATTATAATCATTGGGACGAGAGATCTAGACCCCAAACTGGTCTTCCCATCGGCTAGCAGCATGTCTGCCATTAATACTGAATGCTACCTATTGTCAGGGGTAACATTCTACACCTGAACACATGACGAACAACACAGTTCCTGGGATACACTGATTCAATGTAGCGGCCATAATTAAATCATGATCTAACAAACTCTTTCTGGGTTGGTGTTATTATAAAATTCAATGCTGTTGATTCCATTTATGAAACAACAACTGGACTCTTGTGTTTCGTCTGTAAGATATCCACTAACCGTGTATCCTTTTTTTTTTTTTTTTTAAATGAATTTCTTTAAAAATACCCTACCTAACAACTTCATGTCAAAATCTTCAATCCTTTGAGCAAACAAATAAATTAGAAAGGTAGTCAGTGGAGCACACACTGCAGCGCCGCCAAGGCCCAACACGCCCCTTGGATTCAATCATGTCTTATCCAAAATCAAACTCGCTGTCCTGTAACCATCATTTACGGAGCAGACCCCTCCCTGTGAAAACACATTTAAATCTGGACGACTGGGATGTTTTCTTGAATGCCCAATTGAAAGCATCATAGCCCTGGTGCTCAATCTCTCCAACCTACCATCCAAAAATGACATTTTTTATTACACTGAATGTGAAATAGAAGCACAAACACTGCTCTTATCTCAGGTACCTCCTGTCCCAGGCATCTGTGTTTGAGGACAAACTGATTCAGACTGCATTCCCCATTGAACTCACCCTCTTGACGTAGCTCTGGATTGCTTCTGGATCAGCGGATTGGTGTCCCGCCACACACACATCTGTCTCGAGACAATGTCTTCCCCACCGCAGCTGGTTTTTCTCTGAGCTATTGGGTGAGAAGTTAAATAATTTAAACAAATATTCAGTGCAAAGCATCCATCATGTGTTATTTAGTCCAGTTCAATTCAGCTCTCGTGAACCAGAAAATGTAAAATGTTCTCGTATCGTTCTGACATTACCCCGGACCGTTCCCTTAAGGTTTGTTTCCTGTCCATTATCGCCGCAGCGGTTTCATCACCCGGTTACATTACAGCCTAAACGAGCCTCGACTCTATAGATTCTGGCAGACACGCTCATTTTCACAAGCACTCACTGACCCAGAATGATCATAGCAGAAACATAATGTCAATTCTGGTATGGGGTGAATTCTCCCATTTAAGGTGAGCACACATTCACTGAAAGCACAAAAGGGCTTATTAGACAGAAAAAAGGGGCTGAATTTCCTCCTGCTTCTATCATAAAGGAGTTTCCATACGTTCCTCTTCAGAGTTGGATTGAGGTCAGTGGTAATATTGTTGTTGTGTTCTCTTGAGGCGTGAGTGACATTCTCAGGTAGATTTATAACGCTAGATCAGTCAGATTTTGTTCTTTTATTTTTATGAGAGGTGGTGATGGTGATGGGGACATGAAAGGTGGAATAAAGAGACCAAAGGAGGATGCTGAGGACAAAAGAATAGGGGGGGGGGGTAACCATTACAGAGGAAAGCAGATGAAAGGATGGAGAGATGGTTTCTCTCTTTTAGCATGCCGTTCCTCTCTGGTAAGCGCTGGTGATGCAATCAGCCGTCTCCACGGTGACAGGTGCCAGGAAGCAGCAGGACCACTTGGCAGGAGGGGCATCAGAGGAGCAGCCCGGCACCTGCCTCTGCACTGGGGTACGTGTGCCAGCGTTTGTGTGCGAGGGAGCATGAGCGCCACCGGCTACTCCTTCCACACTCACGGTGAAACACAGTACACAGACCAGCAGACGAGGCTGAGCAGCGTCATTTCTTTAATTGCAAAGAGTATGACAAATGGAAGGTCGCGTAGACAGGGTCATCCAAAGGGGACTCCATCTTTATATAACAGATTTTTCCTTATACTGTAGGTAAATTCTAAAACGCCAATTTCCGATCCATTAGATATAATTTAGATCATTTGTAGTCACAAGAGGGCTAATATATCCATAAGAGGGCACAAGCCTGGGTCTTATTGTGCCGGTCCCAAGCCTATTTAAATAGTTAGGAGCAATAATCTTCAAATACCTTGAATTGTAAATACATAAATATCAAATAAACACAGAGCAGCACTTGGTCATGTGTGACAAACTGATACCCAATCAGTAAATCCACATTCAGAGGTGGTCTGGATCCCAACAGTTTGTCCTGGGGCCTTCTAAATGAATGTCCTCTACTTAGAAACATGAAAAAAGCCACAACAACAGGCATAATGGATTGTACAGCGTCTGATTTCCATTTGGTTCACTGTAATGTAAATTATGTGTTAGCTGCCAAAGTAAGCAGCAGATGTTTATGAACATTCTGTCTGCTTCAAATGATTTCACCACTGAACAAGCAACTGCAATGGCCCAGAATTTTTTAAAAAAGTCACAGTTTTCAGAGCTGTTAAGGCAGGAAAAATTTCATAAACTTTGCACAAAAAAAAAAAAGAAAGCTAGTACAGACAAATCCTTAATTATTCCTGCCTTCTTTGGAAACCTTATGTTCTTTTGTTCTCCTCTAAAAAGTGTTAGTTTGTTTGCTCAGTCTGTCCTACCTGCCAACAAGCAGAAGCTGTTGGAGCACATTGTTTGGACTGATTTCACAATTTCGTCTTAATTCTTGAAAGAAGACAACATTTTACTGAGGTTTCACGATGTCAAATACAGTAAAAAAATAAAAAAAAGTTACCAATACAGGATTGTTGTTTATCCACAATGGAAAAAAAAAAAGTCAGCAGATTCTCTTACAAAAACTTGAGATGCTGAGCTGGCAGAACCTTGATCTTCTTAGAATTCAGGAATATGTTACACATCAAGTTATTTCTGTCTTTTCTGTTTGTCCCAGCGATGTATGAGTTTATTTTGCAGAGAGGGGAAGTGAGATCCAGTCCCAGGCTGGTACCTCGAGATGCATGTTTCCAGGTCTCAGATGGACGTCTCACAAAACTGACCACCCACGATGCAAAGATATGAATAGCCTCTAAACATTCACCATCATCATCAAGTTAGAAGTTTTAGCACCTATAAATAATAATAGTACAAGTAATGTACATGTGAGTGTACTTTATTGTCAGACAGTACGCTGTGTTGTTATGTGTCGTTAAAACAATGTTTGATTAAAGTCTGCAATTCATTTTAGAGAGGCGGCGGTGACATGAAGAGATCTGAGTACCAAAATGTAGCTTTACTGGCTTCCATGACATCTGTAAAGCTGCTCTTTTATCAGTCTGTAAAGTCATCATCTGTTTTATACGTGTCAATACCCATTAATTACGTAACTTATTAAAATAAAGCTAAAACAACGGTGTGTTTAATTCGCATACCTTGGCGTCTCTCGGACCAGCACGGCCCGGTGGAGCTGTCGCTGGAGGTGTGCGTGACGGGGGCCGCAGGGATGCACAAACGGGTGGACGGAAACCAAGACGAAACCCTGGGCGTAGAGTTCTCTGACCTGAACCGGAAGCTCTCTGACCGAGGAGAGACAAAGCACCGACGACACCGACACCTCTGGAGAGAGGAGAATGGGTGAGAAGGGAGGGAGAAAAACATGGTTAAACGTGGGGGAGAGGGGGTGGGGGGGGTCACGGGAAATGTTTGCAACAAGAACATGACAGGTAACAAAATGGGAGAGGAAGATAAGTGGAGAGGTATTTGGAAGTGGAGGAAAGCTGGAACAAAAACGGTGGGGAAAGAAGAAGAGGTGGGGGAACGGTTGTCGACGGGTGTGAAGAAACAAAGACAGAGTATGTTTCATTATGATAAATCCCACCGAACAACAACACGTGACATCTTCACGCTAAATATTAAACTAATTACACCAGGACCACACCAGGCTCGGTTTTTCTCTTGGAAAACACACACACGCGGACACAGACCAGTGTGCAGAGACAGAATTCAGATAGCCTATGGAGGAAGGTGTCTACGGAACACACACACACATAAATAGACACGCACGTGAACACATTTTTGTTGAATATTATCACAATCGCACATACACACACACATTCATCAAAAGGTTGGAGAGACAATGCTATCATAGTGTGTGTTTGGGTGGTATTAGCAGCAATCGCTAACACAGAGCCGGGTTCCCTTATTACAGAATACAATGAGAAGAAAAACCCTTGACTTCAATGGGGAATGGAGGAAATGTTTAGCGGAGATTATCATATGGAAGCAAACTGTCACAGCGAGTCCGCTGGGGGGAAAGGCCAATGTTTGTGAACCCCCCCCCCGCCCCTCGGGGTCGGGTTATTGTAGTAAAGCCCTCGCTCCATTTTGGCTTTTTAGGAAATACATGACTGGCTGTGTGTGTCTGCACCGCTGAGTGAAGCCAGGTGTGTGTGTGTGTGTGAGTGTGTGAGTGTGAAAGAGAGAGCGAGAGCATGGAGAAAGAGATGAGAGAAGAGAAGGGGGACAGCAAAAGGCAGTTAGCGGAGCGATGCTGGAGAGAGACAGCAAAGAGAGATGAGGCTGTCTGTTTGCGCCTGAATGCTTGTCATCCTTTCTCATTCAGTCTCATTTGCATGGGTCTGGAGAAGAGAAAATAACCTGAATAAATTAACTGGAAACACACACACATACACACACATACACACACACACACACACACACACACACATGCAGGCAAACACACTGGAAAGCCATCTCATTTTCAATTTGTTCTCCATCATCATCTCCTGTCTTTTGCAGAAACGCACATTGGAAACACTGGCCAGCGTTTGAGGCTACCAACACACGAACCCAACCCGACAGAGAACCGACCCCCCCAAGAGAATCCAACTGTCGCATCAGATTGGCAAAACTACTCGGAACCACAAGAGCCTTACATCACCCCAACGCTTAAACGGCTGTATGTAAGGACTTATCAGAAGCGACACGGTGGTGATGATAATAATAATAATAATAATACCAGCTGTGGAGACTAGGGTGGAGCGTCAGAGGGGGATAACAGCGATCCTGTCACTGTAAACAGTCATTAGCTGTCATTAGCTCTGCACGGCTGGCATTCACCCACTGACAAGATGCAGGCAAAGCTTTTCATTCAGACAAGCCAAACAGAAGTTATTATGGTATAATTCACCGCTTTAGGCCGGGAAGTGGCTTCATTTACATCGTCTTTCATTGCATTATTTTAAAGAGAGGCTGCGGCAAGCTAATATGGGAAAGGCCCAGGGCTGGAGAAGTCAGACGGAGTTTATGGAGGCTGCTGCCGTGTGTGTGTGTGTGTGTGTGTGTGTGTGTGTGTGTGTGTGTGTGTTTTAGGGAGGTGAAAACATGTGGTGGTGAAGTGTTCAGCACATTTTTGTGACTTTTAGAGTCACAGGAGACACAAAAGCGTGTCAGCTGATCCTTTCTGATCACATGACATCTGCCGCACGCTCTGAGCAGCGCTTCACTTTCTGACCCAGGATTTCACCGGTCGTATTTGGAATGAGTGAGAGTCACCTCCTCCACCAAAGGGCTTATTAATTCCAAGAAAGAAAAAAAGAAAAACTCTGAATTTCTGTGATTATGAAGCTTTTTTTTTTATATGTGTGCTACAGATGTGAGTGTGTACCAACTCATCTTTTCTACCAGTGTGTGTGTGTGTGTTTGTGTTTGTGTGCATGAATGTGTGTGTGCAGGAAAAGGAAAGAAAGAGTTTGTACTAAGCCTGCTAGGTGATGCATGGGGATTACTACTCACAGCCACCCTCAAGGCTTATCCCCCTGCTCGCTGGAGGTTCACGTTTATTTAAATAGCCTTCTAATGACTTGCAGAGGTTTTAGACAAGGATATGTGCCAAAACACTAACTATAAAATAATCAGCTTCCTGAAGCCGGGAGCTCCCCACTGCTTTGGGAATGCAGCTGCCGGCGATGACAGTTATTGGTCAGCATCTGAGAATGAGGGTTGGGTTCACAAAAATGGATGACAAATAGAGACAAGAGGGAGAGAGAAGGGAAAAAAAAGGGCTGGCTGTGGTGAGAACACAGCGTGGGACTTATGGCGCATACAGAACCAAGTACTTGTGATGCTGTTAATGTGTCTGCCATCTTCGCTGGTATTCTCTGACCAGGAGGACTAAAACAGCTCAAAAAAATGCAGAAAACTAGTTCCGAGCTGTCTCATGTTAATATTTCCAACGATTTATCAAAATAACAGTTTGTGTGTTTACCTGGTAAAGTTATGTTGGACAGCAAAGATCTATCATAGTGATGGATTTGTGCTCCACCTGTCCTCTGAGATGAATACATCACAGCTTCTGATAGCAGAGAGTCCACATAGAGCAGAGGGGCTGTATATCATTCTTTGTCACACATATAACATCAGCTGGAGTAAACTCACCCACAGGTATATGGCATACACTGCTGAGCATTAGACACATGTAAGTTTTAATGAGCCGAGTGGGTCTCCGTCTCTGCAGGGCGGCGGAAAGTCATCAGCAGAGTTCAGCTCCTCGCTGTCTGTTCCAGACGCCAGCGTTAGTCACACAACATCACACCTAACTTACTTCCTCACACACCCCTCACACTCCTGAGTCCTCGCTCGTTCTCGTGCCTCTGACTTTTTTTTCTCCTTCTCCTCACCACCCCAGACCTGACAAACAGACCTGGTATCTCCATCTCCGTGACGATCATCCTCTCTCTCTCTCTCTCATCCTCTGCTTCTCTTACACCTCCTTCACTTTCTTCTGCCTCCATTCTGCTCGGCTTTTATTTCCCCTTCACTCCATCGCTTTCCTGCTCACGTTATCTTTTTTTTTTTTTTTTTTTGAGGTTTTTCTGCTCATTATCTGAGTACAGTTTTTGACGACAAAGGAGGCTGGATTACGGTGTCACGCCCGGTTGTTACATTGCTTGTGCCAAATTCTTGCTGACATGTCAGGGTGATGAAATGATTTTGATAAAGGAATAATGAAGATAATGACACCTTTTTGCACAAGAGATTGATGTGTCAGGGTACAGCAGAGAGACACCTACCTGTAAATGGAATACAGCATTGGCTTTTTTGTTGTCTGATGAAATGGGGCTCAAAATCATATATATGATCCACATATAAATCACAGGCCAAATACCTGAAACCTGCATTAATTTCGTCTCATTTCAAAGGTTTTAATGAAAGAGCCACATTTAGAAAAGCTACTTAAGACCCTCTGTTGTCACTGATTCTGGTTTTATCACTAACTAATCAAATTCAAGCAAAACGCAAAAAATAAAATAAAAAATGCTTCAATCCATTTAGAACATTAAGCTCCTTTTCCTGAGAACACAACTCAGATTAACAAACATCCACATCATCTCACATACGTCAGCAAGGATATTTGTTTTTCATTACTGCGTAGGAGTCATCAAGTCACGCTGGCAGGGAAATAATATTATTAATGTGGGCCAAATTGAATTAAAACGCGGATTTGACCGTGGGTTTCCTCAATGTCATGAACTGACATACAGATTCCTTTATCTGCCTCCTACACACACACACACACACACACACACAAACACAAATACAAATAAATCCCTTTACTGGGAATGAGGTCCCTCAATCTCAACAAACAATCAGATAATCCTTCAGGAATCCTTCACTTCTCTTGGTCTCTCCATCACAAATGAAGGGGGAGAGCGAGACAGAGAGAGACAGGCGAACTCCCACTCACAACCGCACGCACACATTCAGTTCACAGTGACTGTGTAAAACCAGATAAGATATACCTTTATTCACCCCACAATGGGGAAATTCCCCCCTTAAAAAAAAAAAAAATCTGCCCTTAAAAATCTACTCTTCCTAAGCAGCTCACTGAGTTTATCACATGAATGACCTGCCTGTCTGTCAAAAGATAACAGCAACTCTCTTAAATGCTTTTAAAGTGTTTTCTTTTTGGTGCGAGTTTGGATGAGCTGTCACCACCGTGAAGGACCTGAGCACGGGTGGTTTCTCTCTTTCGACGTACACATTTCATTTAGCAAATAATGGGGAACAACCTTTAGCATTGAGAGAGACGAGCCGTCCTCGCGTCCATTGTCTGTTTCGGTGACAAGCAGCATTTTAGTGTTGCCAGATATGTCTCAGCCAAACGCTGCCGCCCAACTCATTTGCCAAACACAACTGGGCTGGCTAGAAATGAAGCCGACTGGCAACCGGAACATGATGACTTGGCTTGCAGCGCCATGCCGGCTGTATGTTACAGTGTTGCATTGGAAACCCCTCTAAGAGAGAGCTGGTGGCACCTGCTTTGGCTCGTCGTGATGGAGAGCACAACCTGCAGAAACATTAAGCTGTGAGGAGGGGGGAAAAAAAGAGGTGAATCTTTATTCCACTATCTGTTTCTCCTCTCTTTTCCATCAATCCATCCCTCCCTTCTAGCTCGTCCCGATCCATGTCAACACAATGGTGGAATTAGTATTTTTAGAAACCACACGCCTCTGGAGGATGCTCATCAAATGTTCTGAAGACACTCCAAGCAAACACATACAGAAAGAAAATAAGTACACGTGATCAGACACACTAGTTTTGTCGGTCAAAAACTGATGTACACAATCACACACACACACACACACACATACACACTGGATTAATATAGAGCCATTGTGCTAGACAGATTCAAGGGCATGTCTGCAGTGTGTACAATACAGCTGAATCTGAGAATCACTGAACTCTTTGAACTCCTCTCAACAGACACAACTTTGGCTCATAAGTCACTTTTTTGGCCTCAAGATACTTACAGTAAAAAGAAAAAAAAAAAACAGAGTTAGAGTTGCTGACCCACACATTTCATGTAATTGGTTAAATTCTGAATAGTAACTGTGACTGTTTCACAAGAGGAACACACACTAACTCTGTGGCAACAGTTCAAGATGAAAAGCAGAGCAGGTTTGAATATAAAAAAAAAACAACAACAACAAGGAATATTTAGTAAACCGTGTAAAGATACAGTCATGGAACCCATTCCCACCTCCACACAGGAGGAATGTGAGTCAGATCTGAACGAAGACTCTGTAAACACGCAGTAAGGTTGTGAACTTGTGATCAGATGCTAACGGAATTGCGTTAGAATAAAATAGTCTGCAGGTGATGGTGATTTTTTCAGGGCAGATTTGGTTACATTTTAAAAATATCAATAGAAAATGTAGGGTTTAAAAGATAAATTAAAGCATATAATCTAGTTCTCTTCTGTTGTAGTAATAAAGATGCATAATCTAGATGCATACCTCAGATGAAACAACCACACAACAACAGTAAAGCAAACAAAAAAAAGGAATGCAGAAAAATTAAGGGATAGCTTTAATATAAAGAAGAACTACTCATTCTGAGCACCTGATAAAAAGTTTCCATACCTTCTTTTCCCAACAGGAAATCCAGGAAGTGGTAGGTGTAGGCCACACCTACTTTCGTCTCCACCTGAGGCCGGCGGAGGGTGGAGTAGATATTACCTGGGCTCCGCCTCTCTTCTGCCTTCTGTAACTTAGGAAGCCTACAGCCCATATCTCTGTGATGGAGGAGAGGAGAGTTAAAAAGATGGGAGGTGAACACAAAGACACGGAGGAAGGTGGAAAAGTAAATCTACAGTCAGAGACGAGGAATTGAGGTCCTGAATATACAGAACGCATTAGCACTTCCAATAGTGTGTGTGTGTGTGTGTGTGTGTGTGTGTGTGTGTGTGTGTGTGTGTGTGTGTGTGTGTTTGTGTGTGTGTGTGTGATCGTCGCTCACAAAACTGAAAGCTATTTCTCACATGTGAGCTCGAGCTGCTGGATAATAATGTGTGTGTCTAAAGTTCAGGCACACACACAGAGATGAACACACACACACACACACACACACACACACACACACACACACACACACACACACACACTGCAAAAATACTGAGATATGAAAGTGTCAGCCATTACCTGCTTACTGGGCTGTGATATGGGTGTCTCCTAATCAAACGGGGCTGATTGGGAGCGACATGTTTGATCAGAATAAATTAAAGCAGAAATGAGACTGATTTCCTGCCCTGTCAAGCAAAGCGACATGAGACCAGATCAACGGAGAGGAGAAGAGAGGAGAAGAGAGAGGAGGAGAGAGGAGAGAGGAGAAGAGAGGAGAGAGGAGAAGAGAGGAGAGAGGAGAAGATGTGAATTGACTGATATTAACTATTAGGCTCCCTGAATATTTTAAGGCTTATTCCAGAAAGTACATCAAAAAATGGAACTTGAATGATCCGATGAGATGACATCATCACATCACGTCAAGAGGTCGGTTTTCACGAGTGGGGGTGGGGGGGTGGTGGTGGTGAATTTGGCTTTAAATAATAATGACACAGGTCAGAATGGTGCAGCTCCTCTCCATTCCAGATGATCAACTTCTCTCTGATGCCTTCACATCGGCCACTGGTGGATGTGAGAAGTTATGACTTTTCCGGTCAATATTTTACAAAAATATGGTAAAAACTTGTCAGTAGCTCATTTGAAACTGCAGCTATACTATACTATAGCTAGTATTTCATCACACATTGGACGTATTAGAATCAGTATAGGCACCTGAGGGAGTCGTTGCTACCTGGTTCTACCACTATTTGAGGACGGCCTTTAAAGAGAAGCGAGGCAGTCTCTGCCTATACAGTTATATACATCCAGTAATAATGTTCCTGTGGATGTGTTGATGGTGACTCCCCTTCAAGGGCGATAAGATGCACTTTCTCAAGTTTTTGCTTTTGAGTAATGACCAACGATTGGAAATCTGACAGGGGTGAAGGGTGTGAAAAGAGGACAAGAGGAAATGGGCGTGGTCAAATGCCATCAAGCTAATCCAATGCGACAGCATCCGCACTCCCGAAACCATCACCGTGGTTACACATATTACGGCGCTGGACCACAGCTTGAAAAAGAGCCACGCGGGGAGGTGCGCATCTGCATGTTGGTGAGTGAGCGCCCCCCACCCCACCCCCCCAAAGGCAGGTTTATATCTATATCTCTGTGTCTGTTTGGTGAGCGTGGAGAATGGCACAGTAACTCCCACTGGGCCGAGTGCATGGACGTTAACTCGGCTAACGATCCTAGTAGACTACATTAAACCTGGAGTGTGTGTGTGTGTGTGTGTGTGTGTGTGTGTGTGTGTGTGTGTGTGTGTGTGTGTGTGTGTGTGTGTGTGTGTGTGTGGTGACTGAGAGCTTTGATTGCACATTTGCGTGCATTTCAAAAGGTTACCCAGTGACAAAAGGCAGCATCCTCAATTCGTTTTTTCCGGCCTCATCAGTCTTGAGACGGTACATTCTGTCTCTGAAATCTTGCACACAGCAAGCAATTAAGAATCATTATTCTTTCAACGCAGCGCGATGTTTCACAATGAGGATGAGCAGACGGAGATGGAGGGTCGTCAGACACGCGGGTAATACATGTCATCTTCTCTGTCTCCCTCTCCTCTTCCCGCCATCCTTCTCTCTCCTCTTGAACTCCCGTCTCCACTCGCGTTAACGATTTCAACAAAACTCTTTCCTGACCCGTGCCTTAATACCCTCTCTCTCCTTCAACTGTCGTCATTGATTAGACAAGTCTTTTCTGTCTGTGCAATAGCCTTGATTATCTATCAATCGTCCATTTCCAGTAACTGTGGTCCTTCTCAGGGTGGTGGTCACCTTTGCTAACTCTTGCCCTCGCCTAGATTAGTCTGAGCTAAAATTATTCGTCTTTTCCTGTCATCCCATAACTTAATCCCTTTCCTGTTTCAATATTGAGGCTTTTACATTCCTTCCATCCATCCATTGTTGTTTTCTCTACATTCCTCACTCTCCTTCAATCTCTTCCTCAACGTGTAGTCAGTCAGCGTCTTCCCTCTCGTCCCATCATGTTCCATTATGCCATTCCATGCTCCCTGCCCACCAGCCTTCTTACCCTCTCCATCCGCCCCATCTGTCTGTCTGGTGGCTCAAACCAACCAAAGTGCCCCCCTGCCGAGCCTCCCCGTTCCCATAAAACTACTACAATTACTACAGACAGCCGAGCAGACCCGGCATTATGACTGAGGTAGACTATGTAGAGCCCATTTAAAACACTTTCCCTCCAGGGTTATACTTCAGACTGTTCTCTTTGTAACAGGGACAAAAAGCAGGTTAATGATGGGATGTTTAGAAGGTTGCATCCCTGGATGGATGGGGAAAAAATCTCCTGGAGAGTGAGGCAAGGGGAAGGGCAAAGATGTGTTCAAAATACCAGAAAGACTCTGATAATAATGACATTTACATTTTTGGAGTCAGATTTTTTTTTTCTTTTTGATCCACTTCTCATTGTTAAAATTTCACTTAATCTCAATGCACATTTAACATCAATTAAAACAACATAATCAATAATTGTATTAATTATCTTAATATGTAATCCATTGAAAGTTCTGAACAATTTGTGGTAATTCGCTTACATTTTTGCTGGTGGAACTTCAGCTCTCTAAAAAAATCTGACTGATGTACTCTGAGCTCCAGCATCTCACCATCCTTTTTCTTTTCACGCTAACAGTTCAGCTCCAAAAAAAGGCCTTGCTTCAACAGATGTCTTCTGTCGGTGTAGTTCAGAAACTCATGTCTGGTATAGTGAACAAAACCAGGAGACAAAAACCAAGGTGAAACTCCAGCTCCTGGAGGTACACTTTGGGCTTTTTTTTCCCCACTTTGTGTTGACTTCAAACAGAATCCTTCACTTACTTTCACACAAACAAACAGGCAAAAAAAAAGACCTTGACAGCAAAAAAAACATCAATTAAATAAAGAGTGATGGGAGACAGAGCGACAGACAATAGAAGTGAAAATGAGAGGATGGAGTGAAGACGAAGACAGACTCACGTCTCATTAGAGAGTCGCTTGTAATTGAGAGTTTTGAAATGAGAGTACCGGCAGATTTACGTGAGAGCATAATCCCCTCTATGTCGCTGCTCTCAGAGCTCTCTGTGGCTAACAGGAGGGGAGGGGTCTGCTTTCCAGGAGACAGTATTCATATGATGCAGAGGGAGGGGTACAGGGAGTCAAAGGCTTCCAATGATGAAGATAGAGGACAGCTTCATCGTTTGCTCTAACACCAACTTTAGATTACGATGTTTCCGTTGACACCCTAACCCTAGTTGAAAAAAAGCTCTAAAATCCTTTCTGTATTAACAATTAGAAAAGAGTTTAAGGTGTTTTGTCTCAAATATGTTGTCATCAGAAGAGAATTTCTAGCAACGTCGTTGACTACAGTTACTCTGTCCCCTAGAGGAAGAGTGTTAACAGCATTTAATGCATGGTATTTGTGAGTTATGTTCATTTTTTGCACCTCATGCACTGATTCACAGCAAGCGTCAGCAAATAAACCTGTCACCGCCGGCTTCCAGTCTTCTCCTTCATGGAGCTTTATGGGCCTGATGGAAGCTGTAATTCCTGTAGCTTGTGGCTTGGTCCTACAATCTTTTAGTCCAGATTACATGAATCAACACTGTTGTTACTCAGCAGGGAACTGGCAGATATTTGTCAATTACATCCATTGTATATTATAATAGACAGATAAATATCAGTCATATTGCATGATTGAGTAAACTTCAGAATTTGAGATGACAGACGAGGTCCCGGGGAGTTGGCTTTCCTCCCACTGGGCATGAATTCCACTCAGTTTGGTGTGCCGTGACGACGGCGTAAGGGAGAGACAACCAGAACAGAAAGATGAGAAAGAGACAAGGGGAGGGGGGCAATAGAGACAAATAGAAAAAGAGAGGAATACAGACAGAGAGCAGACCGGGAGCATGACAAGTTGCCTGGAGGGAGGTGCGATTCTCCCAAGCGACACAGTAATCACCTCAAAGGGTGTTTTAATGAGACTACATGGGGATGATAAAAACAAATTATTGTTACGCTGATGTATTGATCTGTCGTGAGGCGCCTGCGACCTATTCTGCTCTGGAAATGAATGGTTTATGAACAAAGACATGCAATAAACCCTGGGTATGGTCTTCAGGTTGACTGTTTGAATTTGAATCTGACATTTTATTCTATTGAGTAAAGAGATTTGAAAACCTGAACCACCTTTTGCACTACCAGTAGAATAAACAAGATGCACAAATGGATGCTTTTGGAAAAGCTTCCAAATGAATCCCCCCATCTTCAAGGTGATCACCCACAATCCCATGTAACTAATTGATGCCACGTGCATTTTGCGGGTGCAGCCTGCTATGAAATGACATGTTTCTGTGCTTGCTTTTCTTCCTCTTTGGCGCCTTCAGCCTCAACCTATCTCCCATCTCACGCACACTCAGCCAACACGTGGGTGCTGTCCATTAACGCCGCTAGTTTGGTGAACGGGAAATGATACATGACAGGTCGCTTACGCACCAAGTCTTTCTCGTTGACACACACACACACACACACACTACTACCCCCTTCCATCTGCCCTGACTCCTTCTTGAGTTCACTTAAACCTGTGACAGTGAGCTGGGGGGGCTTATTTATTACAGGCAGCACATAACAGCACACACACTAATAAGACCTTTTTGTTTCAATTTGAAAGGTGTCCAAAAACATCCCCATAAGTCCTGACTTATTGATTTATCTAGATGTACAGTATCTCTCTTGAAAGCAAGGGCGTCGCTATAACAGATTCTGTATATATTCAATATTTTTTGTGCAAACCCAAAATGTCAAAGCAATGTGTGAAAGAAAATTAACGTCCATGAAATAAACCAACAGTATAGATTTTATGAATTAAAAAAAACACACAACAATATTTGCTTGAAATGATCACTGCTTTCTAATAATAATTTTGTAAAATGCAAGCTTGATTTTTAAACCATGATTGGTTTTATTCTTATTAACATATTCCTGAATATGTTGCAAATGTTCATAGTTTGAATATTTAAGATAAACTTGTACAGTACTGTATATAGGTTCATCTTTATCAGTACATTTAATAAAAACAAATATCATAAATAACGAGAAAACATGAGCAAAGTGTGTGAGATTATTCTGATAAATAGGAGTTAAACTCACCAATCAAGTGGTTCCCAGTGTGTGTGTGTGTGTGAAGTACGGACTGGAACGTCGACGCGCGTCCCCCCCCCCAACCCCCCCTCTGTGATGCGCGTCCCCGTCACGGCTCAGAAAACTGCGGTCCAAGAGGAAAACACGAATCCTCCATTTGGAAACTACAACAGACTGCCGCTGGAGCTCTCGGGGAGCTTATGATAAACACTCCTTCTACCTTTACTGACGCCGGCGTGCGTGAGTGGGGGGCGGCTTTTTGCGCGCATCCCCATCTCTCCCCCCCCCCCCCCATGTCCTCTCTCACTCGCTGCGCGGAGGCTGGACGCCGACAAGCACTCTGAATGAACCCAATGTTGACTTGGAATTACTGAACTACCCTGGATGGTGATTTAAATGTCCAGAAAAGTGATAGCATTCACCAAAAGTAAGGAATCAAAAGTCTTACAGAATTAATTTAGTGTCACTGAAATGACTCCTTTATTCTATAATATCAATTTAAGGTGTTTGATTAAAAATTTGACGCTACCAATGGTATTAAAATTGAATGCTACAGGAGCTACTTCTGAAAATTCATATTTCATAAAGACCTATCCAGACTTATTCATTATTTAGAAACGTCTGACTGGGTGGAGGGGGTGGGGGTGGGGGGGTAGTTGGGTGGGGCTGCTGGGTGGTCACAGGCTGGACAGGACACCCCAGAGAGCCAAGTCACACCACCAGACTGTGACAAAAACAAAAAGCTGTGACCAAGGGATGATGGGCTTGTTGCCAGGGAAAACCTGGAATCCAACCCCGAGTGAAAAGCAGCAGCCACTCACCAGCTGATGGAGAGCATGAGGTGCGAAAGCATCCACCAAACCTGCTCATGGACCATATACAGAATGCTTGAAAATACATACACCCCCCCCCCCACACACACACACAAGAAAACATAAACCGGCATTTGGTGAAAATGAAGAAAATTAGAACTTAACAAGTTTTATTCCTTCAAACACGAACATCCCAACACTGTAAACATGAACAACTGAACAGTGAGATGTGGAACCAAACACAACAGTTTCATCAGTTCAATCTGGCGTCTGCACACAAGATGCTGATGTTAAGAATTATAAAGAAAAACTAAAACTAAATATGTGATCTATACCAGATGCCAAACGTGCTTCTCCAATCACAATTGAACTTTTTTTTTTAAAGTGTATACATTTAAAGTGTATACATTAATTAAGTGCACTTACTGAGGTGAATGTATTAAAATTTTTGTCAATGTCAGTAAAATGCTTTGTGCAAGATCACCTTTGATTATTTTAAAACCCAAAATGCTAAAAGTCACAACCAGGTTAAAGTGAACCATGTACAAGTGAACTTAAGACAAAAAAGAAGATATCTCTCCAAGACATGCTTAATTTTTTACAGTGAGCTAAAACAGCTTTCACCTAGTTTTTCTTCCAAATGTATTTTGATTGATCATAGCTTAAGGTGAATATCAGTCGAAGACGATGGTCTACAACACACAGGCAGTTATAGAAAAAGGAAAGACTTGATAAAAAAGTGATAGTAAATAAGGTGATAAGTGATATCTGTTAACCAGCTCAAATGAGACTAAAAGAGAAGAGAGCACAAAGTAAATATGTTTTTGAAATGAATAGATGGACCGTGTGCCTCTATGCTAAAGCAGAAAAGATAATTACATTAATTAGAATCAATTATAAGGAGGAGCTTCAGAATTGGAGTCAAAGCATCACAACCACACTGGGATGGGGGTGAGGGCGGGGGTCGGGGGCTTACAAAAAAGAAAGGCCTTGCAGAAGCTAAAAGCACAACAAAGAATTAACTATTCCAAAAAATAAATAAAAAAAATACAAAAAGTGACGTTAAGAGTTTCTCTCTTTGGCAAAATGAACAAAAGAAAACGAGACTGTGAGCCCATGTATCAGTCAGTACATTCAAGGTGCAGGACTGCTGGTCAAAAGCTGTCCGACCACACAGCGATGACCCCCCCACCAGCTGTGGCCAGAGTGACTGTGATCAAACCAAGACACTTGAAGTGGAGAAAGGTCCTGTAGTCTGGTGTTAAAACGGGTCTCATAAGACGAGGGTTGGGGAAAGGGACTTTGGAAAAGCGTTAGTTGTTGGGTTGGTTCCAAACATCAATGACGTCCGGAATTCTTCCTGCTAGGATGTTACAGCAACTCTTTGACTCACTGCATCTGAAACAGCAGAGGAACAACATCTGAAGTCGGAAATTATTACCAAACAGGACTAGTCGTTTAAAAGCTAAGATATTACCCAGATTCCAGACGTTCATTGCGTGTTTGTGTAAAAGAATGAATAAACGAGACAGACATAATTATTGGACTAATGCACGGCTGCAGAACATTGTAGCTGAAGTAGGAGAAAATTGATTGTGTAACAGCTAAACTCAGTTCCATAAGTCATTCACACTGATTAACCTGTGATAAAAGCAGGAAAATGTTTCAAAAACTTATAAAGACACAAAACCTCTCCTGTGTCTGTGCTTGGAACGGCGACAATTATTTGTGTACGCACAGGCAGTCCATTCCTCAGATGTCCAGTGGTAGAATAACGCCATCTAGTGGCCAAAGCGAACATTGCACTTTGTGGACTGCTAAATGACTGAACAAGCTAAAACAACAGCTAACATTTATTCATTTATTATCGGTTCCTCAAAACAACTCACATCAACATGTAAGCACTGTTATTCTAAAGTGTCACCAGAACAAAATCAATTTTTCAAAATGTCAAAATGATCACTGGATTTTGGTATACTTGTATAAACAAGCTTTATGACAGTGGGATCATCAAATTATTTTTAAATGACATTTGCATAAAATGGTGTGGTTATGTCACTTTAAATTTTGTGTTTCTTGTATTTGACCGTTCCAAGGAGATGTACAGTAACTGTATGAGTAGACATACAATAAATCCTTCAGGTGTGTTAAATGAGAAACAAGAAGAACTGCAAAGAAAAAAGCAACAGCTTTCATTAGTTTACCTGAAACTAACAAATTTATACAATGACAAATCTCTGTCTGTCTGCACTCACAGACTGAACGTCTGCTCCATGTGATGGAAGGACACATTTCAAATATCAGGCATCAATCATCATATGGGGAGAAAATAAAGATGTTTTTATTCAGTGCCAAAAAAGACATTCTAATAATTTTTTTTCAATATCAGTGTTTCTTTTTTTAAAAATTAGTTTTTCTTTCATGTCTACATTAATGATGCCATCCCACTAGACTTCTAAGGTTCTAAAATTTACAAGTGATCTGTGTTTCTTTGAGACTGAAAGACCACGACATCAGATCGGATTCCAAGTAAATGAAGAGTCACCTGATTAACTGGTTGTGTCCTCTGGCCGTCCATCCACTGAGGTGAGGGGTACTCCGTCTGGGAAAAAAGTAGTAGTAACACAAACAACAACTGACAAATCCACAGAGGACAGTGTGTGTGTGTGTGTGTGTGTGTGTGTGTGTGTGTGTGTGTGTGTGTGTGTGTGTACCTGGTACGTATATGCATTTTGTGAGTAGTTCATTGGCATCTGACTGATGATCCCTCCATAGTTTGAATAGGTGTACATCTGCAAACAGTTAAAACCACAGTGTGAAAAGTTGTGTTTTAATGGCAATCAGAGCAGAAACTAAATCAAATTAAGTCCAACATAGTGAATATTGTAAGAAATGTCTTCAACAGGGATGGAAAGAGGAAAATGTTTTTTCAACTGAACTGTATGATGAACCCGCCCTGAAGCTCAGAGCTTTCCAGTAATTTATAACAGATTTTGAGTGAAATTATTGATAGAAAAACAAAATACAGCAATCTCTCGCGTATTTGTGCTTCAAGATGCCTGGCTACACCTAATTTCTAGTAGGTAGTCACGTGATATCGTACGCGCATGCTATTGGATGACAGCATTTGAAAGTGGGCTGCGTTCCGAGCCTGACGGTACGCAGCCCACTTCGTGCTTCAAGACGCCCGGCTTCACCTCATCGCGGAATTTCGCCATTTGCGGGTGGTCCTGGAACGCATCAACACACGTAACGACGGATCACTGTACTTATTATTGATGACTCCTTTGTAGCAAGTTCTGCCAACTTCTACACCACGCCGTGAATTTGTGAGGTGAAATGCTACGAGCTTTTACATCGGTCTAAGTCGTTTCATATTCATCCAATTGCCAATCCATTAAGAAACGCTCTAATCTTGTTTGATTTTCCTGTTCGCGGAAAATACTTTGTAAAACCGAGTTGGCGCGAGATCATTTTTGATAATAATAATGAAAATACAATACCTATCCCCCCCCTTAAAGTTTCTCAGCAGATTTAGACAATTCACAGAATTGATCAATTTGAATTAAAATAGGTGGAAAGTAGCTAATCAGCAGAGAAAAATTCCATCAGTGCATTAATCATATCACAACCATCTGGTTTTGTCTTTCATGGAAAATTGTAAAAATGTTTCTTATACCTCAGTTTTAGGCTGTTGTAATAAGCTGACTCCCCTGTCAGAGAAAATAAGGTTCCTTTCCATTTCATGGAGGGCATAGAAATCAATAGGATTGATTGATGTGTGTGTTTTGCTTTGTTTCTGTGTTACCTGATTGTAGGGGCTGTTTTGATTGAACATAGGGGCAGACTGGAGTACACCTCCAACAGGCGAGCAGCAAGTACAGTAGTAGTACTGGACAGGACCCGGCCAAGGAGCTGGGTTGGCCAGACGGGGAAAGGACGACCCTAGATTGTGTTGAAATTTACAGTAACTGGCAAAATCCATTTGCACTGAAAACCCAACAGCAAATGAAATACTTCTGGATCGTATAAAAATACATACTGCAGCCCCTTTCCTTCATGATGGCAGGGCCGAGCTTGAGTCTGCGACCATTTAAACTGACTGGTTGCTATGGCAAAATATGCAAAAAGACAAGATGTTGGGAAAAGACAAAGAATTGAACTGCAATTCTACAAAAATCCACACTCACCTCAATGATTGTCTGAATATTGACGTCTTCTTTGAAGTACACAAATCCGTATCTAGGAACACACACGCACACACACGGTTAAAACGCACTGATTAAATGCCATTATCAAGCATGAAATGTCAAAAAATTAAAAAGCTCAAATTAAAGCACTGATTTGAATATTTATTAACAGACTCAATCTCTCCTGGTTTATGCCCACATGCTTTCAAATACTGTAGGTTAACTGACAGATGGAGAGAACAAAAATAAGACATCCATCTTCTTGATTTGACATCTACTGTCAAATTTGGAGTGATTTATTCAGCTAAATCGGATGTTTTGGGGGGTCAGAGGAAGCTGAATAACCCAGACAGAATCCACGCAGACATGGGGAGAACGCACAAACTCCGCAAAGAAAGACAATTAAAAATACTTATACTGTAAAAATGAGTGAGTGAAACTCACCCTTTGCAGATCCCTCCACGGTATGTGATAATTTTTACTTCCCTAATAGTCCCATATCTGGCAAAGTAGTCACGCATTTCGTTTTCATCCACCTGAAAATTGAAATTAATTTATGAATGGATATTAGCCGACAGACTTAGCATCTCCACTCCAACATGAGTTGTATGTTCAAGTAGATCTAAACGTAGTCTTTCAACATTTTCACCATCAGGGACCTGACAAATATGATGAATTTAGCTTTTTGGATGTTACACAAAATGCTCTCTACAAATACAGATTTAACTTCATTGCCACGGTTCCTTAGAATTAAAAATGCTTTTATAACAAGTGCACTCAAGAGGAAGTATTGTTTGCAAACAGAGCGATGTGCTACACCCTGAGATTACTGGATGAACAAGGTTTGGTTCTAAAATAAAAAAGGCAATTTTTCAATGTCCCTAAGCGTTAAAGTTAAGTTTTATCCTTAAATCTCCACCTGTCTTAAACATAACAGCAGTCTACTGTTTTTTCTGAGCCAGGCTCCCAGATGAAGGAATATAGTATGTATACAGACTTCCCAAGCCTTGTGTTAACATCAACAGAGCAGCAAAAACAAAGAAATGCATAAGCCTGAAAAATACCTGAAAAAGGTAATAAAGGTTGATTAACAAGTACACTATTTGTATTTATTACTAATAAATCCAACCACTTTTGATTTTATGAAAACTAAACAAATTTCTATGTATGGGTCATTCTACTGAATTTGTGCAAAGTTCAGAGTTGGAGACACGGGTTAGTTTAAAACTTTATTCAAAACCTAGTTAGTTTAGAACCTAGTTTGTTCAAAACCTGGTGAGTTAGTTAGTTCAAAACCTAGTTAGTTTAAAAATGTAGTTAATTCAAAACTAGTTTGTTTAAAAACCTCATTAGTTTAAAAACTTGGTTAGTTTAACACCTAGTTTGTTCAAAACCTAGTGAGTTTAATACCTAGTTAGTTCAAAACCTAGTTAACAATATTTAACATAAACAGTGTAAACATGAACATAAACAATCAACATAAATAATAATTTAATAATAACATAAATACGTATTATTACTATGTTTGAGTATAATGTCACAATAATGGTGAGACATGCTGTCACTATCTAATTACTGTATTGAGTTTAGATAGATCACAACATAATCTTCGTAAGTACAGATGCTCCTCTACTTACGTTCATTCGTTTTACGTTTTTACTGTAAAATAATTTTGTAAAAAAAATTTTTGCGAGTGAATTTTTGAGTTTAGCGCGCTCTCCATAGTACGAGACGTTCAAACGGTCTTACGTTTGACACTGCGTCCATTGTTCACATGGCGCACAAGACAGCGTGAATGTGCCTTGTCTCTTCCCAGTTCATCGCGTTACCCTTGTGTTAAGACGTTGTATTTATTTGAAATTAATGTTATCATTTTACAGTGTTATGTTTATAATTAATGAATTTGGGGTTTTTATAAGATACGGTAATAGAAGTTATGGATGTACATACAGTATGGTCACACATTACTGGAACGTACAGTTAACAACTTACGTTCCTTTTCATTGATCACCATCTCTGACTGGATTTAGGTTCTATCATGCCATTTAAGGCAACTGATGTTTGACATCCAGCTTACTTTGTATTACAACTAGGTAGGAATTTTATTTTTATCAGTTATACATGCCAACATTCACTGTCATGCAAAAAGCAGTAAATAACACATTTGCACATTTGAAGCGTTTGTGTGCATTTTCACCCATGACTCAGCAATTTTGATCTGTGCATTTGAATGAAGATCCAATTGCAATCCTGAATTCACTAATTTTCCCATATGATCAATCCTTATTCAGATTACCTAAAATGATCAATTACATGTTTGATATTAAAATATTACAAAATATAAATAATATACTTAATCCAGTTGATATAAATATGATCAATATATTTTTGATTTTACCTTCATGTCAATGCCACCAACAAAGACGGCGTTGGGGGTCAGTTTACCCTCGGGGAGAACAAAGCCATTGGACAGCTTCAATGACAGAACGTTGTTAATCCTGGGCTTGTTGTGATCCTTCAAGTAAAACAATTGGGATTACAGTATTGAGCAAATCTAACAATTCGACTTTAAAATTATCTTACAATAATTGCAAAATGCTCCCTGTAGTGTTTTTTTTTTCCTTTTTCACAAGACCAACACTCAATTGAATAGACAATGGTCAGGTGCAGTCATCCACAATATTAAGCTATCTAATGCTAACCATGTGGCATCTGATAAACAACCCAAAAAGTTGAGCGATGTAAAGCAAACACTGCAACACCTACCCCTAATGCAAACTTCATTATTGATAAGTGTGATTAGATTCGCTGACGTCATATTTATCTGCTTAAAATAGCTGAGGTTAGCAATGAGGTCATAGCTGAGGTTAGCAATGAGGTCATAGCTGAGGTTAGCAATGAGGTCATAGCTGAGGTTAGCAATGGCGCGCCAACATCACCTGGAATAATGACTAAAACGTGGAGTGAACGTATTTCAAATTACTGGAATTTGAACAGTTAAACATCTACACAGATTAAAAAAACGTGAACGGCGAGTCAAGACATCATAAAGTTGATCGACAAAATAGCTAATATTAAAATCACGGCGTTACGTGTCTAAGAGCGCCTTTTTTGGGCGAAGCTCGCCAATTAGCTAGCTACCTGCACTAGCAACCTGTAGCGATAGCCTAGTTAGAGGACTGATTAAAAGGTCAAATACTGTTAATTACAAACGACGTTTTTGGATATTATTTTAACAAAAAATTACGGATACCTACCATTTCTAAAATAATTAAAACTATCAAGTTGGTCAAGAACACTCGGAGTTAACTGTTAGTCGTGTTCCTCCTGCTGGACGACGGACACCTCGCAACGCGCTAAAACACGCCCAGCCCTATGATGCGTTCACGTCCAATCAAATCATTGGATTTTCAAAGGCATTCTTCAAAGTTTCTTTTATGGATTAACGTTTTGCTGACCTCTAGGACGCAAAAAAAGGTCCAAAGAACTTCATAGAAAGTTATGCAAGGTACTTTGTTGTCTAAAAGTCTTCAGTTTTTATGAAAAATGTTAATCAGACCTTGAACCAACCACACAACTCTAATGAGTCTTTTGAGATATTTTGTTTAATTCATTCTTCAACACTAAATCACCTTGCAGTGAAAGCCACTTGTTCCACTTCCTCTCTTCTTTTAATGCAGTGCAAATAAGAAATGTTCCTGCTGATGGTTATATATATATATTAAGTTTCATTAAAAGTGATTTTAACCCTTGTGTTTTCCTCAATATTTTGTTCAACTTTTGTTTTTGTTTTATTTTTCAAGTTGTAGCACAGCCAAAAGGGGTACGGTGGATACGGCTTCCATTCATTTGGGCACAATAGTCCGGAAATTACCGTAATTGTAAACACTCCCTCTGAGCACCTTCATAGCCCTAAATGTCACTTTGACATCCTTTGAAATCACATATTTAATCTCCCTGCCATTACAGTACAAAATCTTGCATTCTGAAATGTTGAAATAGTGATACTTGTCAATGTTATTGTATTTTCCATTGTAACCTAATTGTAACACGCATTAACCTGTGTGTGCGTGTGTGTGTGTGTGTGTGCGTGCGTGCGTGCGTGCGTGCGTGTGTGTGTGTGTGTGTGTGTGTGTGTGTGAGAGAGAGAGAGAGATAAAAACAACTATCTTTATTTTTCACAAATATGCAGCTTGACTGAGGGGGTCATTTGTAACCTGAAAATGAGAGAGAGCAAAAAATGCATCTTTTCATTCATTCCCCCCCCTTCTTGAATATGTGAGACATGTGGACACAGCACTCCCCACTCCTGTTCATTCCTGGGAATAACATCTGTGTTCATGAGCAGCACCTACCCTTCAGATAATAATGGTGGCCCTCCAAGACGTCATCCTGGGCATGGTTAATGGGCTCAAGGGTGTGACAATTATTTGTTCCAATTGATGGGTCAGATGCTGATTCATTATGTCCTTTCCATATGGCCATGTCTGGGATATATCTCTGGCAAGGTGTCCAGGAGGCATCCTGACCAAAATGCATGAACCATCTCAGCTGCCTCTGCTCAATGCGGACGAGCAGCAGCTCTACCTTGAGCCTCTCCCAGATGTCTGAGCCCCTCACTAAGGCTGAATCCAGCCACCCAGTGGAGAAAACGCATTTTGCAAGCTTGCACTCCAAAGGTTTCAAAGCACAAGAAAATAAAAATTGTTCTGAATATTAGATCTATTTCTGTCAAAGCTATTTTGATCAATTACATAATATTAGATTGTCGTATAATTTTATTCTGTTTAACGGAAACCTGGCTATGTCAGGATGAGTATGTGTCCCTAAAGGAAGCTACTCTTCCTAGTCACCTAAATTATCAGATCCCTCGGGACTCAGGCCGAGGAGGAGGAGTTGCAGCTATTTATAAATTATGTCTACAACTGAATCCTAAATTTAAGCTGAATTTTAACTTAATTTTAACTGTAACCACAACACCGCCAGATCACACTTATTTTCCTTTGCCTCTCTGAGGAGCTGAGTGAACAGGCCAGTGTGCTCTTAGCACCCTGGTACACCATTGTCTTAGCTATAATACTGAAGAAAATCCTTGTCAATGTCATCTCAAACTGCCTATTCAAAGGGACCATTTGTCCTCTACTTGTCAACATTTGTCCATTGCTGTTTTTCTTCAACCTTGAATTTATCCAGCTGGGGACCTCATCTTCCCCCCTGTTGGCTTCCACTGGGGTATACAGTAGTTCCTGCCTTTGTTCTGTAGTTTGTCTGGATCCTCCTTCACAGGAGGTGCGGTTTCTTCACTGGTTTCTCCAAACTGATAGTTGTAATGACACATTTTCAGATGCATAGCTGTTTACATAATCAGAGATGAACCTTATATTATAAATGATTGCCTTGTTTATTGTTGTAGTTGTCAGCTCACACTCAGCACACACTCAGCAGTGTGTTTGAAAGAGTAACACTAGATGGCAGCATAGTCAATCTGGTCTACTGAAATGTTTTAGTGGAATCCACAGTGACCAGTGTCTTTGCTCCAGGAAGAGTCTGGAGGTTTTAAATTTAGTGGTATAAGTGGCAGCCAGATATCTCGATGATTAGTAGGAGATGAAATACAACTCGCTCCATCACTTTTCTGTAAAGTGTTTTTCTGGATTTTGTTGTTGCTGTTGATGAGTTGGCTTCTGTCAGTATTAAAACCTACTATTAGATAGATAGATAGATAGATACTTTATTAATCCCGGAGGAAATTGCATTGGAGTACAAGTTATGGAAAAAGTGGTCTTAAGGTTTACTGATGCCAATATTACCAAAATATCTTGACATTTTCACGTGACAGTTACACCAAATCATCAGCAAGAGAAAGAGTGGTTTGTGAGTGTGACAACACACCACCCATCTGTTTAAGACAGCCAAATACCTGTCTCATAACCATTAATAGAGGTCCAGCCGGGTATATGATAATGATTTTCTGTCCCAAGAAGCAGACTGATGACTTAATTATAAAATGCTGAGAATCAGTGCAAGACAAATGTGATTCCCTACATTCAAGGCAACATGGTTGCACAGATCATCAGTCTTTTCATTAATGGATGCCATTCAGCCATGCTTTTGGTGAAGGGAATCCTTAGAGTTTAGTCCCATTCTTTAAAAAAGCATGATTCTAATGCGTCTATTAGATGCATTAGGCCAAACATCCTCTAGAAAGAGGTTCTTGAAGAACAAGATAGTCATTTTTCTTTAGCTTAAAGCTGACCCATGACTACCAAGAAGAATAAAATACAGAAATGTCCTCCAAGACTTCCCAAGACTGTGACACCCCTACTCAGTAATTCATTTCATAAATTTGACTTTAGTTTTAGGGGCAAGGGTGCATCGATGCAGAGCTCTCGTCGAGGTCATTGGATTATTTTACTGTTAACTTGAAAAAGAAATACAGTAGCAGCACTTCCTTCCTACAGTGACAAACTGTATATAAGTAGCTGCTGTCTTTTAAGAAGGAAATTAAATAAAAAAATTAATCGCACATTGCATTGCTTTTGTGTCAGTATATATTGCCTTGACCTTGATTTGTGAATACATTAATAAAATTGTCAACAAGAAAAATAATTTCAGTCATTTAGAGAATGTTCCATTTGTCTGTAAATCACAGCAGCTCCGGAAATGTTGACACCACGTCTGGATTCACCTTTCTGTCGGGTATTTACCCTTGACAACGGCATCTTGGCATCTACCCATGAGCAATGAATTCCACAGATGTGACCCTGAGTACTTGAGCAAAAGCCATCACCTTGGTTTCAATCAAATTTTAGAGAGACATTTCATGATTCATTTCAGTGGGTGATTAGGGGTGGCTTCTAAAGTGCCATGACTTCAATTCAAGCAAAATTCTAAACTGCACAGATGTCCTGGGAATAATTAATTTCACCAAAACATAAGGACGTCTACACTTATAAGTCATTAAATCTGTAAATACATACATACATTATGTCCAGTGATCAAATCTGAACACAGAAGTTATAGAAATGTTTCATTCATTGAGGTATTGACTATCATGTGAACAGTTAAAAATATGTTCAGTGTGTTTCAGCCTGTCTACAGTCATGTGCGAGAGTAATTAATAATGGTTTAATTTACAATCTAAAGTAATTAATTTTTTAAAAAGTCATTAAATGAAAGGTTTTTAAATGGGGTTTTTTATGATTTCTGTAGGTCAGCTTCGAGATTCATCAAATTAAAATCTTTATCCACATATGGAAATCCTTTGAGTTTGACATGTTGGTTATTATAATCTTAAGAAGTGATGAATGAAGGTTTTAAACATCAAGGTTTACCATTGAGTCCAGAATGAAAGCTTAAATAAACCCATTTGCAATTCTAAGAGGTAAAAAACAACAACACACACACTCATAAATATGATCGAGCTGTCAAAATATTTCCCGATCTGGTAACACAAAAACTCCACCACACAGGTAAGCGCGACAGATGTGATTTTCTTTACTTGCACGCATAAAATATGAACCCACAGCAGGTTTACGTGTAAAAAAATCCCACTATGATGATCGACTGTGTGTCACAGTGTGAAGATTTTAAGATGCTGTGACGGCCGGGTGGGGAGGGGGGGATGAAGACGACGCGCTCCGAACGTCTGTTTCCTGAACGCAAGCGCACAACCAACCAGCTGTCTTAAGGAAATAATCGCGGAGGGTCGGGAGGTGTGTCGTTCAGCCCCATCCACCCCCCCCCCAACTCCTTCGGTGTGAGTGTATGTGTGAGACACCAGAAGAGAGAAGTTCAGGTTCGTCTGCTCCCTGACGCACGGTTCGATGGCCCGTCCCTGTCCGCGGGCAGCGCTGTTGCGTTCGGGGCGCAGCTGCTTCCAACAGAACTGAGGAATCACAAGTGTCACCATGGCTGAATTTGGTGAGAAGAAGAAGAACGCCGTCGGTCCATCTGTTACTGGCTGGAAAGCGTCGTCAGGAGCCGAAGTGAGTGTGGAGATGCACCGGGGGGACCCGCTGTCAAACGGTAAATGCAGCGGGTCAGGGAGCGCCAGGAGGGTGCAAAACCAATCCAGCTGTGAGTCCCCGACGCGGGAGAACGCGGGTTCGGACGCAGCCTCTCAAGCGATTCCCCGTCGTAGCAGTCTGATCAAGGTATGCATGTAAACGACCATCAACAGAATCCAGTGCAGACCTTAGCATAACCAATCCATGCAAACTGTTGCTTTTTATTACTTCTAATAAGGTGATAAAACAGGCTTTAAAATGTGCTTCATGTCAGCACCTCAGAAGGAGCTTGTGATGATCAAGCTTCTGCTGGAATGTTATGATGATGCCACTGAACATTAATACAGTCAAACCACAAGATCAGTGCTGAATGATGCACATGCTGCATATACATGATGACCTTAGTGTCGAAGCAGAATAATCAGTCACAGAAGCGTTGAAATTTGATGAGCAGAAGCAGCCTGTGCTCAAAGGAGCCGGCCAGGGCCTGGAGGATGGGTCTCTAAAGCATTAAAAGCCTCAGCCGTGACCGTGCAGGATTCTAAACCAGCATAGAAGCCCACTGCCTCGCTCTCCAGGACATGTGTTATGGATATGTGCAGGCTCATACCACAAAACTGCAGCTGGTTATGTCTCCTATTTGCACTCTATCAGCTGTGGAAAGGGTGGAACTAAGGAGAGAAACCACTTGCTGTCGGCTCACAATAAGAAATTGAATTCACTGTGTCCTCTGGGACGCTCATGAATAACCTTGTCCAGTTACTCCAACTGCTTACAGTGAGTTTACATTAATCTAATATGTGTAAACCTTGTGATGCAGACACGACATCTCAGAGTATATGATGGGTTTTTTTGGTTCTAAATCTTATTTATATCTTATCTGCTGACTTTCTGTTCCCGGTTTCAGCCTCAGGCCGTGTGGGAGGCCACGAATTGATCTCTAGTTGCTGCTTGCAAAGACACGATTATACTGTATGAACCTGAGCTTCATCCGCACGTGATTGGCTCACACTCAACAAGACAGGAAACCGGCCAGTTGGCCAATTTCCTGGCACAGTTCATGTTGCAATATTCCTATTAAGTCAAGAGCAGTTGGCGAGGTGATGTCCCTCTTGCTCTCTCGCTAGAATACACATACCTCCTTGCCCACACACAGGCCTGCTCTTGTCTGTCTTCTGCTGGGTTTTCAAAGTGCTGCCAGGCTGACACTGAGAGTTTAAAAAAAAAACCCAGTTTGCATCAGTGAGGTTCAGGCTCTTCATGCTGTGTCTGAAAAGGTGTTAAAGATCTTTTAGCTCTGCATGCAATCACCATGATGGATGCGTTAATATCTAGTGGGTAAAACTTCGCCCGTGTATGGCCTGAGTGTGTGCTCCCATCTGTTTGTATGTTCACTGGGCACATCTAATGCAATGATCCACAAACTGTGCTTGTGTTTGAAGCAGCTGAGGTGAGGATGGATGGAGTTCAGCCCAGGAATCAAGGAGTTATGAACCTATCTGTCGACGCAGCAGCGTGGATTGCTGTTTGATAAAGTGTGGATTGCACACCGTAGGCGTCTGGGTGGAATGCAGGCAGATAAACGGGAAACGTGACATTCCGGTTTGGTTTTAATGGAAGTTGGTCGATTGATGTCCAGTTTGTTCCTCTTTTCTCCTCAGATAAGGTCATAAGTGTACCCTTATTTGTATTCAATCAGTGTGTTGTTCATGCTGTGGTCTGACTGAGATGCAAAGTGAGGCTCCAACTCATTGTGTCTGTTTCAAGTTCATCTTGATGTAGATAACTGTCAGATAGTCTACTGTTTTAGTCTACTGCACTTGCACACACAAATGCACACACACAAACAAACAAACACATTGCTGTACAGCAAATATCTTCTGTCCAATTTTTTCATGCCAGTTTTAAACACGTTATCAATTACTTTTTTTACCTTTTGAGTTATCTACATTCTTTTATTGATTTTTTTAAATTTTTTAATTTTCTCTAAAGCTTATCGTAAGGAGGATTAAAGTTGGACATCTTGTCTGTGGCATGTATCCAAAACCATGTACCTTAGGCTGTCTTGATATATTATCTGCAGGAATTCCAGGGCCTTCAGGTGACTCCTGGTATGTAACCCTGTCCATAAACCAAGACTTAAAGATAGCTTGCAGGATCAAAATGAATCAAAATCTGATCGCTAAAGATTGTGAAGTTCACTAATTAACACGTCTATCTAGTTGGAACTGAACTGTAGAATGTGTGTGTAGCTGTTTCCAGTTATTATGCAAAGCTGAGATAGCCTTTTGGCTCCAGTGTCGTATCGCCATGACAGATATGAATGACAGTGGTAGCTAACTTCTTATCTGACTCTCTGTAAAGATAGCAAATATGCATTCACGAGTTTATTTGTGCTTTGGAGATGTCTGTGTGTGTTTTAGCCTGACGAAACAGGATTAGCCTGAGGCGCTAACACACAGCGGAGAAGTTGAGATATTTACTTCAGAACAGGCCTGAGCACCTCCTGCTATTCAAATTAGCAGCTTAACCTAAATTAGCATTTTGGTCCTCAACATACGAACAGATTTGGTTCTGAGAGGTTGTTTGTAAGTTGAATTGTTCACGAGTCCTTATTTATTAAATTTCGATCTGTAATCGCAATTGGAGGGCATTTAAGAAACCCTTAAAAGCACACAATGTCATGTTGCTGTACAATAAATCCAAATAAAAACATAATATCACATTAAAATATGTACATATAGCCCCGATGTCTACTCTTAAGCACCACTCACTATTCGAGTGATGCGTTTTGAATTCAAATCAGTCTGTGTACGGTAAACTTTACTCCTATAACTTAGTCCTTGAGGAAGATAAAGACATTTATTTTTTAATTTAGTTAGGGTAATAATAACATAAAATAAAGCAAAATACAAATGCGTTTAAATGGTCAGATTTTAAAGAGCCTTCAAATTGCCAAGTCTCTTTGCCGGTCCTGTGATGCATTCAGTCTTTAGATGCAACCTTCAAAGGATGCGTTCACTGAAACTGAGGCACGAATTCTGTCACTGGGTGTTAACTGACTCTCTCTACATATAAAGTACATGCTATGCATTTATAATATATCCCAAGCGACACATGTAAGCTATACATACACACACACATATAATGCCTGTTGTGTGAAAACGTTGTAACCACCTGTTCTGTTCCTCGCTCTGGCAGTAAACACATCTATGCTGTTTGTCAGCTGCATTAACGGTTTGCTGTCTAAGGTGATCTTTTTAAGTCCACCACGTTTAATTTCTCACGGTGTGTTTTAAATTGTGTGTATATGTGTGCCTGACAGTACACAGATCTTCAAAGGTTTGAGGCATAAAAGAGCATCTGCCGCTCGACGTGCCACGAGGTCTGAGCTGTCAAACTGAGCAGTTAAGTCGCTGTGAATGCTCACCATATTTCTTTAATGCATCATTCCTATAAAGTGTGCTGCAGATGGAATGGCATGAATGCAAAACGCTGTACTTTGGCTCATTTTACCCTAGGACACATAATCCACACCCAACACTCGTAGAGAGGCAGGTAGATTATTACGAGCCTGTGATTCATAGATGATGATGTATGAGACACCCGAAACAGGGTGGAGACTAACTATCCCTTTATAATTTTTTTAGTTTGTGTATTGGTTGTTTAGTCCTGAAAAATGTTCATATTAAAATTTCCAAGATTGTGACATGTCTACAAACACACAAACATATTTCCTGTTTTATTATCTTAATAATAAACCAGGAAACACACCTCTACACACACATATCTCTGCTGACAGTGCTGATACTAAAACCCTCAGCCATAGGAATACACTTTTCTTGCCTTGGAGCCCTTTGGGCAATTTCCATCATCCATTGCTTCTGACAGAAGCAATGGTTGAGCCCATGAGTGCATTCCATTTTTTTCTTACTGTAAGGAGATCATAAATTGTTTTATCATTGCAATCAGAGCAGAGCTACAGTGAATCCGTCCTGACATGTAGCTTTATTCAGAATCTTCAAACTACCCGTTTCATTGAGCCTGGAAACAAATTCTAGTAGCAGGATAACACTTCTTACCTTTATAGACACAGTAAAGTCATTTTAATGCCCATTAATGATCTCAAATCATGATTTGTATCTGGATACAGTTGTGTGATGCACCATGGCAGTGCAAAATAAATTTTAAAGAAAGTCTTGGATCTGACTAACAAATTAATCAACTCCCTCTAAGCACAAGAGCCACACAAATGTCAAACATATCAGAGGAACAAACAAGACATTTCATACAAGCTGCCAACTAATCAGCTTGTCTTCACCCCTCTGTCCTCTGACCCTTCGAGTATGGATGGAGGCGTGACCCCGAGCCCCTCCCCACAGGATGGAAATAAAGACAGAGTGATCGTAAATGACAGCAAAACACAGAACAGTCTAACACCGACCTGAAATGAAATGAGTGCACATAAACTAGAGGGACCTTCAGTGTTGCCAAGACCCAACAGTCCCTTTTAACTAAATTAAATCACAATCCCAATTTCAGCAAGACACGTGCCATCAAAATGGACGCGCTCAGTGTTCTGGAAAAGTTAAATTTTTAAAAATAATTTCCAACAGTCTATCCCGATTTTCTCTAAATTTGAATGCCTCTACTTGTCTTTACAAAAATCAGTCAAGTTTAGGCGCGGTTGAAAAATATACAAAGTCAATCAGATTCACTACACAAATAAGGACAAAAAAGAATTTTGGTTTCTTTCTTGCCGTATGCCTGGCCATTCAGTGAAATTTCATTAACTTTCATGTGGTAATCTATGCAAAATAAAAGAAAATAATGACGGTAATTATTATCAGATTTAGAGATACCTTAATCACCCCTAAAAGGATAATCATGTATGACTTAAAGACTTTTTTTTTTGCATATTCCATTCATGATCTTCCCAGTACACCACCTCCCAACCCACCTCCTGGTGGTATTGAACTCCAGGGTAAGAGGCCCTAGAATAAACAATTCCATTAGTCATCCATCATCTGTGGCCTTCACAGCATGCAAGGTCACAGGAAAGAGAGTCTGGCTTCACCTCTAGTTTTCACGTTTTTTATTTTGATGAACAACCATCATGTTTTCTGTCTTAATTAGCGGCTCAACCCAAAACCCACTGATGACCTCCAGCTTCCTTGATGCTGACCCTGAACTGTTGTATTCAATCTTTAATGGTCTTCCAGAGACGCTGTCCTCCAGAAGGCCATGTGTTCTTATGAGCAGGCTAAGGAAAGCACAAGGCATGCCGCTACCTGCAGATAAATACAGAGCGGGCTTTGTATCGGTACGCATGGAGACAGACTGTCATCTGCCAAAGTGCTTCTTTATTTATTATTCTACTTTTGATATTCTCGGTCATTTTCTCAAGTTCCAGCTTGAGATTGCAGATCATCTTTTGCATCCAATCTGTTCTGTCACCCCCCCCCCCATATAGCAGTTCCAGTTGTGTAATATTTAGAAATTTCAGGGTTATTTAACTACAGATATAGTCATCACCAATATTTTTTAAATATCCACTTCATATGAATGTGGTCACTTCTAGTGATTAACAGACAAGCGAATGATCTTCTGACTGTGAAATATTTCTTAAACATTATATCATTTTTACAGCTCAAATATTAATTATTTCAGGGTTGCGTTAACAATTTATTTCACAGTTGAAGAGCAATAAGTTTTCCAAAACCAAAAACAGAGCTATGAGTTAAATGAATACTGGATATAAGGCTTCATAGTTTAAGGCTCCGTAGAAAAAAGATGCCTAAATAACTTTTGGTGCCCCTTTTTAACCTAGATCATACATACGTACATGTTAGCATCACTAGAAATGCTACATTATAAGTTCATTCATTTATTTATCATAGGAATACATCGATCAGTTTTTCCAGCATTCAGGTTTTTAGCAGGTGGATGCAGCGTGACCTTGAATATCCAATAAGGTATACAAATATGACCCGGTTTGAAGGGGTCCCAGTGATTTCCTGCTGTTGAACTCACACACGTGAACATGATAATAATAAATGGTTCAAAATGAGGTGTCACACTGCAGTGACTTTCACATTTACTCATCACTACTGGATCAGGAATCCTCTCTTTCTGTCTGGCTTTCTTTCTTTCTCTCTTCTCTTTGTTGTCACTTCACTCGGCTGTAAGTGGAGCTGCAGGAAAACACTCGGTGACTGGCTGACAGCAGCTTCCTGTTTTGAAGCGCAGTGGTGGTTTTGGAGACTCATCTCACCCTCTGTGACAAAAAAAAAAAAAAAATAGGGCCTGTTTGACGAAGATATCACTCGTGCAGCGTACCTTAACAGAAATGAAGTAAAATGGGATGTCACCAGTAAATGGAGGCCAAACTTCTTTACATGTGGGCGTGTCATGGAGTGTGTTTATAGTTTATTCAAGATTCTTTTTTTTAATTTAAATCAATAGATTCACATTTAATTAACCTTCCTTCCATCTCTCTTAGTTTTAACTTGCTGGGATTATTCATGGATTATCAAATACTACAGTAACATTAGTATTGTGTGGCTTTGTGCTTGAAATCCCCTCTCTATCAGTAATGCATGTTGCCGTCTGACAGACACGTATGTGCATGACAACCTTCACACGAGACATAACTGAATCCAAATTGCTGAACAGGCCACTTGAACAACGCTGTTGCATCCCCCTGCGTCAAACGCCGCCCGAACCGTACCGTCTTTGATTAGATTGTAAAGGAAACCATCCATTGCCGCGGTATGAGTTCTAATCTGATGCTTGTCTAATCAAGGATGACATGTTTCTTAGTGTTTGTGGTGCGTGAACATCTGTGGGGATGCTGTTATTTATGTGGACTTTTCTAAGTTGGAAGCATGTGAGCAGCTGTTGGTGCTGATTCAGCCTCAGAGGGACCATTACTGCTAATACCGCACACACAGGGAGAGATATAGATTGAGACCAACATTAATCTCCGCTACCTGTCACCAAGCAGCACAAAAGGAAAGAGGACGGGGGGGGGGGGTTACTGATGAGAGGCCACCGAATGCTTCTGTGTGAGGCTGCATGCCTCTGTGTGATTTAAGATTTAAGTGTTAGGTTTTGGCTCTGAGTCTTATTCTGACTTGGTGAAGAAGTTTTGGGATCCCGTTGAGGCCGGCAGTAGCCAGCCCATCCAATCACCTACTTGGTGACTTAATGCATGTGGCTTTACCTACACTATATTCATTTAATTCATCCAAAGGGACTAACACTTGCTGCATTAAGTATCGATTTCTTTTAAGCCTCCAAAGGAGCCGAGTGTTGCATCTAGCAGTCCTGAAGGTAGCACAGTAATGTTACTATCAATTAGCGCTGCCCCAAAGATGTCCCTCTGGTTTGCCTCAGCTCCCCCCACCCCCCACTCCTCATACTGTCATCGACGTGACTGATGATGCTCTTGGTGTTCTCTAGCTACCCGTAACGTGCTTTCATTGCTGCATGGCTGCAAGATTGTCGCTGGAATTCTCATCACCACGGGTCACATGTTCCGTGTTCATCCCATGATGAATATATAACAAATAAAATGTCAGAATGCACATTATTAGATGATGTGAATCCACTTGGGGTTGAAGGGGGGACGTCACCAACACGTGTGACTGAATCAACCCACGCTGCAAAAGGTCAGCACACGACAGTAAGCATGTTCTATGGAAACCACTGCACAACAAGGAATACTCAGAACGCATCACCTCAATGCATGCTGGGAAAAACCACCCACCTGTTCCACCAGTACCGCAATTAAGTTGTGAGTTGATTTAGTTGCAGTTTCACTTTACAGCTTGCGTTTCCGGCCAACATCTCATGCATTAATAATTAGCTATAAGAAGATTTTCTCTGCAGATTCACCTCTCAGGTATAAATTGTGTATTCTTGTTTTAAAGCAAAGTTAGATTTGGAAGGCGTCTCTGAGGGGAGAGAAAAATTTGTAACGAGAACAGAAAATCAATTACCTCAACAACAAGTCAACGTTTTATTTTTGTCTGCCACCCAGCTGGTTTTTAGAAGCTAAAATTAACTGTCAGCTTGAATCTGTTCTTCCGTTTTATTTCAGCCGTTTTCAGATGAACAATTAAAGGGGGCTCTTAAAGGAACGGCCATCAACACCCCCCTTTCACTCCTTCTGCCATACCCCCAGGCACCAGGGGTATTTTTAGTGCCTTGTCTCCCTCCCTCCCTGACCACAGCGGCTCAGAAAAACTTGTCACCATTGGAAACACCTCTTCCTCCTAATGAGCCAATTTTGAGGATTTGTGATGATTCTGCGCCCCCTTCCTCCCAGAAACACACACACACACACACACACACACACACACAAACACACACACACACACACACACACCCTCTGAGGAAAACCTTTTCATCCACTGTAAATTATGCTTCCCTTCTATCACATGTTCATTCATATTCTTTCGATGAGACACGTCTGAAGTCCTTTTTTCTTTTCCATGCTTTGTTTTTCCCTTTCATATCAACGCTTCTTTCAGATGAAGTGTTCCCTCCTTTCTTCTCATTAACAACCCGGGGTTTACTTATGCATGGATGAAATGCTTTTAATTAATCTGCCACTGATTAAAATTGCACACATCCCATGTCATTATAAAGATTCTGATCAACCTATTATGTAGTTTAGCTGGTTTTAAGCAAAAAAAAAAAGAAAGAAAGAAAATGTGTCCTGGTCATGGATTCTAAATGGTGGGGAGGATTGTATTTAATGTCTTTTCTTTATTTGAGGAAATATTTGAGGACAATATTTGATCTGATAATTTCTAGATCAATCAATTCAGAAAACAAATGATTAATTGTCAATAAGGTAATTGTTAGTATCAGCCCCCAGTCAGGAATAATTCGAGTACTTAGTACAATTATGTCATCCTGCTTATCCTGCTTTAAATTAGCTTTAGTGAAGTCTTTGATTAAATTTGTCCAGACTCTAAGACGTCCATAATCAAATAGCTTTGCCTACGTACCTGCTTTTTATCTGTTAGTGTAAGGATCTCTGTGGGGGTGACATCCGATCAGTCAATAGATCAGATGGATGGGCTGTAATGGTGAGCTTAGATAAACTGATTGGGTCTGCTGGTGTCATTGTGGAGGAGCAGAATTAGAATGCTGCAGCCGGCTGCCTCTGTCCATTCAGGTATGATTAATGGTGTAATTGCAGAGGCCAAGGGCGAGCTAAGGCTTTCAGCATCGGGAAAAACAATAACAGATTGGGCTGAGGAGGCTTTAGACCAAATAATCTGAGTTCATGTATGGTTACATAAGCTGCTATGCCTTTTAATCCTTTCAGATCCATTCCGGAATAGAAAAATGTTTGTCATGCCTGAGCAAAGAATTGTCCTCAAAGAGAATCACTGTGCTTCTGTCTCTTTTTTCGACTCTTATATTAATACATGTCATCCTTTCATCACCGCCTTCCTCCTTTCTCATCAGGATGGGTCACGTGCCGGTCGCGACAGGAAAAAAACTGTGTCCTTCAGCAGCAGCCTAACAGAGAAGAAGATCAGCAGCGCTGCAGACTGTATCCACTCCATGGTGGGTCAGCAGCTGTGACCCTTTACGTAAAATACCTTTGCATGAAATGTTTTTGGAGTTTTTTGTTCGGTAACGGGCTTCAGAGCCGGTCAGACGCATAACAGAGCAGAGAACAGAACAGAGTCTGCATCGAAAGTCATGATTTCCATTCTTTTCTGGCTTCCAGGTTGAGGGGAGTGAGTTGAAGAAAATCCGAACGAACTCACGTATTTACCAGCGTTACTACCTGTTAGACACAGGCCTCCAGGCTCTGTGTTGGGAGCCGTCCAAGAAGGAGTCAGACAAAGCCCGGATCGCTCTCGCCTCCATACGAGAGGTCAGAAAAATCCGTTTAAAACCGATCCTTCAAATATCAGCATTTATTTTTTCAAAGCATTTGTTTTTTTTTTGTGTGGTTTTTTTGGTATCTCATTTAAGTTCTCATGCTCCCATATTTTAGGTACGAACAGGTCGTAACACAGAAAATTTCCGCACCAGTGGAGTTTATGAGCAGATTTCAGAAGACTGTGCGTTCTCCATCATCTATGGTGAGATGTACGAAAGCCTGGATCTGGTGGCTAATTCTGCTGAGGTGGCCAACATTTGGGTGACCGGCCTAAGGTACGACACAGCAAAGAACGTTTGAAACCTTTGGTTGTGGAAAAACATCACACTCCAGTTCTGTGTTGTGTCCTTACTAAGTTTAAAACAAGAATATTCAAATTAGACTGAATTATATCCACATTAGTTAATGAGATCTGTTGGAGGCATACTGACAAAGTTCCATGTCTTCCTGTCTGTTACATATTTGATGTTACCAACACACCTTAGGTCGTCTGTTTGGTTTAATTTTGAGTTTAAGAAAATTCTAAGTTTAATTAACCAGCTTTTTAGGTTGAAAACATGTGAAGATTACCCTGTGGGAGGAACAAATACGACCACACTTCATGCAAACAACTGAGTCAAGATATAAGACATTGCCCTGAGTGACATATAAATTTATAGAGAGTACCGTTTGTAAATTCTGGAGAGTAATGACATCCTAGTGAGCCGTCTGTTTGTACAGTCCTTTGAGGGCTGCAGTGAATGGCCGGGATTTCACTTTGAACTGATTTTAATGCTGCTGCCTTTTACTCATAACCCCCACCCCCGACCCCCAGGTATCTGATGCAGTATGGGAAACACGCCCTGGACATGCTGGCTAGCAGTCACGACAGTCTCCGTCTCGTCTGGTTGGAGCAGTTGTTCTCGTCCGCCGCCGAATCGGACAGACTTGAAGACGTCGAAGAAGGGATCCGCTTACAGTTGGCTATTAAGTTGATCCAGAGAGTCAACCCGGGGGTGAGCAGCGGCAAAGTGGAGCAGAGGTTCCGGGAGCTTCAAAGAGTCAGGGAGAGGTTGTGCGGTCTCGCTCTCGACGAGGGATCTGGATTTAAAGATCACAGCGATGGCAAAAGACCGGCGATCAGAAACGAGCGCGTCACCAAGGAAGAGTTCATCGAGGTTTTTCATCACTTTTGCACACGTCCAGAGATCTACTTCCTGTTGGTGCAGTTCTCTAGTAACAAGGAGTTCCTGGACACCAAAGATCTGATGAGGTTTCTTGAGGCTGAGCAAGGCATGGCTCACGTGAGTAGTGGAAATGAATCTCAGCTGTCTAATTTTGGGCTTCATCTCTTAATTCCTTTTTCTCGCCGTGTCCTCCAAGGTGAGCGAGGAGACCAGCCTGAAGCTCATCCGGTCCCACGAGCCGTCTGAGGAAGGCCAGCAGCAGGGGTACCTATCGCTGGACGGCTTCACCAGCTACCTCACTTCGCCAGAGTGCCATCTGTTTGACGGGGAGCACCACTCCGTCTGCCAGGACATGTCTCAGCCTTTGTCCCACTACTACATCAACTCCTCCCACAACACCTACCTCATCGAGGACCAGTTCCGAGGTCCGGCTGACATTTCGGGCTACATCCGTGCCCTGAGGATGGGTTGTCGATGCGTTGAGGTGGATGTTTGCGACGGCCCTGAGGAGGAGCCCATTGTGTGCACCGGACACAGTTCATCCCCACCACTGCCTTTGCGCTCTGTGTTGGAGGCAATTGGAAAGTTTGCATTTGTGGCATCAGACTATCCTTTACTTGTATGTATTGAAAACCACTGTTCACAACATCAGCAGAAAGTGATGCTCCAACATCTGGTGGGGACACTGGGGGACAGGTTATACACAAGTACCCCAGAGGAAGGGGAGTCATATCTGCCATCGCCCCATGCCCTAAAACATAGAATTCTACTGAAGGGTAAAAAGCTGGGGCCAGATTGTGATGGGGAAGACGGGGAAGTAAGCGAGGAAGATGAAGGGGCGGAGATGTGTCAAAGGTTGAAAGCCGCCAACAGTGGTGGCGCAACTTCTGGAGAAAACGATAAGGAAGCAGCGCAAAAAAATGTCTCGTTGACATCCGTCAGTCAGTCAAATTCTCTCCCTCCTCCTCCCAAACGTTTCCGACTTCTGAAGGAGCTGTCTGACCTGGTCGCTCTCTGCCGCTCGGTCCGCTTCATCGACTTTCCAAACTCATCCGAAAAACAAAAATCCTGGGAAATCTGTTCCTTTAACGAACCTCTGGCCTTACGTCTCGCTAGCGAGAACCCCGGCGACTTCGTCAACCACAACAAGCACTTCCTGTCGAGGGTGTACCCCAATCCGATGCGTATTGACTCCAGCAACATGAACCCTCAGGACCTGTGGAAGTGCGGTTGCCAGATTGTGTCTATGAATTTCCAGACTGCAGGACTGATGATGGATTTGAACACAGCGTGGTTCAGTCAGAATGGGAGCTGCGGTTATGTCCTGCGGCCAGCCATCATGCGCCAGGAGGTGTCTTATTTCAGCGCCGACACCAGAGACACGGTGCCTGGTGTGTCTCCACAGCTGCTCCACGTGAAGGTGTATTAGATGAATGTGTAGACCACAAGAAATACCTCCAGCGTGTAGGATTTAGAGGGATCTAGTGGCAGAGCAGCATTGTGTTCTAAAATGAGCCTTTCATAACCTTATGGGGAGTGTTCCTTTTCTTGGAGTCTGCCATGTTTCTTTTGGAACCCAGAATGAACCCAGCTGGTGCTTTAGAGGGCTGCTATTGGTTCTCTGGTTCACTTAGACTATTCCAAGTGCACCAAGGGGGGAGGCAAAGGGCGTTCAGTTGGTCGCAGTCTGCAGCCTCACCAATAGATGCCACTAACTCCTCCACTCTGGACCTTAAAAAAAACAATTCGATTATGTTTCTGGTCTTCATCCGTAGCTTGTCTATTGCTCTCTAGCTAAAAAGAAGTTGGGTTGACCCAAATTATTTTAAAAGGGACAATCAAGATAGTGCTTTTCAGTTTTACCTCCAAATAAAGTTGTTTTTATAGTATGGCTAAAGTTGGTTTATTATCAGCAATATGTCAGGAGAGAACAATGGCCATAACTGATAAAGTTAAGCTACAAAGAACAAGACAGAAGTCCTTTACTGCAGTAATTCTCTAAATGGATATTTTTAAAAACCAACATTGAGTGACTTACAGTTTATTGATATTTCTTCCAGGTGATTAGCGGCCAAAACCTGCCAAAGCCGAGGGGGTCGGGGGCCAAAGGAGATGTGGTGGACCCCTACGTGTATGTTGAGATCCACGGTATCCCAGCCGACTGCACGGAGCGGCGCACCAGGACGGTGACCGAGAACGGGGACAACCCCGTCTTCGACGAGAGCTTCGAGTTTCAGATCAACCTGCCGGAGCTCGCCATGGTTCGCTTCGTGGTGCTGGATGATGACTTCATAGGAGATGAGTTCATAGGTCGGTGTCAGGGTCAGAGGTCGGAAAACTTATCACAGATTTTGTAGTTTGACTTTGTAAAAGTTTCAGATTTCTCTAAAAGACGCTGAAATGAAACGTGATCCGTCTCCCTCCACAGGCCAGTACACGATTCCTCTGGAGTGTCTTCAGCCGGGGTACCGACACGTACCACTGCAGTCTTTGACAGGGGAGGAACTTCCCTACGCCAAGCTGTTCGTCCACGTGGCCCTCACCAATCGGAGAGGTGGGGGAAAGCCTCACAAGAGAGGGCTGTCCGTCCGAAAGGCCCGCAAGGGCAGGGACTACACGGCTCTGAGGGACCTGGGGGTCCGGGCCGTGGATGATGTTTTCAAGACGGCGGCTCCCGTGTTGAGAGAAGCCACTGACCTGAGAGAAAACATGCAGGTGTGGAAGATTGAAGATTTCTTATATCTCTTCTTTTTTAAAACATTTATTTTTACATCCTTTAGCTCATATTAAAGATATTTTCTCTGCTTTGATTTAACGATGACCATTTCTAAATACTTGAATAATTTAACACAGTTTGAGTACACGATCATAATTATCAGATTAAAAACAAGATTAGTCCGCTGACTAAAAATTAATGAACTGTAATTCTTACAACTCAGCAAAACAGATTCTAAACATGGATGACTTAATCGAGACTGGTAATGAATCAATGAACTGAAATTATTTCACCAGGAGGAAGTAAATCTGAACTTAGACACCTTAAAGACACGTTTTCTTGATCATTATCGAAGCATTGAACAAAAAGAAGAATGAACTCTCTGAAACTGTTTAGAGCTGATCTAACCTTTAGAAACCAGGTGGAGGTTTAGTCCCCGGTTGCTCGTGTCTCCGGGATCAACGCCACGGCAACAGTTTGTTTAATCGATTGAATGAGACCGTTGACATCTACTTCTCTTCATCTGTTTCATTTCAATCTGAAACACTGCAGATTTACAGCTGCAGCAGAGAGCTGCAGGAGAGCAAATCAATAGTCAAAGGGAAAGACAAATAGCTCTTGGTGGGGTGGCTTTTCATTATTTTGTGTGTGTGTGTGTGTGTGTGCGTGTGTGTGAAAGCAAATCTAGGGGGAGACAGAGCAGGGAAGCAATGTGACAGATGTTATGTTTAATTCATTTTGACATTCTCTCTTCTGTTTTCCATTCGAATCAGGAAGTCAAACAGGAATCTGAACCTTTTATTTTGTCGTTGTTGAAGCTTTTCTGTTTCTTTTGTCAAACAGAACTCTGTGGCGCTGTTCAAGGAGCTGTGCGGGGTGTCGGTGGTCGCTAACCTCATGCAGTGTGTGCTAGCTCTCTGCTCCAGAGTGTCGGGGCCAGACGGGTCGCCTTTACTACTCTTTGACCTCCGCGACCACTACCCCATCTTGGAGCCACAGGGGCCCCTGCCCGACGTTCTACGCCGGGTCGTCTCCTCGTATGAAATGGTGAGGGGGAGGAAGAGGGTCGACGGTAAAATGGTTTTTGGTGTTTCACCAGAGAAAGGACAGAACAAGGCTCACGTCTCTGAAATATACTGAAAGGAAGGAAAGGAGCAAACAAAAGCAGCAGCGATTACAAATCAACCGACCCGAGCCATCTCCTGTCTGCTTGACCTTACAATGGGACCCCCCCTTTCTCCACACACACACACACACACACACACGCACACACACACAGATCAACATTTCCTGCTTAACTGCTATGCTCACAATCACGATGTGACCTCTCATTTGTTAGGAAATAGATGACATTCCATTTGGAACAAACCGCATCAACACTTCGGCCCGGATCCAGTGTGTGTTCGCTTTAAATGAGCTGCAGACGTTGTTCCATCAAGGAGAAAGTTATTTCATCGGTTTAATTCCTGCAAATCCAGCTGGAGAAAACAAAAACAAAAAACTCTTCAGTGGAAAACAAATAGAAAAATAAGAAGAGATAAAGTTGGAGAGGGAAAACATTTGGTGGGGGGCAGAACGGTTAAATGATTTGTGAGTCGGCTCATAGACCAGTCGATAGGGTGGGATAAATCAGTCGGAGTGGCTTTACCTGTCATGAGTGGAGTGATGCATTGTCAGACTATCTGTCCAGCATCTTTCCATTTTATCTACCCATCTCTCTCAACTGGAGCTCCCCCCCACTCTCCACTTTTGATTGTGCTGTGGAGTGGTTAACCCACCTTGCAATATCCAAGTGGTTGCAGCTGCAAACAGCACCGCACTTATTTTTGCCACCTGTCCGACGGCTGCAATCCATCTTTAACAGAAGCATCGCTCAAAGCGGAGTGTATCAGGTTTCACGTTTAGACATTCCCCCCCAGGATTCTGTCGACTGACAGACGGTGAGGGAGGGGGACGCTCAGAGAGAGGTCGTGATGGAGTAAATAAAGCTGTTTCTAGTCTTATTAAGTTATGATGAAGGCTTTGGTGTAAAGACCGTGACGCTTTAATTTAACCGTGGTTGTTTGTCATTGCCAGCTGCGTAAACCTCTTACTGTCTTTTTGCACACAAGTGTGTGTGTGTGTGTGTGTGTGTGTGTGTGTGTGTGTGTGTGTTTGCGCATGCAGTATTCGATGCCTCTTGTCTTTAGCTGAGCAGATCTGAATTGAAAGCCATTAACATTCATCTGAATGTCGTTGGCTTAGTTGATTTCGCACCTCGATCCCGATGCCTGGAGGAAAGCAACAGACTTATGTAATGAGGAGTGTGCGTGTGTGTGTGTGTGTGTATGTGTGTGTGAGTCTGGTTGAAGGTGTTTACAGTAGGGGCGTGTACCGGCACAGGATCTGTGGTTTGAGGAGCGGAAGCTACTTGTCATCCCTGTGTGCATAATTTAATTGCCGATACGTGTTATTTTGCCACAGACAATAAACCGACCTGTTGTGAATAATTGTGTGAATAATGTGATTCATGCACAAATGAGCAAAAGATAGAAAAATGACTTCCTATGCTGCACCACAGCTGTATGTGTTTTATGCTAATAAATGTTTCCCTGCTTCCAGATGGTCCAGGCTAGCAAAGCGGTGATGGAGCATTCTGGTGCAACATACAAGAGGATCCTGCATGTACAGACAATCGGTATGTAGTGTGTGTGAGTGTGTGTAATGCATAGAAAGCAGGCTATGATCATGCTCATGTAACACTAATGAAAACCCCCACACAGTCTCTACAGCTGTGTGGCAGACGGCTGTTTTCCTTTCCCTTTTTCCTCCTCACATCTAAATGGTAGATGCAGTGCCTACCTCTCCTCGTCCTTTATCCCTTTCCTTTCCTTTCCTTTCCTTTCCTTTCCTTTCCTTTCCTTTCCTTTCCTTTCCTTTCCTTTCCTTTCCATCTCTATGTTTTGGGTGGAGTGGGTTTAAATTGACTCATCCCCATCATCAATCACCTGTCAAGTCACATCAGATCATCCTCGGTCACGTCTGTGGTCTTTGACAGATGTTGGTTTATTTCATCCAGACCCTAGAGGGTCATCTGACTTTAGTTGTCTGGCTTATTGTCATAGTGACCAAAAAAAAAAAGAAAAGAAAAAACATCCGCAAACACACGCCCTTCACCACTTCCTGTTACTGATTCAGTCGTCAACTGTCACCCAGAAGACGGTATGATTGACATCTGGAAGCTTGAGTCGCTGACATGGAGCAAAAGTTGATCACGTTACCATTCTGCAGATTCTGGACTGAGATATCTTTCCACATTTAAAGACAGAAATAACTTTTGAAGCATGCACAGAGTTTTCTATGTTGAAATGCTAATTTGAGGGAAGTGTGACAAATAAGAGGACACGAAGGGGGAGAAATTAAAGATCATTGGCTGAGTGTCGGTTTTCTGGGGCCACAGCTCCACTCTGATCTGGGACACATCCTTTGCTTTTGCAGCTTGCAGCGCAGCCGAGTTTAACTGCTTTATGGTGTATCTCAGATATTTGATTCCATGTGTGACTATTCGTATCACTACTGGTAAGTAGCGTGAGATGGCTTAGCCTCGTACACAGCAGGATGACCATCTGATAAAGAGTTACAGCAGAGTCTGAAAGCCTTTTTTATGAATAAAGCTCTTCTTGCGTGTAAAGATGGCAATCAGGTGATCTCAGTCCTGAAGAAAGGGGGAGTGTGTGTGTGCAGCGAGAAGGTAAACAGGTCATTTAGAGGGAGCCATGGGCTGGGTGGTGGCAGAGATGGACGTCTGGAAGATACATCAGAGCCGAGAGATGAAATATAGAGGGAGAAGAAAGCCGTGGGATGATGGATGGCAGAGATGGATCGCCGCAGGGAGAGAGAAGAGAGTGAGCGGACGGTTCATCCAAATAAGAAAAAACGCACATCTAGCAATTCAGATCATTCTGGGTTCGTTTGGCCTCTGGCGACGAGTCATTTTCTTCTGTCTGGTTCATCTCTGACCACATCCAACTCCACTGATAATAGATGTTTCGCACACGACATGGTAGAAGACGGAAGTCACAGCGGTTACACCCAGTGAACGACAGTGTTCCAGTTCAGCTTGAAAACCACATCTGAAATGGGAAAAAAGTTGTTTAAGAAATCGATGGCACGATTCAGGGAAGACGGGCCATCAGGATCTGATGAAGATAAAAACGAATGATTTGCGAGAATCGACAAAAGACACCCGTTCTCCCAATCCAAACTCGTAGAAACAACAAAACCGCTCATCATTTTCTTTCCCATCATTCCAGTTCACACAGAGGTCTGCTGTGTTCTGCTTGGCTGAACCTGGAGGTTATTTTGGCTTGTGGGTCAGGACCTTGTTTCTGTGCTGTGTTTATCTGTGTGTGTACACACACACACACACACACACACACACACACACACACACACACACACACACACACACACACACACACACACACAGGTCCAGTATTGGCATGGAAATAATGTTCTCTCCACTGGCTTCACTTGGTTTCACAGGAAAATAGACACACACTCCCTCTACATCGGCAAGTAGGCTTTGAGTTGCCTAGCAACGGGGCTATAAAGGTTATTATTCAGGCAACTTCTGTAGGTGTGCATGAATGAGGAGCAGCGATAACGTACGTGTGTGCAGGTGTTCATCCATCGCTGAGGACGCTCGGTGGCAGAGAGAGACGGGGTGTGTGTGTGTGTGTGTGTGTGTGTGTGTGTGTGTGTGTGTGTGTGTGTGTGTGTGTGTGAGGAATTTTGAAACGGCGTCGCCATCCGACCCGTTTGCCTCCTCTCAGTATGTTTGTGCATGTGGTCCACAGTCTGGCACGTCTGGGCTCTCGTCAGCGCCTCACAGTGATGTTTGCCTCGTGTTAACCCACTTCCGGGTTTCCATGGTAACAGTGGGACAGTGGCCCTGGGGTGGCCAGAGAAAGGCAGATACACACATTGCACACGCACACACACGCTGAGTAGCCAATGGCCTGATTGCCCCACCCACCCACCCATCTGTATCTTCCATCATCTTCCTCTCATCAATCTATCTTCTGTGTTTTAATTCACTTACAGTTTCTTCTTAGTTACTGACATTTTTTTTATTTTTTATTAGCTGAATGCTAACGTCACCTCCGTGCTAACAAACGCAAAACAGCCACAGGAAGCTGCTGCCTCAAACACGACACACACCTCTTGTGCACCTCCTCTTCATGGTGACAGTTGTTTAAAAATGGGGGGCAGGGGTTCGAGATGTGCGGCCTCTGATTCATGAACACAGACATTGATCCTCTCTCGCTTTCTAACTCAGAAAAACAACACTAAATTTATTTTTTGAAAGAGTATTTGTAAAAACGTTTGTTCAATCCAATCCAACAGGTTTTTTTTTAGTTACTTTCTGAGATCAGAACTGCGTTTGCACGGCGGGAAACACAGCTGCTATCATAAAATAGGCCCACCTCTCGTGTGGATGGTTGCTCATGTATGCACATGAAACAGGTTTGATCAATTTTCATCGGCGTTCAGACATGTTAGATGGTGAATTCTGTTGAAACGCACCTCTCATCTCTTTTTTGGCTCTAGCCATGGAGTTTCACGAGAACCTGCAGAGTCTGGCGACGAAGGAGGGGCTGAAAGGTCGGAAGGTCACTCGGGCGCTGGAGAGTTTCAGCTGGAACATCACCATCCTCAAGGTCGGGAAGCCGCTCACACACTAGTACGCTCACAAAAACCCCAGAGGCCCCAAGTTATCAGAGCATGTTGTGGCCCCTGGTTAGTTACTCATCTATTTTTTTGTTCTCTTTCTACCCGTCTGCCCTCATCTCTTCATCCTACCCTGTACTTCCAACTTTTTGCCTCTCAGGGTCAGGCTGACCTGCTGAAACACGCCAAAGACGAGGTCCAGGAGAACATGAAGCAGGTCCACGACGCCGCTCTGACTGGAAACCTCGCCAACAAGAGAACGGTCCGCTCTCTAACGCGACGAGGTCCGGATGACAAACCCACCGCCAGCGGCAGAGGCCCCTCCGTGAAGTGATGACATCATCGACCAGTGGATTTTCGGTGATGAATGTCGGTGGATTTAAAGCCAAGGTTCAGTTTAATCTGTAAATACAGCAACTGTCTGTTAAGAGCTTTTTATGTGCAATCTATCTCGATGAGGGGAGTCATTTTTTTTCTGATGCAGTCTAGGATGATTTACAGCCACGCCACGACATTCAAGACTCTCTGAAGACTTCTGAATTACTGCCACCTCCACACCCAGAGAACAGCGTCTGCTTCACAAAACTCTGGTCAAGCAATATTTAATAGATCTCTAAGCAAGATCGGACTGGGATGTGTGTTAGCAACGAGCAGGAATCTGTGGATGTTTTCAGTTTTGTAAGTGTTGTGTATCTTATGTCACTCCCCATTAAACATTTGTAGGTCCTGCTTGTGGTCGTGTTGCCATTAAAATCCCCTCCAAGTGTTGTCGTCTCCAGTAATGACGTTATATTTTTGTATTTTCCTGACGCATTTGTATTCATTTCAACCACCGCTAGCCACCATAACCATCGACTCCACGTGGAAAACGTCTGCTTCCAGTCAACAAATAGTTTAAGTCGGAAGTTCTAGGATTGTGCGCAAAACACTGTACAGTATTTTGATAAGTATTTCTATCTCTTTGCTGTAAAAGATATTTTCTATAAGTTATTGATCCTGAGTGAACACATTCCAGATTCTATTGATGCAGTGGCTTTGATCTGTTCAGCTTGGAAAAAGGATGTAGTTTATAATTACCTTCCTTCACAGCCGGCTTGGAAATAAAGTAGTTTTTAAATGACTGTTCCTCCTCTGTGTGTGTGTGTGTGTTATTTTGCTTCAAGGGCTTTACTTTGACAAGCATTCGTTTGTACTGACGTGAAGCACAGGTTTTGCACTCATCCAGACTCGTGGGAAACAGATCTCTGTGGCCTAAAGCCTGAGGCCTCCATCAGCTTCCATTTATAGCCTCCACCTCCAGCAGGACCGACAAAATGATTGTGGTTCACGTGCAAAACTGAGATGAAACTTTAAAAAAAAACAAAAAAAAACAACCCCAATCCATTTCATTGTGGTTCTGGAGAGCTCAATCTTATCAGGTGATCTTTAACAGAAGCGTGTGCAGCTGTAGATTTGAGTTTCCACTCTTACCCACAATATGAATACCGCAGCACTGAAGACGTTAAGTGTCTGTTAATTTGCTTCGCATTAAACTTAAATATCCCAACAGCTACTGAATCGTTGTGAAAAACTTTCATCTCTGTCTGCTTCTTGTCTGACGTTTCCTTACAAACACGTTTGACTGGACATCTTGACAATAAAAGGACTTTTCTAGATGTCATGGTGTTCTCTGGATGAACTGTAATAAAAGCGTTCTGTTAATGCAAACTCAAGAGTTAAGATAAGAACACTTGTGTCCAGAGTCGACTCCTGGTCTCTGTCAGAAACACGAGACAATAAAGACGTCATCCAAGACAGCTGGACAAACCTCCTTTGAAGATTTAGATGTAATAGGAAGCAAAGTGGCTAAAAGAATTGGTATTGCTGAGAGATGATTCTCAAGGTCAGAGTCTATATCTTTAATATTTACTCTGACAGTGTAAAATATAGCAGGGTTGTAGGTGTACTGTGTAGCTGTGACACACAAATGCAAGCGCAGCATTCCCAAACAGACAACTTTAATGTGTAGCAAAAGCAATGTAGTTTTATCTTCAGTTAACTATGCTGACTTGACAGCTAAAGGGTATTCTTCGTACGAGCTGCTTTTACACAGGTTTCCACAGGACGCAAGAAAAACTCAGGTGTGACGCGAGGAAATTAAAACCGTCCATCATGTTAAAATGTTCACATTGGAATCAATTTAAAAACGAGCAAACAAATGATTCCATATTTAATATTTTTTGTCCTGGAAACTATAAAGGTTAAAAATATTTTCTTTAAAATTAAAAAAAAGAAGAAAAAAAAAAAGAAGCTATCCTAACAAATAAGATCACAGAGTCAGATTTAGTTTTGATGAGAGGAGGGTAATGTGGTCAGAGGCACTAATTTAGGAGGAGAAAAGGCTCAACACAAATGACAGGTGGACATTGTTGTTCTTCAGATCTCCATGTTCAGAGTAAACCTATCAAACTACCAGTCATTAGTCATATCCTAGAGGAGTCCTCCCCTTATGAAAAACTGAACTTTGAGGTCCATCTTTTTACAGAAAGCAGATGGTGGCAGGGAAAGGAGTTCAATGGCGCCCTCTAGCGGTGAAAGAGGGCACTACCATAAAACATGGGTTTCTGAGATGACGACAGACTGGCGTTGGGGGGGGTGGGGGTGGAGATGACGTAGCATACAGCATCAGCTCAGACAGGACTCAAGTGGCACAGATGTCAGGTTAAGAGAAAGACTATAAGGTATTTGTGACTGGATGTGTCACAAACCACATGTGCAATTTTATGGGAAGGAAGGGGGGGGGGCGGACAACAGCCCTGGTGATGCTCCACCAAAAACTGCAGGTTCTGCCCTCCTCATCCAAAAGTCTTTTTCTTTTGGATCACAATCTTCAGATAGGAGGTATAAGAGGAGGAGAGGGTGGCGTGGTTTCCTCCTTCACAGATCGTTCGGGTTCACAATGGTAAAGTCAGAGTCCTTGCTATTCGTGGAGCCCTCGTCTGGACTGGAGGAGCCCGAAGTGAGGCCCGCCATCAAGGGGTCGTGGAAGGTCCCAGCCGCGCCCTCAGGCTCCATCCGGACCAAGCTACGCCCTTGTCTGATCGGAGGGGTGGACTCGGCTCCAGCTCTTCCAACTCCCTCCGCGGCCTGCAAGTCTCCGTCTTGGGACACGAGGATGTAGTCGTCCCAGTTTTTACCCTCGGAGCCGAGGGAAGAGGCCGCCTGCGCAAAAGACACGAGAAAAAGAATTCAATACTGGCACGTAACATCTGTTGGTAAGAACCTGTATAAAGAATTATACTAATAGATGTAAACTCTAGAAACAAAAGCCTGGGATCAGGATCTGACCTGTGCTGACCGTGCGGAGCTCCAATTCCAGCCGCCCACAAGATGACTGTACACAACTTACCTGCTGCTCAGGTGGAGTTGTCGCCTGCTCCTCCTCTTCTTTCTCCTCTGTGCTCACGCAGCCATCCAGACTCGGATTCCCGCTCTGCCCGTCGTCTCCTTCCTGGTGGTCGCTCTGTTGTTTAATGGAACTCAGCGCATTTTCGGCAGCAGCCATGGAGGAGGTATAGTGATCATCGGCAATGGTGATCTCCTCGTTCTCCTCCGTCTCCAGCTGGCTCTGGTTGAAGCGGAGCGCCCCTTTGAGGATGTCTTTGATCTGGCGGGATGTAGGAGGAATCGCCGGTGTTCAAAGCGCCAGACGTTTAAGAGTGTTGACAAATATTCACATCACGAACATTAACGTGAAGTAAATGTAAAAACCTGTTTGAGGCCAGCCAGGGACACCAGGACCTCATCTTCTTTATCCAGGTGTTCTTGCAGAATGACATCCTGGATTTTACCTGTGAAGATATAATAAGCAGTCAGTTACTGATCTACACATATACTCTATGAAATACCAACAATTCAGCAAAAATAGACCAATCCACACAGGTTTAGTAATCTACAGCATGATAAACTGTCAAACTTGAATTCAAATGGTACATCACCCAGAAAGAAAAAGAAAAAAGACCCATCTTCAAGGCTTTTCGTATCTGAGCTGAAGGTTTCAGCTGTACTTACAAATGTGAGCATTCATCATCTTGGCACAGTATTTGCTCATGGCCTCCAGGTCATTGATCTGGCCTTGCAAGAATGATACCTGGGCTTCCAGGTCCTCCTCCTGTGAATAACACAAACACACAGGTCAAAAAAAGACAATAAAAAGTGGTGTGAAATGAAATGGAGCTCGGCATCACAGAGCAAACAGAAGGACAAGGAGGCCACCGACGAAGGATTAGGGTTGAAAGTGCGAGACAAGATGGAGAAAGTGAGAAAAAATATGTGTGGAGACTGAAGACGAATCGACCCACCGTCTCTTTCTTGCCCATGGTTTTGCTGTGGGAGCGAGAGCGAGTGATGTTGAAGAAGGAGTCCTTCTTGGTGGCGGACAACGGCGGGGAAGAAGTGCTGACATCACTCCCTCTAGAGGGAGGGAGTGGCGGGGAGGCCGTGGACTGAACCCTCCTACCAGAGAGGCTTTCTGTGCTGGGAGAGGAGCTGACCGTTCTGGAGCTCTGGCCTGAGGAAGAGGTAGAAAGACAAAGGAGGAGACGACGGTAAACAAGATTGCTTTCGAGTGGAAACAGAATGTCTGATAAAAGCTCGCTCAACTGCAGGGCTTCACATGATGGAGACCTGGAGATGCGGTTAAATGCATAAAAATAGTTAAGCGAGCCGGATTTAAATTTTTATTTTATCATACTGATGTTCAGCAAGATTATAACAAGTGGCAAATTGTGATAAATGGTGGGGAAATAATGAGATGTTATTAAATTGTTTTAATGTACAAATTAAGGAACGGCAGATTGTGACAAGGAATATAGACTTTTAATTATAATTAGAAATTGTACACTATAAATTAAATTTGCACTCAAATTATGCATTCATAAACTCACAGTAAAAGTTTCCCTCAAAAGTAATTTCCCACATCATAATTATTCTCTTATTCCATCTGGAAATGATGAATGTATAACTGAATTTTAAGCTAAATAAACTGGCTCCAGCCAATATCAGTTGAATCTGAGGAAGAGGAGGAATACAAAAAGGAAAGGGTGCCATTTCAACACATGGCTGAGGCATTAACAAACACTCACTCACATTCACCAATTATCCTGAGTGATTTTTTGGACTGAGGAAGACTGAGTCCATGCAGACTCTACAGTCAGATCACCTTTTTGTGAGTCCATTTATCATTGCTACGCTGTCTGTCAATGCACCACACACATTTACCCCTGCTTTGGTTTTTACAGTTTGTTTAAAAGCATCATTTTGGAAGTCAAATGCATAAGCAACCGGCTGCCTAATGATTAAATAAAACCCAACCCACAGGGCAACAGCAGAAGCTCTGATTGGCCATTTGTTTTGGATTCCGACCAATAAATCCTCCTGCTGCTGCTTTGTGAATTATACCGATTAATTCAACAGTCAGATGCAAATTTATATGACTATCAAACATAAATTTGGATTATTCTAGGTTGCCAGGAACGAGAGAATTTCATTTTCCCCAGCCTTACAAACAGAAAACACGATAACAAAAAAAATACAATTATTGTAATTAATACAACAAACCATGAAAAGCTTTTTGTGAACATGTATGAAGCTATGCTGACAGCAGGCCCCACAAATGATCCTTTAGTTTTACGCTTTCAGTTGGAATTCCTCTTGTGGCAACTATGAGCGCCCTCTGCTGGACAACATGTGTCATTACATTCTCCGGAGACTGCTCTTCATCACACAACAGGAACACACATGGATGACCAAAGACAACCTGTGTGTAGAAATTCAACTACGTTGGCACAAATACAATCAAGCTGTTGCCATAGTAACGGATACCTTGTGTTTCAATATAAATCTGGGCTGGGTGAAAGATCTGAGACATCTAACAGCCAGTGTAGTCAAAACTATTACTTGAAGATGCACACAAACCAATTTATGCAGATTACCTGCACAGGTGTTAATCTGAACACGCAGCTACACAACAAGTAACAACACAGTAAACTAAAAATGCTTGATGTTGTTGTCTTCAACAATTCTGGAGTTTTGTGTCCTGCTGCTCACCTTTGCTGAGGTGCACAGGCATGCTCTCTGATTTGAGAAGGCGGTAATGCTGAGACTGGGTTTGGCTCTGGGTTTGAGGTGGGGCGTGGACTGACGGCGGCTCTGCAAGCGGGTGAGGCAAGACAGGCGGAGGCGCAGACGGGGGGGAAGTGGACTGTGAGGAAGAAGAGGAGAAGTGCGCCTCGCCGCTGATCGGTGTGATACCACCAGAGCCGACCGCGATGGCCGGAGCGATGAGCTTCCTGCCGAAGCTCAGCAGGCTGTTAGAGACCTTGTTGATGTTGAGGGGGGCTGTTTTTGAGTAGGAAACTGAGCTGGAAAGACAAAAAAATATATGTAAGTGGGTAAGAAACAGAATCACTCAGGCGCTCTCAAATGACTAACAAAAAAACACTGAAAATAATTTCATATTGACATTTAAGTCTTCATGACATTTATCTGCTGACAAAACCTGTTTTAAAAGCACTTCCCTGCCACGTATTTGTGTAAAAAAAGACTGTAACACAGCCTCCCCAAAAATAAAAGAAAATATCTGTTTCTGAAGTGTTAACTGTGATTGAGTGCAATGCTCATGAAATTTTTTGACTGTGAAAAGACAATTTCTTGGATTTAAGTTGTGAATCAGGAGTCTTGCGGGTTAGTGATGGTGTTACCTTTATTCTAAAAACAGTGGAAGGGATGAGAGTTCAGGAAACTAGAAGAACAATACACACATTCGTTCTGTGTATATTTTTATACTCTTTTTAAATTTAAAAACATTAATGTTGACATTTTCACAATCTCAAACATAAAACTACAGCTGTAGAGCACTACTGTGTGTTGTACCGTGTCTTGTTCATCAGGTCAGCCCCCCTTGTTTTGTAGTAATCCAGGTTCTGTTGGAACTGGTAGTTAACAGGGCGTGGATTGTTCTAGAAAAGCAAGGATGGGGGGGAGAGGGAAATCTGAGCATGTGTGAAAACCGTAAAACACATCAAGCTAGAATCTACGCCAACAAGTGAATAAGAGCGCCTTGATGTTTCTGAGTCAGTACAGACGAGTAACAAGCCTCTTTCTGCCCTAATGATGCCGTCCCCCCCCTGGGTGTAACTGATTTGGCACGGTGCGACATGGTCGTTCACCTGGGGGAAACACTGTCATGTTGGATCAGCACCTTCCCAGAGCCCCATCCCAGAAGAAATGGCAGAGAGCACCGTGGTGAGTTGTTGTGTTTGAGTGTGTTGGTCAGTGAGTTTGGAGGCAGTTTGTTAGGGGATGGTGGGGCTTTATCTGAGGTCAAAGAACCATACATAAATAACTGGTTTATCCTGCATCCAAAAAGGTAAAGGGAGGAATGTGGTGCTTGAAATACAAAGCCTCAGGGGGTGTGTTGCCAGGGGAAACCGAGATCAACAATTAAGAACGTGGGAAAATGAAGAAGGCTACAAGGAGGAAAAGCAGAAGACATTTTCACTGTCTTCCAGACAACAGTCCTAAAGCAAGAATTCATTATATTAAAAGGAAGCAGCTACCAAAAGTGGTAAACAAGATTTAAGGGAAGAGAATCCAGAAACAGAAGAGAAATTCGGACGTTGCAGAATTTCTTCCCAGTGCAGGTGAAATCTTTCAGTTTTATTTCTGTTCTTCTGTTTACTGATCAATCATAAAGCAAAAGTCTGACCTCTCACTCCTTTCAGCGGTGCTTGGATTCACCCGTGTTTGGATATTTGCACTTGCGTAGTAATATTTCTCTGTTTCATGTTCACACGAGAGTCAAACTGTATTAAAATTCATGCATACACCCAAAAACTTGCAAAATATAATTCACTGAAAATAAAATGATGAAAAGATTTGGAAAGACAGAATGTAAATGTGCCGATAGTTTGAGCTCGGCAGTAATAATTTTATTTAAGTCCATTTAAGGTTCATGTTCTCACAATCCCAAAGCTCCCCATCAGCCCTGGTTGTCCTCCGTGTAGGGTAGTGGCTCCCATTCCGTTCATGAATAAAGGGGTAGTAGTTTTCTAACCCTTCAGACGGGCCTTCAAACACCTATTTCTCTTTTTTTTGTACCAGTTTTGTTATCATGGTCAGATTTGTCACTAGTTGAGAGTTTGAACGGTTGATAATTGTAGCAGCAACAGGTTTAGATGGAACTCTCATATTTTCATTTTCAAAACAAGGATCTAATCTGATTCGCAGCTGCAAAGAGATTTGCTGCAAAACTGCTGTGGGAGTCAGTGACCTGACAGAATTCAAAAACGTCTGTAATAATTATCTGAACCAAAATGGAATTTATCTTCGGATGATGTGAAGAATGGCTTTCCATTTCCTAGATTACAATTTCAACCACCACCCTCGTAACCTCTTGTGTGGGAAAGAAACATCCTGATAGTTCAAACTCGATTCCTCTGTGCTTTGAATTTCATTTCAGATCATCTACATCTCTTAGCATAAAGCTACTCTGTTTTAAATCAAGACAAAAATGCATTCAGTGAAGAATTCAAGCTGCCCTTCACCATTTTAACTTGTGATATATGAAACCACTTCATTTGCCACGCTGTGTCCAGGTATTACACAAAACTATCAGTTGATTTTGCAAACAAAATCATACATGATCATTTTTCCAGTCCATTATTCCGGTGTGTTTGTTCGCTTACTTTAGGATCTCGGAGGAAGAGAGCTTTTTGCAGCAGAGAGTTGATGTCTCCTAATGGAGGGTAGTGCATCAGGAGGCCCAGACAGGTCTGAAAGTTACTAGCAATGACTGAAACAGAGAAAATAATAAATGGAATATTAGCGACGCTGAAAAGCAGAAATCTATTCAAATATTTCACAACTCACCACCATTTCTTGGCTTGTTTAAACCAAAAGTAATCAGAAAGCATTCTAGATCTATATTAAAAATGATAACTCAACACCAATAAACCGCCGACAGCCCTTTATCCATGTTTTTTATTTTTTATTTATTTTTTTAATATTTTATCTGTCTTCACGTTATCAGATCTTTTAATCTGCTTTAAGACTTACTCGTTTAATGTTGCTGCTTTTATGGAGCACACCATAATGTGGGTTTTAAAGCGTACTTTTATTATTAGCATTATCATTCACCGTGACAGCTGCTCAGTCCACAGGGTATCATGTTTAACACAGTGGTCACTGACATAACATTATACTTGGAGCAATATGATTATATCTAATTGAGACAAACGAGGTGGTTAAATAACTTTTTCCCAATTAGGCATTTCTCATGAAATTTCACGACACATAGCCAAACTGGATTAAATCATTAACAGATGGGAACGTACGAGCGTCTCGGATGTAGAGCAGCATGGACACAAAGATGTAGTCCACCAGATCCAGAGTAATACTGTCAGCAAACAGGGCGTCCCACACCACCAGCAGGTCCTGCAGCGGAAACTCACGGCCAAACAGCAAACGTACCCACCGGCTGCAGGACAGACAGACGGACAGGCTGACTGTTACATGTGTACGGCTGAACTTCAGAAAAAGCACCTTGCTGATCAAACTGGAGGTTGATACTGACATGCCATAGATTTGCGGGGCGATTTCGAGCCGGTTGAGGTGCATGTGTAGTTCTATGTCGTGCTTCTTCACCAGCTGGTCCTGGATGCGGTTGACTTTGGTCACAATGGCAACAGATGGCCCGGCATCCTGGGGCCGAGCAAATGGGATGCTGGTCAGCATCTCTTCTTTACCCTGGAGGAGCAGACCATTAAATAAAAACATTTTCTCTGGTAGCATCTGTGTTCACACGATTAAAAAGTCAGATATTCAGAAAAAGACAAATTAGGACACAAAAACGTAATTTTAAGATGAACAGTTTGCAGGTGTTCTTCTGTTCACAGTATCTTGAGTGCTGCTGTAAATCCAGCATTTTCTTCTGTTGCTAGTTCAAGTTTAAAACACCAATGTATGTTTTTTGTTGTATTTGTGTACTCCAGTATTGAAACAAAATTTCTATTAAACCCCCCCCCCCAATTCAAATAGTCTTTTCTTTATTAAATTGTTCTAGTGGCATATTATTTGCTCCAAGCATTGCATTTGCCATTACCATGGTAACCACAGGTCTCTAAATTCAACAGGGTTGAAGTCTTGAGGAAAAGTGTATTAATAGCCTTTGTGTAGGCTTTTTATGTATAATATCATACCGTCTATGCAGTCATTACAGTGCAATCAGCCCATATTGTGTTACAATGCACACTAATTACTGTAATTATACAATGTCAAAAGTGGTTGATGAGATCAGACTGACCCTTCTCACTTCCCTCTCAAAGCTGGAGAACCAAGGCTCTGCTGTTTCCATCAGTTGTGAGAACATGGCACTACAGAAGAAGGGGTGTGTTTGTGAGCGAGTTTTCAGTGGGTGGAAAGAGATGAATAAGGAGCAAACACACATGTAAGCCAATTGTATTTGTCAGAAAAATAAACCTTTCTGGTATCATCTGACCAATATTAGGAGATAACTCACTAGGCATCATGCTCTAGGTACTCTGGGTTCAACAGACACTTCATCTCCTCACTGTGGAAAAAGAAAGATTCCCAACTCTGAGCTTCATCCAAATAAATACAGAAACATTTTGGATATTGATTAGAGGACATTCAAGTCTAAAGGTGTAAGAGACTCAGGTATGGGGAACCGACCTGGGGGTGGCCGTCTCGTTGGCATGCTGGAAGGCTTGGTGGTCACAGTGCAGGACAAACACTATGGGAGCGAGCAGTTCATGCATCCCCTGCAGGCAGAAGCACCGACGGAGGTAGAGGGAGCGTCAGATGTAAAGACGAAAAGGGGAGAGAGAAATTACCATTCATTTGTGGTCAGTCTTTCTTTAATGGTGATGCAGGAGATTTATAATCCGTGATGACAGGTTTCATTTAGATATTGTTAGCCGCTGCCCGACCATGTGTCACTTCCAGTTTGCAAAAAAAAGATGCTGCACTGGCAGACCATTCATTCACCGTCACCCGATAATGACGGTTCTCTTGTCTGAGCCCACCGGACACACACAGCCAACATGTTCAGACACCGGCTCAGTAAGGCAACACAATCAAGAACATCATTTACAGCTATTAAAAGAAAATCAGTGTTTGCCTTTAAACTCTAGGCTGTGCGGACGAGCAAGTGAATGTCAGTCGTACCTGTTTGTACAGCAGCTGTTCATTTTCTCTGGCGTAACAGAACAAAATGTCCGTCAGCTTAGTCCTCACGTCCTCGTCCTGGAAGTAACGGATCTCAGGGAACCTTATAAAATACACAAGAAAGACAGGAATGGTGTTACACCACAATGATTTCAAGTGTATGGCATGAAAGGAATAAAGAGAATGATAGTGAAACTGACGTTCTCAACACGTCCTGTTTGATCATCCCCTTCAGCTCTTTATCCTGGAAGAATTTATTCCAAAGGCTCTGGACAGGAGAAATGTGACAAATAACCATTACCGACATCATAACCATCAATCCTGAGGACTACAAGGAGCTTCTGTGATAATACAGTATGCTAACAATGACCATCGTGTGGAAAAAATATATCAATTCATTACAAAAAGAAACGACCCAAAAGATCTTTCCCATAACAGAAATTTAAAGACAGGATGTGTTTCTACAGGCTTTCGAATAAAATACTCCAGACTGCATTTTTCAGTTCTGTCCCTGATCAATCAAGATATTATAAGACTTACAGACGCGATCAAAAACGGATTGCATCTGGTAGTTGTGGCATGTAACAGTTTTTGGTTTGACAAAAAAAAGCTTTCAACTGATACTGATCCCAACACGTTTTGCTTTAATGCTAGTTTTGCTTTAATGCTAGTTTACAGGCTGGTTATTAAGGTTAGAATCCATTCATTTTCTATTTACTCAGACACCCTTTAGTGAACACAAAGACACAGCGTTTGCTTAATGGTTACACTTTTCAGTGCGGTGCTCAGAAATTATTAGGTTTAATAATAATGGAAACTTGTTTAATAATGAATCTTAATAACCATTAATCATTCTTTTCCTTTCTACTTTTTAATTGGTGCCCTGCAGTATTATTAATTTCACTATTAATCTTAAATAATGATTATTTTGATAATCATAATTTCATAATAATGAATAGAGCCAGTGGGCGTCACTGTGGCGCAGTGGGTAGCGCTGTTGCCTCACAGCAAGACGGTTGGCAGGTAAAATCATTCACCTCCCACTGGAGATGTGGGAGAAGCAAGAGGAGGAGTAGAATGTAGACTCATTGGATAGCCTGAAATTATTCATTGACTTGCAGGACAGAGTGATTCTGTGTATGAAAATACATCTCTCTGCCCTCCTGGTACATTTTCAGAGGTATTTTCCCTTTTGTATAAAACACCCACTGACTTCAGCACTGCAGAAGAGGAAGAGTTCATTGATGTCACCTCTGATTCAGCAGGCTGCAGTTTGTTTTCACACCCTACATGTGTGAAGACAAAGTGCAGCTCCTAGGCTGTACTACAGCACAAAACAAGCTGATTTCAGTAAGTGAGAAATTGAACAAGACGTGTGATTGTTGCAGGAAAAAAACTCCATTAAACGCATTGCTACACGACATGTCCTCCTTTCCTGCTTGGACCAGGCAGAAAATATAAATACAAATATTTTAATATAAATATTAAAGAGAAAATGAGGAGGAGAAACACACACGCACACACACACACTCACCCCCTCATCCTGGGATAACGGGTTGTTGACCACCAGGTCCTGCTGGCCTTTACCTTTGCGAGGATTGGTGATGTGCTGCAACAAAACAGATAAACAAATACATAAACAAACACTATACAGTTGTCAATAATGGCCATTCAGTGCAAAAAATGTCCCGTTTCTATTTTGCATAACAAATTGGTCAATTTTTTTTTAATGTCTGTTCTAGTTCAGTGAGCAGTGATTACTGTGGCGACCCCTGAAGGGAAAAGTCGAGAGGAGAAGAGATTATTAAAAAAACCCTATAAAATATAAATATATCAAGCCCCAATCATCTACAGATTGTTCTATCGACACAAAAAGCTTCAGCGATTTAGAAGAGCACATAATACATTCCTGTCTGATGAGGGAAGTGACCACATGGTGGGGCTCTCACCGTCTCTTTGATCTTCTCATACTGGTTCCGGAGCTCCTTGGTTTTGTTGATCCATTGCCCCTTTTCTTCTGGAAGAGCCTCCAGATACAACTACAGAAAGGCAGTTCACAGTTTACCACAAGCATCCACAACAAAACAGGCAGAAACACTTTCAAACTTAACTCTAGGACACTATTTCCACCAAAGATTTTCCACAAGCTGCCAGAACTGCAACATTTTCTGGTGCAGGAAAAATTGCCAAAGCTACTTTAATGAAATGTGATTGGGCGGCCAATCTATTTGGCAGTTACCTTCCAGCATACGCTCCGAAAGCGGCTGCTCCTCAGTCTACCGTTGATGCCTGCCTGCCGGATCCTGGCCAGGTAATTACTGTTGAGGAACAAGTCGTCCCATTCTTTCCTGCACGGGGGAAAGGAAGCAGAGGACAAGGAGATTTATGAGCTTCTCAACAGAATCTGGGCACGGTATTCCATCTAATGTGTCATCTAGCAGTAAACCAGGTAGCTGGAGCGATGAGTTTGTGCCAAGAGTTTATGGCAAACCCACACAATAAAATCCTCACCTGTAAGAGAGGCAGGTTGAATGAGGGTGTGAGTAAGATCTGCTGTCAAAAGATCCTCCTGGTGAAACAGAAAGATGAAGCAAACAACAAACATCAGATTCTGAAATGAAAAGCATCGTTCTTGAAGTTTGTAAAAACGTAAATCCTGACAACAACAAGCAACTGACCTAGTATTTATGGTTTTCAAATGACCTGTCATTTATTTTGAGGCCTCCTTTTCAAGACGTTTACTGGAGCAAAAAGGGCCAGGAGCAGGGAGAGTGACAAGACCGTTCCCCCTTTTGTTTTCATTGGCAGTAATAAGTCTAATTTGGCCCTCAGGTGAACATGCACTCAAGTCAGAGAGCTGTCCATCAACATTAGGTGCAAGAGTGGATCATTCCACAGGGACACTCAGTATGAATATTCATCAGTTACACAACATGCTACCCACCACATTTTCTTTGCCGCACACGTAAACATGAAAACAACCTCAACCTGGGAGCATCGCCAGAAACGTCTGTGACGCACACTCGTAAGCTCATATTTTTAAAAAAAAAGATCTGTTACTATCTAGAACCTCAACGCTAACCTTTAGTCATCATTCCTCCCTGTTTAATATCGGTTTAACATTCTAGCATAAATGGACCACGAGCAGGACAGCAAATCTTATTAAGTCTCAGCGTGTTTTGGCCGGAGTCTTATCACTAAATGTCTTTGCAACAGGTTATATTTAGAAATTTGAATCAGGTTTGGTAACTTACTGCCGTGGTTCTTGTTTAAATTATGCAGAGGGTCAGCTATCTCCTGCTGCTTGTCCGTCTGGAGTGGGTGGCATGTCTCGAAATTGGGGTGCTGCATGACGGCAACCCAGCTGAACCTGGAGATGTAAGATGGAACCCCGAATTAAGTCACGACAGATTTTATTGAAACGTCACATCATGCACTCAACACTGAGATCAGCCTAAACCTCTGAGATTAACTTTATCTTTTATTTAACCTGAAAAAAACAATCCTTTAATATTCCTCAATGGGAAAATGTGCTATTTCTACATCTATCTAGTACCGAACAGCCTTAAACTGTTCACTGTCAGGACTTACTGTTACAGTCTTGTGATTCTTCTCATCCAAGACTAAGAAGAAAAAAACGACTCTGTGAAAAGACAGAAGGGAAAATAATAAAATATCTTCACAAGGAAATAAAAATCACTGTTTTTCCTAAAGCAACAAAATGGAAGATAAAGAGAGCAGAAAATTCTAATGTTGTCAGTTGACAGTCATGCATTCATTAGACAGATAGAACATACATACTTTATTTTTCAAGCAAAAAGGTCAAAGCATTTCAAATTCCCCAGTTTAATTATTTTCTTTGTTTGTGATAATGACACCTTTAACGTTTTGGGTTTTATATTGTTTGTGATATAAAACTGAGTACCAGTACAATGACCACCTGTCTACTACAATGACCACCTGTCACTAATTATTTTTTTGCAAATTTTTTAAAATCTTTTTTCATTTTTTTGAATAAATAATACAAAATATGTAACCCACAGAACATAGGGCATTCCCCGACATTGGACTATAGACCATTTTTGTTTGCTTTTTTTTCCCCAGGCCACACCTGTCACTACTCCTTGACATTTCATTGGTAACAGATTACGTAAGTCCTCAACAGGTTACTCAAAAATGAAACAAAGAGTGAAATGGAACTTTTCGTATCTGTTTTAAAACTGCTAAATTACTAGATTTATAGTGCAGTTAGTCCAACAACTCAGATAGGTCAAATAAATTAGTCATCATTTCATTCATTTTTCAAACAAATTTGTAAAGCATTATTTGACATGTTTGTACTTTGCCCTGAAACTGTGGTGGGAAATTGTAATGGCAATATTTTTGACCACTTTCATAGATTTTATTGAAAATATCAAACACAACAACATTAGCATTGACAGCCTGGAGCAGCAAACAAAATTGAAAGAATATTTTATGATCTTAAAGGTCACCATTGTTAGTGAAAGATTATGTGTTAACTGCATTTTCTAAAATATACACAATTATGCAACTACAAAATTTCATACAATTTTAATTCTTGCTTGGTACATTTTTAGCCAAAGCGTTTCTTCCAAAGTTACTTCAGCTTCTTCAAAACTTTCTCCAGGGCATCACAATCTAGGTTAACCAACTCAGTCTCAGTTTTTATCCGGCTTGGGATTATTCCTAGTTTATGAATACGGTTAGCCTAATACATACGCCTACAGAATAGCAAGCTTCCAATGAGCATTATGTTTTCCTTTGCTTTATTAATTGTGGAAATAACACAACAAAGGCATTTCTTAAACCTATTAGCCATGTAAATGGAACACCGCTCAATAAATCAGCTCCACACCCCATCAAAATAGAAATAATTTTATATGCATAATGTATGTGCCTGTTTTCTTGGGAAACATCTGTTCTCCTCAAAGACTAATGCTCTCTTTAAGTCTGAGGGGTTTTTCTCCCTTCTCTCATAAAAAGGATATTATCCCATGTAATAATCGTAACTAATTCACAACTGTACAGAAATACAGAAGAATAATGTGAATAGATATCTCCATTAATAGTTTCCTTCCTTAGTCGCTCTTTGAAAAATTGGCCTGAAAGATTTATCAAATTCTCCAGAGATACTACAGACAAAACAGCTGTGAATTTTTGTTCATATCATCAAAATTTGCTTTGCACAAAGTGGCAAAAGATATTATTAGGGCCATTTTCCCACCACAGACTAGCAAGCACATCTACGCACTACAATTCAAAAATAAATTTTTAACTCTTAAGAGGCCTTCAATTGTCTCTCATTTTTTGTATGTGCAAGTCTTTTGTGACTGAATGAAACCTGATACAGGTAAAAAAAAAAAAAAAAACTAGAAAAAGAAAACGAAAGGCCTTGCTAAAGTCGAAAGCCAGTCTTCTCTGAGCTACTTCATTACTTCTTCCCAGGGTCGAACATGAAATGACATCCCAACTTTACTACATAATAATCAAGGCAAATTAGCTTCTGCATAATTTAATCTGCAGCACCTGGAGACACCTCAATAATTCAAAACACGAATCTTTCATGAAATAATCAAATCAATACATAATGGAATGCATAAATAAATCAAAAGACAAATAACTCTGCATCCATCTGTTCAGGGGTGAAGGATCTGTTTCTGGGATTTACAACAACTGCCTGTAAAGTTGAAGCCACAACTGTAGCATTCCATTTCTTTGTTCCCCACGTTAAGACGTCTCAACATCAAAGTTATCGCCTCACTCATGGCTACAAAGAAGATGCATGTTTTGAATTGTGTAAACCGCACTGAGCAAGCTAGACATAATTTACTTGAACCTCCTCTTTCGGTAATTCTCATTGATCCCTGAGAAATCATTTCATTTTTTCCTTAAAATACACATTCAATTTAAAAGGTGCCGCAACTTTCACCAAACTGGAGCCTAAAACTATCCTGTGCTTGTTCGTTCATTCAGTCATTCATCATTGGGGCAGGAAAATACTGCCAAGCCTTCAATGAAGTTGCCAAATTAACAGATAGTTTCACAGTGTCTTCAAAATGCAGGGGCAGGTTTTTCTTGTTTATTTGTGCAGTATAGTCGTGTTGAAACACCCATTAAAATCTCTACTTCCTCTACTTCAGGAAACAGAGGACCCTTTAGTCACATGATGTGCAAGAGCTTAAGAACATGTTCGGACCTTAACCTTGGAAAAATACTGCAAAGATTGTTAGAGTGATTTACCAAAAACGTGATGGTTGATTAAATCTGACAAATATATGTCTGCAGGTCAAAACTATTCAAAATTATAGGGGAAAAAATAAAAATGTAACCCCAGTACGTCCACCTTTTTATTAAAACCGGACAAATTCTGATCTTCAGGTCTATTACGACCATAAAATAACATGTTATGGAGTTGCAGGAAGTAGAGCCCACAGGACAAAATGTTAGGAAGCTGTTGCTCAGGAGGAACATAAAACATAGAACAGAAGAAGCCTTTGATCGTTCAGGAACAAATTAATTCAGTATCATATGCTTCCCCACCACTGTTACACAAGCTATCCTCTCTTGTAACTCCTGAAAATGTTATTTTGTCTTAGTCAAAGACCTCTTTTTTCCCCTTCACTAATCTGGAATGCAGACATTTGTGCTGACCTGGTTCTCTGAAGTGTGGAGAGGTGCGTGAAACTGCATTAAGCCGTGGAGGCGGGCGGTGCTAGCTTCTCAAGCCTCTGCTCTCTGAAAGAACAATTATTAAATGTGTCTGGTAGGACATATTTAATAATTGTTCATGTCAGGCCTACCTGACACGAACGCTTCAACCCATAACACACAAGAGCAGACGATATTTCGATCATTTGAGGTCAAGTGTAGGCAGTGTCCATCTTCGATGCACCACGGTTGATGACAGCTCCCCCCCGGATGACCGACGCAGGCAGGGCGAAACGCCAAAGCACCAAGCGTGAACATGACGTACAGTAAAACATCCAAATGACAACCCGGTGAAATAAATAGACAATAAAACCTCGTGTGGACGTTACGTGAAACTAATTACGACGAAATATAGCAGCTAAGCTAATTGGACGCTAGTTTAGCAAGTTGTGCCCGCACCGACGCAGCGGCCTGTCGGCACTCAACTAGTCCAGGGCGCGAGACAAACTCTTAACATACTCCCTCGCGACACGCGCGCGCGCCCAGAGGCTAGCACGAGGGCGGAAGCTGGCAGGAAATCAAACAGAACACGCTGTGGGACACCAGATACCTGTTCGGATCACGCAGGACTCCTCATTCTGCCGCAGCGGACTGTCTGCCGATTTGTAAACAGTAACGGGTCAGGCGGATGTACTGACGATCAGCTGACTGATCACGTGACCAAACGGAGGACGAGGCTCCCTGCAGGCAGCTTGGAGACCGACAGTCATTCACCAACCACAGAAGAAACACGGGTGACTATAGTCGTATAACACAGTATTTTCAGACATCGAAATTTAATTTAATACAGATAGACGTTACAAAAATACACAAATTAAAGATAATAGCAAATTAACACACGTGGAGTGGGGAAATCGTGAAGGTTTTGTGAAAGTTTATCAAGAAATTATATTGTACTTAGTGTAAAACTATATGTACATGTTTATCTTAATATATTGTAACAAATAACTAGATACGTGATATTAATCATTAACTATTACCTTACACACCAGTTATTGATAATAATTGTTGTTATTAAGCTTCATCAAATCTATAGTTCATACATTTTTCAGCAGGTCAGTTTCGATTAATGTTTATCCATTAGTATTAACTTTAAAAAAATACTTGATCTGTAATTAGACTGTAAATTAATGACTAGAAATAATTTATTTCATGAAGATAAGAAGTCAAGCAGTAAAACAGTCATTGGTTTGAAAACACAGTGTCTTATGGAACAATTATGGAACAATGGAAACAAATGTGATTTTCTTGTTAAGCTGGTGAATAAAGCATAATGTAACAGTAAAACGATCGAAATAACTTTCACTGTGTTTTAAAATGTGGTTAAAGAAATCACATAGATTTGAAAAATACAGCATATGCACTGCATATTTCCAGTAATAGATGAACATTTTCATAGGTAGACCACTGAAGGTTCTAAGATCAGTAGGCTAATTGACCACAAAGGGCATCCAGACTGACAGTTTGAGGTCGAGGAATAGTGCCTGTAGCCTGCTTTGCCCATTCTAAATCTAATGCCAGTCTCATTTGACTACTTCAGAGTATGCACTTGTACTGTAATTGCAGCAATTTCTGAGGTCAGACACATATAGCTGTGGAGAGCTTTTTTCTTTATTACGCCTTTATTTCCAAGTGTGTCTCATAAATAGAAATCCTGAATACAAACTAAACCAAATCAGGAAGATCCATTGTACAAAAAGGATTTTTGGTGTAAAATATTATTAACCAATTCAATGTGTGCATTGATAGCTAGGTGTGTGAGTGTGTGTGTGTGTGTGTGTGTGTGTGTGTGTGTGTGTGTGTGTGTGTGTGCGTGTGTGTGTCTGTGTGTTAGGGGTTAATATAAAGTAGTAACAACGACCATCATCGCCATTAACATCATCATCATCATCATCATCACAAGAATGGCATTTCAAGAGCACTATTATCATCATTATTACGGCTAATATCACTGATGATGAGGCTGTCATGGGCCCTTATTGGCCCTTCCTAAAGCATCACCATGGAAACAGATGATAGAAAAGAGCCTAGCTTTATTGAATTATTCTATATGCTATTCTGACCAAATGGGGCTTGAACGGTGCACCACAAAAAGTCCCAAGGAGAGACAGATGACAATCAGGGGCAGAGAGGGAGACGGAATCACAGATTGCAGGAGCAGTCTGGACGAGCACAAGGATAACAGCGAAGGGGTGGAAGATAGAAAACACTCGCAGCAGTGAGGGACATGTGATGAACAGAGACATAGATCCGCTGGTACAGAGAGCTCTGCTGATCATCACAGAAGAATACTGTGTTATTGGCAACAACGACAGCAATTCACCAAAACGGACATACATAGCAGGAAATCTTCAGTATTAGTATTCAGTATTATTACACAGACAGCAGACTTACAACCATTTAATAAATCTTTAATCAGTCGATTATAGCAGGCTTCTTTTAAAATAGTGGTCTGTAAAAATGAGCTTCATATCTGATTTGCTTCCCTGCTCAATTCAGATAGTCTTTCTGGTTTGCTATTTTTAAATATAATCTCATATATTCCAATGAAATATTTCCAAGTGCAAATGTCATTTGCTGATATTATGCTCCCCTGCAACAAGAAATTCATATCTGTTATTTGAAAGCAGAAATAGCATTTGGCCTCCCAGTTATCTCAGCCTCTGTGTCTTAAGATTCTGTTGAGCTTTTTATTCCTGGTGAAAAGTGACAGGTCACAGTTGAGAAAAGTCAATATATATGAGAGGGATCCATGAAATGTCTGTTAAATAAAATAAAGAAAATTCTAACGTTGACAAACAGAGTTAAAAATCCATCCAGAGGTCCGGATGCTCAAGAAAATTTTATTGATCTCACTCAGATTTATGTCCAACTAGAAAATCAGATGCTCACAGTGGATTGAACATGCAGTACAATCATCAATGGGCGTTTATTTCTGGAAATGCTGTCTCTTAATTCTAACAGGTCACACCCTTAAAGCATTGCTTCAATCCTTTGCTTCTAACCCACCACCTTGATGAACATCAGATACTTCATACTCACTTCATACAGTGAATCATAACATGAGAATGAATTTTAAAAAAAACTCTTCAGGGAAACATAGAACGCTTTAGCATAATGTTGGCCTTTGTTACAGTTTGTACACTAAATCAGTACAACATGACAACCACAAGATATGTAGACATGATGCTCAAAATAACATTTTTACGAGTATGGATTCATGCACAGGTTGAAATGTTACATGTAAACTATGATGTGATCAGGAGCAAATAAAATACCGACAAAACCAAGAAATAGGAGCAATAACTGATTCATCTGCAGTAGGGACACTTTAATTATCTGTACCGATCGTATCGAATTTGTCTATTGATTTACTCAGCAGGACTGTATAAATAATGTGTTCATCTACAAAAGCGTCGGTTCCAACTCCTATGAATTTCTCATAAATTCATCTACCATTTACGTATTTAAA